>NC_045165.1:11825242-11985242 GCF_900700415.2 Clupea harengus
GCTAGATTACTGTGACAGTGATCATGCATGACTTTTTTGGGACTGCCAAGGATACCCTATGCTATATATTCCCTCAAAATGGCAAACCTGTCTTTGTCATGGTTTTCATCATTTTTAGGGGGAAATCGTCAGTAGCAATCTATAACAAAAAGATATGCTTATCGTACATACACTATAGAAACTATTAAAAAACTGATTCAATTAAATGAATAATTTCTTATTTTCTTTGTTATTTTTGTCATGTACAGATATGCAATGATGATTGCTGGGTAATATGTAGCCTATCTTGTCCAATGTCAAGTCTCTATTTGATCATGTGATGAGACGATACGATATAGCTAGTTTAGGCGCAGAATCTGACAGTCAAGACCTACAAGCAGGCACAGTAGGTTACACCTGCTAAACGACGCCTTTCAAACATAAAAGTGGTGATGCATGATCTGATTTTTCAATGGACAGGATAGCCAGCCCATTCAGCCTCTCCTGCCCCATGCTGCCCCTCAGGTAGGTCTTAATCAGTTTCAATTTGGAAAAGAATCACTCGGCTGTTGCCCTGTCACATGTAATGTCAGAAACAATAGCGGGGCAGTGCACACCTCACCGAAGGTGGATGTCACGGAGTAAACTTTGACATCTTTGCTTTCCCAATACAATAGCCAAAGTATTTAATTCGACCGTAAAATCCAACACATTGCGTGTGCGTGCGTGTTTTGCAGGCGCACAATTTTTTTTTTCGCGGAGGGGGGGGGGGGCCTTCAGCATGTCCAGGCCCAGGGGCCCGTGGTTTCTTAATCCGTCCATGTCTATACCATAAGCACTGCCACACATTTAAAATAAGATGCTTAAACTTTTTTGGTTTTCTGGGGCTCTGAGCTTCTTTTAGAAAAGTATATACAATGTGGCATCACGAGGGGACGTGTGGTAGAGGGGCGTTATGTTCCTCTCCCGGAATGGCTACCACGCCACAAGATGGCTGCCGGGAAAACTACATCTCCCAGAATGCACTTCTCAGACAGGTGCAAATGCCTCAGCCCTCTGATTGAAGCTGGAGCTCAGGTGTGGGAGAGGGAGAGAACAAAGGAGCAGAGACACACACCAAGCGAGGGGCATCGTACGTGGCACAAATTAAGTTCGGTGTCTGATGAACTTTGAGTTAAGTTAGGAGCAACTTTTTGAAGCCTATGTTTTGCCTTTGGAGAACTTTATTGTTTTGCTTCCTGAAGTACTTTTTGTTGGTTAATAAACCGGACTATTCGTTGAAAAGCACTTTTGCCTGCTCTGTCCTGTTGTTTACGCACTGCCCTACACCTTGCTCAGTGGTGAAACCTCTCATGATACCACATGTGGTGGAGAATGCGGGAATAGGGCGTAGGTGCGAATAAGACGACTTCGTGGAACTTTTTTCAGGACTTCACACAGCTGAACCCCAAAGCGAAATGGAGCAATTGTTGCAGGTTCTGGTGGAGGGCCAGAAGGCTCAACGGGAAATTAATGCGGCTTTGCTGCAACAACAAGCAAGGGCGAATCAACTTAAAGAGCAGGAGCTTCAACAAACAAAGTCATCACCACGGGCAAGTCATTTTATTTCTAAGTTAGGAGTGACGGATGATGTAGAAGCTTACCTCCATGCCTTCGAGGCCACAGCCGCTCGAGAGGGTTGGGCGAAGACACAATGGGTAGGACTTGTGGCTCCTTTTCTTTCAGGGGAGGCTCTTAAAGCCTTTCGGGATGTAGAAATGAGTGTTGGGCAGGACTATGACAAATTAAAGGAAGAGATACTGAGCCGCCAGGGCCTTACCAAGTTTAGTTTGGCTCAACGGTTCCATGAATGGACATTTCAAACAGGGGCAACCCCGCGTGCACAAATGCATGAGTTGACGAGAGTAGCAAACAGGTGGCTGGACCCTGGAAAAAACAGCCCAGCAGCCATTGTAGAGGTTCTTGTCATGGACTGATATCTAAGAGCCCTGCCGTTTGAGGCTAAAAAGGTGATCAGCCAGCAGAGGCTAACAACAACCATGCAGTTAGTAGAAGCTGTAGAACAGTATCAGGCATCCATGGATATGCTTCGTCTCACCCGGAAAGAACCAACAGCTACGGCTCCTGTTCGCCGGAGTGGATTTCGCCCAGGAGTTTTTCAACAGGGTAGCTCCCCTGCTAGCTCACAGAGAAGGGTGCTTACCCCGTTTCAACAGCAACAGGGATCCTCCAACCCAGAACCTCGTCAGTGCTTCCGCTGTGGCAAAGTAGGCCATATCTCGTGGCAGTGTGACAAGCCGGACGAGCCAATGCCCACAGCTGCGTCCTCAAACAGTCAGCAAGCCAACTTTGCTGCTCTCCTTGGGGAAAGTGTGGACTGCAGACCAACCTGCCCTGTAACAGTAAATCAATGTGAGGTAGAAGCCTTGCTCGATTCGGGAAGTGCCCGAACACTAGTCCAGGAGTCCGTGCTGGAAGCATCACCTCTTGCCCAAAGTGAACACGTTCCGGTCGTGTGTGTACATGGGGACACTCGTGAATATCCAACTGCCAGGGTGAGGCTGAAAACTACCAAAGGCACATTCAATATTGAAGTGGGGGTAATCAAGTCCCTCCCTGTCCCCGTCCTGATCGGTCGAGATTGCCCAGCTTTTTCCATGCTGTGGAAAGAGGCAGAAAAGAGGCGTAAGCCCGAGCCACGAAAACGTAGGTCTCTAGTCACCAAAGTTAATAAGTCATGGGTAAATCCTTCCAAGCCGTGGGATTCACCATCTGTTGTAGCTCAAGTTTTTGCAGCAGACTCCAGTGGTGGGGATTCAGAACCGGAAGAGACGGCCGACTCCGAGCTGCAACCCGGGCCAAGTGTCGATGAGGCCGAGGACGTTGAAGCGAAACCACCACTGAAAGGTCAGTTTGGAACAGCCCAAATACAGGACCCTACCCTAAATAATGCGCTTAAAAATGTCCAGGTTGTAGAGGGCACCCTGGTGGGACCTAGGCTAACCCTGTCGTTCCCTCACTTTGCAGTCAAGAATGGGCTCTTGTATCAGGTCATTAAGTATCAGGATAAAGTTTTGGAGCAACTTCTGGTGCCAAAACCTCACCGTTCCACGGTTATGCAGTTAGCTCATACGCACATTCTAGGGGCTCACTTGGGGGTGGAAAAAACCAAAGAGAGAATATTACAGAGGTTCTTTTGGCCAGGTATTCACAGGGAGGTAGAAAATTTCTGTCGGCAGTTGCCCAGAGTGCCAGGTCACCGCTCCAAAACCGAGGTACAAGAGTCCTCTCATTCCCTTACCCATCATAGAAACTCCTTTTGAAAAGGTGGGGCTGGATATTGTGGGTCCACTACCCAAGAGTGCTCGAGGCCATCAGTACATCCTTGTCCTGGTGGACTATGCAACCAGGTACCCAGAAGCCATTCCCCTTAGAAAGGCTAACGCTAGACAAATAGCAAATGAGCTATTCCTCTTCAGCACTAGGGTAGGGTTACCAAAAGAAATACTGACTGACCAAGGGAGTCCCTTTATGTCCCGGGTCATGAGGCAGTTGTGTGCTCTGCTGCGAGTGAAACAGGTCCGAACCTCCGTATACCATCCACAGACTGATGGGTTAGTGGAGAGGTTCAACAAAACTCTTAAAGCCATGCTTAGGAAGGCAGTCGGCCAAGACGGAAGAAACTGGGATCAGCTCATCCCCTACCTCCTGTTTGCAGTTAGGGAAGTCCCACAGTCCTCCACTGGGTTTTCACCCTTTGACCTTCTCTATTCCCACAAACCAAGGGGACTGCTGGACATAGCCAGAGAGACCTGGGAGGAACAACCATGTCCCCATAGGACAATGATTGAACATGTGACGGCAATGCGCAAACGAATGGCCGCTATATTTCCCATTGTGAAAGAGCACATGGAAAAAGCACAGAGAGATCAAAGGGCTGTGTATGACCGAACAGCCCAACCCAGGGAGTTCCAACCGGGGGACAGGGTCTTAGTTTTGGTGCCCACGGTAGAATGCAAATTCTTGGCCACCTGGCAAGGACCATACGAAGTCGTTGAGAAGGTGGGGGAGGTTAATTATAAAGTACGACAACCCGGAAAGCGTAAAGGGGAGCAAATATACCATGTTAACCTCTTGAAGAAATGGCATGACAGAGAGACATTGTTTACTGGTTGTCCCCCAAAGGAGCCAGAAGATTTAGCCCGGGAAGTAGTGCATTTTGGCCCCGAACTTTCCCCTCACCAGCTACAGCAAGCAAAGGAGCTGGTAGACCGCAACCAAGATGTTTTCTCATCCCTCCCGGGCTGCACCCAACTGGTGGAGCATGAAGTACGCACCCAGGCAGGGAAAACGGTAAACCAAAGGCCGTATCGGGTACCAGAGGCCCGCAGGAAAGTGATCGAGGAAGAGGTAAGCAAGATGTTGAAATTGAATGTGATTGAAGAGTCCAAGAGTGCCTGGTCAAGCCCTATTGTCCTTGTGGCCAAGCCTGATAACACAGTACGTTTCTGTAATGACTTTAGAAAGCTGAATGCTGCGTCTGAATTTGATGCCTACCCCATGCCTCGTGTGGACGAGCTAATTGAAAGCCTGGGTAATGCCCGGTTCATAACCACTCTTGATCTTACAAAAGGCTATTGGCAGGTACCATTGGCAGCAGAGTCAAAGGAAAAGACAGCCTTCGCCACTCCGGGAGGTCTCTGGCAGTACCGGATGTTGCCTTTCGGTTTGTCCGGAGCCCCTGCGACCTTCCAACGCTTAATGGATCAGGTACTGAAACCTCATAAAGAATATGCTGCTGCGTATTTAGATGATGTGGTGATCCAGAGTCCTGATTGGGATAGTCACTTACCTCGGGTGGAGAAGGTCCTGGAGTCTATAAGAGAAGCAGGCTTGACGGCGAACCCCAAAAAATGCAAGCTGGCCTACAGTGAGACAAACTACCTGGGGTATACCATTGGCAGAGGCCTCGTCAAGCCGCAGGAGGCGAAACTTGATGCCATTCAGAAGTGGCCAAAACCGTTGACAAAGAAGCAGGTGAGATCATTTTTAGGCCTTGCAAATTATTACAGACGATTTATTCCTGATTTTGCTGGGATAGCTGCTCCTCTCACAGAACTGACCACAAAGAAGCACTCAAGGATGGTGAAGTGGAGCCCGGAAGCAGAAGAAGCCTTTGGCAATCTCAAGAGGGCCTTATGTTCAAAACCAGTCCTCATGGCTCCCAACTTCAGTAAGGAGTGTGTGGTCCAGGCAGATGCCTCTGAGGTGGGGCTGGGTGCTGTCCTGTCCCAGATCCATGAGGGTGAGGAACATCCAGTTCTTTATTTGAGTCGTAAACTGCTGCCAAGAGAGAGGAACTATGCCACGGTGGAGAAAGAAGGTCTAGCGATAAAGTGGGCTCTAGAAACACTCAGATACTACCTGTTGGGGAGGAGGTTCACTCTAGTAACGGATCATGCTCCATTACAGTGGATGGCCAAAAACAAAGAGTCTAACAGTAGGGTAACCCGGTGGTTTTTAGGGCTCCAACCTTTTAACTTCTCTGTCATTCACAGACCCGGTCGTACTCATGGAAACGCTGACGCACTGTCCCGCCGTGATGCCTTTTGGTCCTCATTCACCCTGCCGAGGACGTCAGGCCCGAGAGGAGGGATGTGTGGCATCACGAGGGGACGTGTGGTAGAGGGGCGTTATGTTCCTCTCCCGGAATGGCTACCACGCCACAAGATGGCTGCCGGGAAAACTACATCTCCCAGAATGCACTTCTCAGACAGGTGCAAATGCCTCAGCCCTCTGATTGAAGCTGGAGCTCAGGTGTGGGAGAGGGAGAGAACAAAGGAGCAGAGACACACACCAAGCGAGGGGCATCGTACGTGGCACAAATTAAGTTCGGTGTCTGATGAACTTTGAGTTAAGTTAGGAGCAACTTTTTGAAGCCTATGTTTTGCCTTTGCAGAACTTTATTGTTTTGCTTCCTGAAGTACTTTTTGTTGGTTAATAAACCGAACTATTCGTTGAAAAGCACTTTTGCCTGCTCTGTCCTGTTGTTTACGCACTGCCCTACACCTTGCTCAGTGGTGAAACCTCTCATGATACCACAACAATTTGAGAAAGGACACCCGGCCACACACTCACACAAATATAAAATCACACTCTGTTCCCAGCACAGTTGCTTCAGATATACAGAACAAAAGTTCTATAGAACAGTGGCAAGCCTTTGTTATGGTGTCCTTTATGAAACCTGAGGTGTTGCCAAGAACAGAACCGATAAACATTATCACCCCCTAGGGTGTCATGTTCAGTGTTGATTCGTCACAAAGCCTGCTATATGTGTTATATGTGTATTTGTCATGCTAATTACATGCTTTCATTTTCCAGCAATGGGTGAGATCCATCCTTTTGTAATTAGGATGTGTAAAAAAAAATCTATATAACCATACCAGCCTGATGGTGAGAATAAAGAGAGCAGGTTGATAACAGTGTTTGAACAATCTGTGCACATGTCTCGTACACAGACAATCCTCTCCCTGTTGTGCGGGCAAGCAGGTCGATAGTTGAGACAAAACAAAGTAATCAATTAATGCGTTCGCCTGTTATGAGAACCTGCCATTGGCTCCTGGGTGGCACACAAAGGAGAGGCAACCCTAAAAGCTTAATGATGTGTTTGCTTTCCTCTCTCGGACTGGTAATCACCTGGGTGCACCCGTGCCACGGCTGCCTTACTCCGGCAGACCGACGCGCTATCGAGCGCCCTTCCCAATCTTTTTTTCCGTTCTCACACAGAATGCCAAAGACGAGTTGCTGGCGTCGCTTTCTATTCCTCACGTTAACAAGGATTCCAGCCCTTCCTCTCTCTCTATCGCTAAAAAAAAAAAAACATCACACATGTCACGCAAAGTGGTGAATAGGTGATACAGGTTAGGAGACCTTTGGGTATTAAAGTTACATGGAAAAATCCACATGAAAATATCATTGTCATTTTAATTCGCCTGCTTTTGTTCGACCAGAACAAGAAATTCATGTGAGCAATCGCACAAGTGCTTTCAACAGCGCATACCAAACACTCATGCAGCAGCTCGCTAGACTCAGAGAACATGAGCCTCACGATCAAAAGATAAGGGATTTTTTCCCCCCTTTCTACAATGTCTGTTAATTATAGAATCTGGACAGGCCGTTGTGGATACCAATTTTCCACACAGTCCACCCACCTCCTTTGTGAGCAGGGAGAGAAAAGTACGAGTGGTCATTTTACCCCATTAAGCAGACCCATTTCAAAGTAACAGGGCCGAATGGTTTTCAATTACATTCAGAGTTTTAATGAAACTGGCAAAAAGTTGACCTTGGATATTACAGAGGTCAAGAAGTTTGTTAGCCGCCATCAAAATCCCTCTCATCCACTGTCTGGTTAAGTCTTGTGTAGTCTTCTCTCTTCCAGAGGCCTTGGTGAACATTTTTTTGCAGTGCTTGTGAAATGACTGCAATGTAATTGCATTAGCTGGAACCACTGATATATATATATAAATCAGTGGGAATGTATATTCTATATGTATATGAGCAAACAAATTGACGGTGATTGACTGCTGTCTATCTTCATCGCCACCTCTCCCAGTGCGAAAAGTGAGGTAATTCTAGTTGGTGAGATTTGTTGAAAAATAAACAGTTTGTCTTATCAAACTAATTTTGATGCACCCCATCCAAGATTTGTTTGTCACTGCAGTTTAGAATGACAAAATATTCAGATTTGATGTGCTGTGAGCCTTGCAGGAGTGACACTACTACTGCATGGCCACATTAAATGCTTTCTTTCCTTTAAATTAAGGAGTCATTTATCAGAATGCTCTTGTGATGTTATTTTATCTTTTTCTTCTCCAGTGGCAACCCCAGGTTCAGTCAAACCTGAATGGTGTGGTTCTCCTAGACGAGTCTGAATCGCTGTACTACTCTTGACCTTCTGGAGGAACACTACAGATACAACACAAGCCACTGCCTCCCACTCTGCTGGCCCTCGGATGGTAACATGTTCAAACCAGCAACCCCTCCTTCCCCACGCCTCTTCCTTCTGAGCCATGGCGACCCCTGTACGCTTAAAAGCTCCTTAAAAAAAAGGGGCCTGTCTTTTCTACTCTCGACTCCCTTTTGCCGAGCTGGAGCGTGACGTCAAGAGCACGGAATTCGGGACACTGGCCTACCCGCGGCGCATATCTGCAGTCCCTGTCATTTCCAGGGATCTTTGAGCAAACTGATTTAATAGCGACGCCCCGGGCCTTCAGCTCCACTTCAGCTCCGCTCAGATTACGCCGCCGCACTCGGCTCAGAGATGTGTTGTGATGGATGTTGTGTGTTGTTAACCTCATAAGCTCATCAGAGGTAATTAATTTCATTCTTGCTCCACTCCTTGCTAGAGAGCTAAAAGCCCCCCCCCCCTTCATCCCCACCCTCTAAAAGGAACTGGCAGAATGTTGAATGTGCTATTAAGGAAGGCTTAACAGCAGCGGACTCTGAGGCTGCTGGCTGCCACAGTGGAGCCGGATCAGGGCCACGTCTGGCCCAGACTCGGAAAGCTTTTCTGGGTGAAGTGCTGTGGGAAAAAAATGCCACAACTGGAGTTAGAGGAAAGCTAAGGAAGCATGACATCCAAACTCATAATTCAATGCAGATAAACAACAACAGTAGGTCCTGATTTTGTCTCCGCACCAAGTCAAAGAACATTTACACTAACTCCACACAACAGTATAGATTTCCTAGAGTCATCAATGGTTGCATTAGATATTGTAGTTTAATTCATTTCAAAATAAATTATTCATTTCCCTAAACACAAACAAACCAAAAGTAAACACATAAATATCAGAGCTGCCTCCTTTTAATTGTGAGTACCTAGAAGAATAAAGGCTGGATGGCAGTAGGTTTATCCATAAATATCCCAGCGACAGGAAATATGGGGATGGTTTAGGGCCCAAGTCAAGATGGGAGCCGTCGTGCGTTGAATACATCAGAGCTGTGTTTGTCAGTGATAAATATGTATGGGAACAACGCCAATGAGATAGGCATCAACAGCCTTCCTGGGCTGGCCAAGCGGCGTGGCACACGGAAAAAGAAAGAGACGGGCGAGGTAGATTGGGGGATATGATTGCTCGCTTGCCCAGTCGGAGTCCAATTACTGTCCTTCAGAAGCACCAAAGTGGCGAGATAAGGGGGGTCAGCAAACATCCCGCGTCGTGTAATTGACTGACGGGCCGTTTAATTCACACAGGAGTTTAATCTAATCCCGCTCAATCAAAAAAAGGGGCCCTGTAGCCCTCCGTGCCAGGTCTTTCAGGAAGTGGGGAAGATGACGGCACATCTTGATTCTTGGGGCTCTCAAGATTGGATTTGGAGTGGGGGGCTGTAGATTAAGGAGCAATTTATCAGAGTCGGGTGACTGCCCCCTCCCAGTCCAACTTGAATAAACAGCGGGTACCGTGACAGGCACGGGGTGCTTATTATCGACGGGCACGCTGACCTTAATGCAACTCCTAATTTGCAGATGGTCGTGACCTTGGTTCACAAGTCATCCAGCCCCATCCCTGCTCTCTCTCTCTCTCGCTCTGTCTCTCTCTCTCTCGCTCTCTCTCTCTCCTTCTCTCTCTCTCTCTCTCTCTCTCTCTCTCTCTCACTCTCCCTCTCTCTCTCTCGCTCTCTCTCTCGCGCTCTCTCTCCTTCTCTCTCTCTCCCTCTCTCTCTCTCTCTCTCTCTCTGCCCTTCTGTCTGTCTCCTCTGCCTGTATTTCCCACTGATGTGAGTTCTAATGTTGCTTGTCATTTCCCTTCATGTGCCATACATCAAGTTCTGCGCACAGGGATCTTTTTTCAGTTTTCAGATTTTTTTTTAACCAGTGGAATGCATCGGATGATTTCCGCAAGGATGAAGAAACACAGGGACTCATGCCATTTACATTCAGGCCAGAATCTTCAAGTCATTTTCACCATGTGATGTTGGCTCATTTATGTGAACATATAGAAACCCCTAGCTTATGTTCACTTTCTTTTTGACCTTGTATTTGTTCTGCTGTTTCTCTTCATAAGATGGCAGTCATGAACATAGTGTCTTGTCTGATCACAGTAAATTCATCATATGCAGATACCCCCCATAAAAAAAACAATGCCCCCCTCTCCTAAGGATTCTGTCAATACCTGTTTTGTCTGTTTAAAAAGGGTTTTGCTGCTTATCTTCTCTCTCTCTCTCTTTCTCACACACACACACACACACACACACACACACACACACACACACACACACACACACACACATTCTTTCTCTAATACTTACAAAAGTCTGATTAATTCAGCCTTGATTAATTCTCTGCTTCTGTTGGCACATCTGCTTTGAAAAAAAAACGAATTTCCTGTCTGCCAATATTAACACTGGGGGTCTGGAACGATACTCTGGGGATTATATAACACACTATGTATGGTCATTTGCTTTAGCTTCCACTATCTGTGGCAATTACTGAGTTAATACCCGTCTAGTGAGAGTCCCTGTGAGGAAAAAAAGCCCCTTTTTCTGTGTAGCCTGCCTGTCTCTGCAGGCCTTACCCTTGTGTCACTGTGACCTACTCTTAGTCTCCTAGGATGGCGGGAGGTGTGTCCTGGTGGTCTATTAATCAAAATGTGTTTGGAAACACGTGTCCTAGGATGCCCAAGACATTAAAGATTTAATCAGCTGCCCAAATTTGAAGGCATGGCTTGTTTAACAGGCAGCTGTGCTTCAGTGTGTTGTTCAGACCCAACTCACCAATACATCAGAGCTTTATTCATGGAGGGGGGGGGAGGGGGGTGTCAATCTCTAGTTCACATCTTGAACACATTCCTGCATTTTACAGTTCTGTGTGAGATGTGTCTTCGGTGAATGGTACGGTAAGGCCTCCAAGATCAGCCTTGATTTACATTTACTCATTTATCAGTAGCCTACTTTCAGTGTAGTTAAAAAACACACCATTTGGCTATTTGTCTCTCTGGAAAACAGCCATGCCCTTGTTATACCCAAAGTCTGTCTCTGATTCAAATATAGAATCACAACAATTACTCACTGCTTGAAAGCCAATGATAAATGGGAAATAAATCAAACAGACACTGTCATAGGGTCTGCATAGGTTCACCTTAATCTTGTCTAAGATTCAAGGTGAGTTTAGGTGCTTTCAAGGAAAGTAAAAAGACAGAGGCAGAAGAAAGAAAGAGAGGAAAAAAGAGGAAAGAGAGACACAGAAAGAGAGAGAGAGAGAGAGAGATGGCATACTTCCTGTGAAAGAGACTCAGCAGACAATGTTGGGCAGGGTTGCTTGTTGCAGTGCCCGTTACTCTGGCAACACACACAACAATAGCCCACATAATACACAACACATGCTATCAATTTGACCAACTTGAAAGTGTCACATTCAACTTATGTGCATGTGTTTGGCACAAGCCATGACAAGTACTGCCCCTAAACCCAGTTCACACAAGCAAATATTTTGCTGAAGCCACAAAGAGGGTGTGCTCCGCCAAAATGTCCCATCCTGAGGAGAATGAGCGGGTGAGGGAGTGAGGCATCACGTTGTCGGTTTGAGCAAAACTGGGGTGTCCCTCTCTACCTTCAAGAAGCTTTTGAAGACCCAACTCTTCAGAGAGCACCTCCCTTCCTAACTGGCACCTTGACTAGCGCTTAACTTGCACTTCAGCAGTTACATTCCTGCACTTCTTTTTCCTTTCTAGGTCGTTTTTCTAATTCTTATGTAAAGTAGTATTTATTGTTACACCATGTTCTTTATTGCTCTTAGCTTGACTGTTCTCTCCATTGTACGTCGCTTTGGACAAAAGCGTCTGCTAAATGACTGAATGTAAATGTAAATGTAAAAACCGTCAACAAACAGCTAACAGACAACCACAGCATCCCATGCAAAAGGCACTGGTAGTTGTTGGGGATGTTTCAGTGCTTTACTTGCCCAAACACCCGGCAGAAATGACAGATGAGGGGGTAGTGCAGTTGGGGATATTTGGAGACGGTGCTCTCAGTCACTGACATGGAACCTGGCACCGCACAGATCATTTTCTTACACAGAGCTCTTATGGGCAATTTGTATCCGTGTTCCCCCAAGGCGGAGTGTATCTTGAGGAGCCAAATGAACTCATCTGATCCATCATAACTTATGCCCAACCTGCTCCGAATCCTTCAGAGTCACACGGTGCAAGATTAATTTCCTGCTTCCTTCCCAGGAGTCATAAACCCTAAAGTGTGAGTAAAGTTTTAAAAGCAAAACCATGCACGTTCAAGTTTTCTGATTTTTTTCTTTGACTGATTTAAAATGCAGAAAGGTCCAGTACTTGGGTAAATCCAAATCTAGGACAATCCGGGACACCATCACATAAATGTTTCATAAGGATCTAAATCATATCAAAAGGTGCCAAAGCAGAGGATTTGAATCAGGAAGGGGATTCTGTTAAGAGCTAAATAAAGTATTTTTGGACTAAACTATTACATCAGGTTTCCACTGTTTTAGATATCGACAAGACCAAATTCCTCTGGGGTTTTTCTCTCTGTACTTCACAGAAAATATAGTCCATGCGGAAATCCAGGGAAACAGGGAATGAGTTGGCAGGCATTTTTGGAAATCCCTCAGAAAAGTCTTGTAGGAGCATGATGAAACTAAGGTGGCGGGGTTCCAGCCGCAACCCTCTCTGAGATCCCCGGAGCTGTGGCTGTTCAGTTCTGGAACAGGAACTGTCTCTGTAGATAACTTCCCAGTCCCTCTCCTGAATGATTTCTAAGACAGGAACTGAGTGTTGACATCCTCTGAAGTCTCTCTCTCTCTCTCTCTCTCTCTCTCTCTCTCTCTCTCTCTCTCTCTCTCTCGCTCTATCTCTCTTAAAACATTGGAAAAGCCCTGCACATGATTTTCTGGACGGAGACATGATTGGTCAAATGCCTGTCATTTTTAGACCAACGCCAAACTGCTTGAAAATTCTGTGGGTCTAACCGATCGAGGCTTGGTGGTGTTGTGTGGGTGCACTGGGGCTTACCGAAAGAGTACGTTTGTTTTGCCGTGACTTTGTCACTGTGTCCCATACTTAGCCACATTCCCTTCCACACCACATCGCCCTGCCCCCTGTACCGCCCTCCCCCACATCGACCCACAGCGCTGCTCTCCTGCGAGCAAAATCCGCCATTGTTTCAATACATCACTTCTGACACCTGTGGGGTGCCTATAGCTTTTAATCAGGAGTGACATGGGGTCCGGAGGGCAGAGACTTTTCTTTTTTCTACTGGTGAAAACACGCTGAGCTACAGGGCCCCTGACAGATCTCTCATCTCAAAGCAGCCAAGCCGAGATTCACAGGGAGGGAGTCACATCCAACCCCATTGCTGCCAGTCCATGGATTTCCACAGAGAAGGGAAGATGGAGGGGAGGGCAATGATGAACTAGCCAATCAGGGCAAAGAGCAACGCGCCTATAGATATGGGACCTTTTCACCAAGATGTGGCTATGTAATTTAATAAGGCTTTGAGGAAACAGAATTTTCTATGCCTTCTCTGGGAGAACGAGCCTTCCCTCAGATTTTTAATCATGAACCCTCCCAACTGTGACATTTTAATATTTCCATAGCAGTCTCCACACTTGTTTGAGCATGACGCAGCGACACCCTCTCCTTTCTGAGGGTGAATGTTACAAGATGGTAGAGTTAGGCTGTCTTTTTTTTTTTTATCATCTTTTTAATAACAATTGGCAACAACTTCAGGAAGCTATCAGAGAGTTCAGCAGGGGTTTCAAACACAGACAGCAATTACTGTCGCTCCTCTTTCTCTTTATCTCTCTCTCTCTTTCTCCCTCTCTCATGTTGAATTCAGTGCCAGTCTTAGGTGGCAGAATGGATTTGACATGGCCGCGTCTGTATCAGATGTTTTTTTTAGGAAACGCTGATGGATCGGTCTGAAAGAAACTTCCTTAAAGGACAAGTTTAGAGGCCAGATAAAATGGCTCACCATGCTTGTTAACTGCTCTAAGTCATGCTTGTGTAGGAAGGCAAACACTTTGTTTTGAACGAAATGAGGGAACTTACTCTGTTTTAGCTCTGAGTGAGGCACCACTAGCTTTATATGAGGGAAAAATCTTGACTTTAATTTTAATTTGTGTTGTTTTTGGCAGGGTCCCAAAACGTCCTCAGCCCATGCTTTATTCTTTTGGGCAATGTCCAAAACATGAGTTTTCAGCCATAATTAAATGGAAGCTTGCAGAGTCCGCCGTGTCACGGGGGATTAAACATCTTCTGACTGCCCATGTCCTCCGAACATGCCAATAAAACCTTGACCCACATCACAACGCAAGAGAGACTAATTGCCAGAACGGGCAGAGAGATAAGGAGAGAGATCTCATCAAATTCAGCGTGTGGCAATATCACATGTCTTAGGCTGCTGTGAAGGATTTGGGGAGTTATGGAAATACATGGCAGTGGTTTGCCGCACAGAGGCAATCTGTCTCAGCAAATCCCGAGGTGATTTCAGCACTAATATGATAATGCCACTTGTGTTTAATGTGAAGCTGTAGGGAGCTGTTTGTTTGAAGACTCCAAGCAAAGACATAACTGAAACTTCTCCCTACCAGACACACAAACACACACACACACACACACACACACACACACACACACACACCCGCGCATACACACAAACTTGTGCTGAGAGGTTTGAAGAATGATAATCAACCTCAAAGAGGTGTCGATGATTTATTCATCTGTTTATTTCTTGCAAATCTGGGTATCAGATACATTCTGTTTTCCTGGGTATCAGCCTTAGGGAACATAACGAGGAAATAGCTGCTATACCTGTTGAGGAGATGTAAGGGGCCATATGTGAACTTGTGTGTATGTGTCTCTGTCTGTGCACGTGCGGAGGGGATTCTTGTGTGTTTTGAGAGTCAACATCCCCTCATGCTCACTCGAGCGAGACTCGACAGAGCTGAGCCTTTTGAACCCAGCATGGCGCAGTGCTAAAATGAGGGAACGGCACTTAAGACACCATCACTGCGTTTCCACAGGCGCCCCCTGAAAAACAGTCTTCAGTCTAATGAAGCAAACAGTTAAACAAACAAACAAACAAACAACTCGGGAGGCATAAACACTGAACAGAACATTATCTCTTCCGCAAAAGGCAGGTTGCTCCATCTCGTGCTTCGAGGAAGGCATTCTGATTGGATAAGAGAGCCAGTGGGGTACCAGAACTAACATGCTGTGTGTGAGAGTGCAGGGTTTGGAGGAATCAAAGATGCAGAACGTTCCGGAAAATGTACAAGAGTCACAAAATGTAATGGTTCAGGACTACATGTTGTAATTCTGAAGGAAATATAAGATGATGATTTTTGTCAATCGCTCTGTATTCTTTGGATATGTATTCTTTTTTACAGGCTTTTTCATACATTCATAGTTTTTTAAAACTAGTGTTTTTAAAGATTTTTCAAGGCCTGAAAACTGAAAAAATATTAAACAAAGAGTAATAAATAACTCTTTATTTATCATCCCATCAGAATTAAATCTTTGCAAGTCACTGGTTGTCAGCTCAAACAATCAATATGTCTTAGCCTAAGAAGTATAACTCTCTACAAGCTAATGTAAAATAAATGTAAAAGAAAACAGTGACTCTGAATAAAATAGAGCTGGTAAAGTCATGACTAATAATATTCTTATTTCAATTTGATTCTAAACAGCATTCGAATAAAAATATGAGCTACAGATTAGGAATACGAATCTCCATCACTGAGGCCGATGCGATACACATGACGATGCATTGCCAACGATCTGATACATATTCAAATGAAGCAACTACTAATGCGATATTAAATGATTTACCCCTATTGCAATGAGGTGTGATTCGACATGATTTGATTCAACACAATGTGAGTCAACGTGATGCAATGCAAAAGACTATGATGCTATGCAATTCAATGTGGCACAGAACAGATAGAGGGATTTAATAATTTTT
This sequence comes from Clupea harengus, assembly GCF_900700415.2. Taxonomy (NCBI): domain Eukaryota; kingdom Metazoa; phylum Chordata; class Actinopteri; order Clupeiformes; family Clupeidae; genus Clupea; species Clupea harengus. The sequence continues at coordinate 11,841,209 of NC_045165.1, forward strand.
TTTGGTTCTTCTTAAGGAGAGAGCAGGTCATAAAATTGACATTTTTACTTCACACATTTGTTTCTCTAGTACTGCAAGTCAGTAAGCATCTCAGGTGTGTCACGACCAAATCAGTCCAGTGAAGCAAAAAATGAAAAGTATGGACATTCTTAAATCTAAATCTACAGTTGACCTTCTTTTGGATAATGGACGACACAGCGGTCGGATAGCATAAATGAATGCACATTCGGGGTGGCAATGCGAAGTACATTTTACTTAAAGTATACATGTTTTTTATTTCATCGTTTTTCTAAAAGTTACTACATGTTACTTAAAATTACTTACAAGGGACATCCTATTTACATAACAAAAGACAAAAGAAGTAGAGGTGGTCATCACTACTTGGTCATATCCTGTAACACAGTCTTTAACAAAAGTAGATAACCGCTTAGTGGTAATAACCACTTACTTCTACAATTATACCTGTTATTTACCCTTCGCCTATTTTGTCTTACGCCTTACCTAAAAGGTACTTACTCTGTAATTAACAGGCTGTAATTTTAAGTGTTACCGACAGTGCATTTTACCTCTTCAAAAGGTCTTAACCTTGAGGATGATTGGCGGTGGGTGATTCAACTACCATCACAGATCAGCCTCAGAGTAGTTACGCCTGCACTAATGAACTGAAAACATGAGCGGTCAGGGAAGAGAGAGAGAGAGAGAGAGAGAGAGGGAGAGGGAGAGGGAGAGAAATAGAAAGAGAGAGAGAGAGAAATAGAGAGAGAGGGAGAGAGAGAGAGAGCGAGAGAGAGAGAGAGGGAGAGAGAGAGAGAGAGAAATAGAGAGAGAGAGAAATAGAGAAAGAAAGAGAGGGAGAGAGAGAGAGAGAGAGAGAGAGAGAGAGAGAGAGCCAGATACAGCGGGAAGCTCAGTAGTACAACCTGCTCATCAAACATGCAGATCCATCCAGGAGCCCATGAGGGAATTTGCCTGGAGTTCATTTCTCCCACATCCGGATTAGAGCTGTTCTCCCAGAGGACACCCGGCTACTCATATGTATGCCTGTGGTCGGACTGTGCCAAGACGCACACTCCTCCAGTTACACCACGCCGAGAGATAGCATCGGCTCGGAAAAACTGCAGTTCAGGATTTCCAAGGACATGATAATTGTTTAAAATACCACAGTGTTATTGATGGGAGTCTAGATTGGCCTTGGAAGAAAAGAAAAGCAAGTCTTGTGTTCATTCTAAGGAGAAGCAAATGCGATTATGAGTATTCAGGCAGTCTGATAGTTCATAGACTTTTTTGTTGTTGTTTTTTTATATGAGAAATGGAACTCAACTGACACTCATTCTTTTCTACGAAAATATTTGTTTTTATTGAATTGTCTTTGAACAATGTCTTGCAAATGTATTAAACCCCCCTGAAAGTCTTCTCCATTTTCTGGTTCATAACAGATACACATATTTCCCCCAATCAGTATTGGTATTGTGAACACTTATACTGTAGTATATTTCTAAAGGCCAAATAAGTTATTTGTCTACTTAAACTTAAAAATAAATATATTAAAAAATAAAATATTCTGCTTGTTTAAGTATTAAATCCCTATACATTCATATTTGGTAGAGAACCCCTTTGCTACAATAACAGCTTGAACTCTCTGAAGGAAGACAGAACCGGCTTTGCACATTGCTCTGCTGTGTTTTTAACCATTCTTCTTGGTGGAATTTATATAGAACATCTAGGTTGATGGGATCGCAGCCCTGGACTGTAGTGCCACAGATTTTGATCAGGGCTTTGACTGAGCCATTCTAAAATATTCACTTAACTGTTTTTGTGCCACCGTAAAGTTGTTTTAGCCTTGTGCCTTGGCTAATTGTCCTACTGACAAGTCATCCCAACCCAAGTCTTAGTTTTACAATAAAATGCACCTGATTTTCTTGTGATCTTGTTAAGAATTTATGGCAACACTTTCTATGAAGCCTGCCTCTATAAGGGCCTTAATAATGTCTTATAAAGTAGCTATAAGTCATTGTAGCACTCATTATAACTATGTATATGTCTTCACATTTATATACAGTACACAGACTAATGATCACATATTTATAATGCATTATTCTGTCTTAAATTATAACCATTTATAATGAACTGACATAATGTATCATAAAGGTGGTTATGAGTCATTGTGAAGACATTATACATAGTTATATATAGCTACTTTATAAGACATTTGTAATGCCCTTATTAGGGCCTTATAGATGCAGGCTTCATAGAAAGTGTTGCCATAAATTCTACCGAATTCATTTCCTTTCATCCTCCCTTCAATTTTAAAAGGTTTTCCAGCCCCTGCTTCTGAGAAATATCCCCACAGCATCATGTTAGCTCTGCCATATTTCAGGATTGGGACAGTGTTTCTGGAGGCATTGGCAATTTTAGATTTAAACCACATAGAGCGCTTTGAGGATTGTCCAAAAAGCTTTATTTTGGTCTCATATGACCACAAAAACCTTCTCCCATATCGCAGACAATCTCTATACAGGATTTAACGTAGATCTTTTAAAGCAAAACTTTTTTTTCTGCCACCCACCAAGAGAGTCCAGTTTTATGGATAGCTGTTACGAGTGTGGACTCTTACACCAGCACTCCAATTGCAGCCACTGAACTCTGTAGATTTTTTGGGGTGATTTCTGGACTGTGCCTTCCTCCCTCACCAGTTAATATCTTCGTCGGATGCTTGGTTTGGGGGACAGGCTTTTCTACAAAGCATCTGGGTGGTGTAATGCAACTTCCACTTTGTTTATATGGATCCAATTGTGCAGACCTGGACATCCAAACTCCACGTCACAACCAGGCTGATGACCCTTTGACAGAGTGATTTTTTATATCCAGAAGGAGATCTCTACCTTAACCCCTCATAGGTTAAAGTAAAGACTCTGTGTAAGTATCTTTTGCAACTGTGAAAATAGGGATGATTTTCAACTTGATGTTCTCATTTGAGGCCTCATGCTTTCATTTAATTTCAAATGAGATATATTTCTCCAATGACTTGAAGGCAGACATACTGAAGCAATATATAAACACAGCAGCACACACATAGAAACACACAAGGATTAAATGAACATAATTAATCATCATAGTGAAATGACTACATACAAAACAAACCTTCCTGTACATTTTAAAATGTACTACAAACAAACATTACTGTAAATAAAAATAAATGTGCATAGAAAACAACAGAACCAGGGCAGCAGTATACCTGCAAATGCAATCTTCACAGAAAACAGCTAGGTATTACCACTAGTCCAGCCAATCACAGCTCATGTAATAGCCATTTAATGTTCTCTTTGTAAATGATTAGGCCATGAAATAGGAAATGTGTGCCTTGGAGATCACCCAGGAAATAAGGTGAGCTGTTATTACTATCAGTAAATGTGATAGCCAGGTGTGTGGGGATGACATTCACGCACAAACTCCCGACCATGTTTGTCAATGTACTCACTCACACTGAGACACACTCCTATATGCCCAAATTCAACAGACATTAAACATGACACTAACACGTCATGTAGGAACGTTCCACTCATTTTCTGTTCAAAAGAGTTTAAATGCAAATAAATAACGACCAGCTTTCAATTGGTAAATTCATGGCTTGGACAAGTGGTTTCAAATGTCAACCCCGCTGACAGGACTCGAAGTGTTTTATGATGTACATCTGAAAGGAACACAAAAAATGCAAGCTGAGGGCAATGATTGACACATGAATCTCTCAGTGAAGACTAGATTACAGGCTTCAAGCTCCCTGCCCACTGACCCGACATCAACAGGTTAACTCTCATTGATGAAAAACAGAGAGACTCTTCTGTCTTTTTCGCTGAATATATATCAATGCGGGAGAGGTTTTATGCAGTTTAACTTCATTTCAGATTCCCCTTAGCGCTGCTTTGGCATTGATTCTCACTGCATATCTGTAAAAATGGTGTGTCCACAGCTGCTCGATTCCAGATTAAGTCGAACGGATATCCATTTTTACTTGCAATCACATGAAGTACATGTATGGGCTTTGTGCAAAGGATAAGCAAGTGGAACTCAGAACAAAATCCAATGCTGTTCAATTCCCAGAAATCATAAACTGGCATGACACAACAAGAGTGGGTCACTTCTGAGAAAATGTCATTCAGCACCGTCCGACAACTGCTTGTATTAACATCAGTATTGGTACATTGTCTCCTTGTTCTCGACAGCACTGTTCATTATAATTCCTCGGAGTTTCATGCCAAAGTTGGAGCAGAAAAAAGTTCTTCCCCCCAGGAGAATCGGACGTTATGTCATGTTCTGCTCTGACAGAGGGAAGATAATTGGTATCCGGAGAAAGACAAACTCGGAAACCAATATTTGGATCCACAGGGGTAGAATGCAGAGAGGGTTCTCTCTTTCTGGTGGACGTTCAGTGTGTAGAGGATGATTTGCTTTGCAACACACACCTAGCCAGCCCTTTTGATTCTTTAATTGGCTGAGAGAGATCCAGAGAAATACAGAACTTTCAGCAGGTGCTTCCCCCCCTTCATGTATAATGGGCCTCCGCTTTAAAATACAGCTCTTGAGACAGGGAAGTTCTCCCACGCGCTTTGATTCTGAATCTGAAGCGAAATACACACTGCGCATTAATAGTTGATATAAAGACTTAAAGACTAGAATATGCTAAATTATGACTGCTGATAGGGCACGCCTGGATTGATTTTCAAAAGAAAATGTAAATGTGGTGTTGATAGGTCAATATTTTATGTCCCTGGTGTGCTTTTTAGTAAGGCTGCATTTGGCTACATTTCTGCATTTGCATTTGAAAGCGAAGACAGTTAACATTGACAGGTACTCAAACACCATAATGGTAATGGGGCGAATGGCTTTAATTTTATATGCAATTCGAATATAAAGTGGCCAGTAAGTTTTATTGTTCATAAATGCCTCTGTTGGTCACATGACCTTGATCAATGTCACACTTTCACAGCCATTTGTCATATAAACTGGGTTAAATAGGCAGCTCCAAACATAAGTGTATTGGAAGGTGATCAAAGCTGGACTTAATGTTCATCATGCCTTAGTAAGCAAGACAGCTATGTCATGTAACATGTACAACGCATATAATAACATGTTTATTAACATATCAAGAACATGCAACTCATTTCATAATAAATAATAGAATAGTCAGTGTATATCCAACGTATTGCATGCTGTGTGTGGGGATGGTATTGCTTGAAAGCATGTTAACTCTTTAGTCATTCTAGTCCAGGAAAGCTCCTCTCTCAAAGTAACTGGCTTGAAATTTTAAACATTCAGCAGAGGTCGTCCGTGTCCCATCTTAAATAGCTTTGATGTATAGTTGCAAGGCAGATGGGCATTGTGAGTATCGCACAGGAATAAATTGCATGGGCTGAATGTCCTCTGTTGTCGAGGAAGAGAGTGTGAGAAAGAAAGAGTAGAAAGGAGAGAGTTGTGTGTGTGTGTGTGTGTGTGTGTGTGTGTGTGTGTGAGAGAGAGAAAGAGAAAGAGAGACTTTCATTTCAGCAGTTGTGGGATGTTGTTAAGATGGCTGAAACCGTGTAGTTCATGTTAGTGCAGCCACACAGTCACGTCTCAGTGAACTCTGTGAAAATATGCTCTTAGAGGAAATAACGACTGCCCAGAGTTACGCAGTCGGTATATACATTCAGGAAGACTTTCTCTTTAGATGTATTGTGAAAATAAAATATGCTCTTAGAGGAAATAACGACTGCCCAAAGTTACGCAGTCGGTATATACATTCAGGAAGACTCTCTCTTTAGATGTATTGTGAAAATAAAATAAGCTCTTAAAGGAAATAACGACTGCCCAGAGTTTCGCAGTCCGTATATACATTCAGGGAGACTCTCTCTTTAGATGTATTGTGAAAATATGCATTGGCTGACCAAAACCTTTTCCAACAAGGAGCCAACTGGGATGCAATGAACCACAATGCGGAGCAATACACAGTATAGTGGTTCTCTTGCACGTCCAATCCAAACATACGTCCAAGGGCAGAGGTCCGTGTCCTAGAGAAGGAATGAGGTTATAATCTCTTCCTGTGCTCGCTTCATCTTCCCCTCCCTGCTCCTTTCTTTCTTGGGCGTCTTTTGAGTTCTGGGTGGAACTGGAGTCGCAGTGAAATGTCGCCACCAGCTGCCATTCGGATTTCACTCACGTATCGTTGTGATGGCAGAACTAATCTGGTGATCTCGAGTGACACCGAGAGCCTTCGCTGCTGAGTGCTGGGAAGTGTTTTGAGTGTGTGTGTTTGTGTGTGTCTGTTTGTGTGTGTGTGTGTGTGTGTGTGTGTGTGTGTGTGTGTGTGTGTGTGTGTGTGTGTGCGTGTGTGTGTGTGTGTGTGTGCGTGTGTATGTGAGGATGATGGGTTGTGACTGCAGTCCTTCCTACTGAATAAGACGCATGAGTCACTATGCAGATTCACAGATATATGCAATGATCCCTGAAAGGAATGTCAAAAAGAATGTAGGTGCAGCCCCCCCCCCCCCCCCCCCCCACCCCCCACACTCTCCACACCTTCTTACCTTTGATGATCATCCTCTCTATTGCCTGTATGAATTTATGAATGTAATTGGGCACCAGTTCTCGGAGAGGTCATTCTGTGCCCACCCGCACCTCTCACAAATCAAGCTAGGCCAGCACAGGACTGCCAAAAGCTGTAATTGAAGTCCACTGATGGACCTTACTGTCACCATGAAGCACTGTGCTGCCCCTTCAGGCCTCTGTGCTGTGGAGAGTACCACTCTGCACAGGGACGTGAAGGGCAGATTGTGTTTGAGGTTAGTTCAAATTTGAGCCAGCAGGTTAGATACGAAAGAAAGAGAAGTGGTTTTGCTGATTTTTCTGGAGTTCGCTTTATGCAGAAATTAGTGAAAGCTCTGCTCAGACCAAGCTTTCATAGATTTTTCTTTGTTCTCATCCAGACCCAAAAACCAACAAATTAGGCTTGTGTTTCTTCCCCAATCCAGAGTCAATATTATGCCAGCAATATGCTATCAAAGTCAAGGAGAACTTTTGTTTAAGAACTATCGCCGTCACAGTCCCAGTCACAGTCCCATCCCCCAGTCCTGACCCCCTCGCTATGTTTGGCAGTTTTTCTTGTGCAAATCAATGTAAGGGGAAAAATGTGTCTGATTACGTGTCACTTTGGCCAGCCCAGGAGTTTCCAACCTTTCACTGGCAGCAGCCCATAAATCATTTTCTAATCCTGCTGCTGGAAACGCGCACTTTCATCGAAGGATCAAAGGAAAACCAGTGCTCTGCCACTCGCAGGACAGGAGGAAGGAGACTGCAGAGCGGGGTGCGGAAGAGGGAGAGAGAGGAAGAGGAGCGGCGGGGAGAGGGGCCTTGGTGTTGTCTTTCGGCCTCGGCCAGCGCTGTGCTCATCTTTGGGATAATGATAATATAAGGTGAAATAATGACTCTGCCCGTCTTGATGTCTCAGACCGAGCAATTTTCTGGAGATTAACTTCGACCCTGGGCACCATTATGGAGGGGGACATGGGAGACAAAGTCTACTCAGAGAGACTCCGTTAATGAGTAGTGGGTGCATCGTTAAGAACATGTTTGATGCAGGTTCTTTGGGGAGGGAGAGAGGAAGGTTGGGACAGAGAGAAAATTAATTTGGGGGTGGTGGTGTGTGGAGTAGTGGGGATATGGGCCTTTGGTGATGAAGTTAATTAAATACCTGTGGGAAGGAGGGGGGGACTTGAAAGTCTACCATCCACTAGCCTGGGGCAAAACCAGGACCTAATGTAATTTGGGAAGACTAATGGACCTCATGCTGTTTTCTAAGGACAAATCAAAAGGAAACACAAACCATAAAAGAATCATGTGATGTGCCTCTGCCATGTTCATGGAAGTCTCTCAAATAGAATTTCAATTTTGAGCCAGCTTTTGTGAAGCACGGAACATCAAAGATGTCAAATTTAGTGCATTAATATCTGTGTTGATAACACCATACCCACCAAGAAAGGCTCCCCCAATAATAAGCTCTGAATCACCTGTGACCTTGAGGAGCAACTGAACAGGAAGACGAGAGCCTTCTGGGGATGGGGACAGGTAGTTACTGAGGAGCGTGCAGAGGGAGCTGAAAGTGAGGCTGAAGGAGATCAAGGAGGCATATAGGTGAAAGCTGCAGAACAAACCTCCGGTAAAACAAAGTGAGGGGGGTGTGTAGTTTGGAATGAAGACGATCACATGGTTCAAGGGAAAGGGGAATCAGGCTGAGGAAAGCCTGAACAGAGCCAACGAGTTGAATGTGTTCTTCAACAGGGTTCAGTACAGGACCCTCATCTGCGCCCCTCCAGCCACACAGCGCCCACACCTTCCCTGCCTCCACATCTGCCCCCCCCCCCGCCCCCCTCCTCCAGCCACACAGAGCCCACACCTTCCCTGCATCCACAGCTGCCCCCCCCCCCCTCCAGCCACACAGATCCCACACCTTCCCTGCCCCCCCCCCCCTCCCTCCTCCAGCCACACAGATCCCACACCTTCCCTGCATCCACAGCTGCCTCCCTCTCACACCTCTGTGATGAGGACTAATGACTAATGGAACACACCATAACAACTCCCACTGTGCCTCCCCACACCCCTCAACACCCACCATGCCCCATCACAGCCCCATCAACACCCTACTCCCCCCACGTCAGGAAACACTGAGCACTCTACACTACACAGGAAACACTCCACCTCCGCCACCCGCCTGTCTTGTTTCCAGCAGCAAGGTGAAAAGACAGCTTGAGAGAGACAGCGCCAGAACAAAGCTACAGATCCGAATGGTATCAGCCCCAGGGTCCTGAAGGCCTACATGGACCAGCTGTGCGTGATTCTACCGCACCTCTTCAACCTTTTGCAGGTTGTCATGAAAGTCCTGGAGAGACCTGGTTTTGGTTTATCTCAGACTTCAGGTGACCACCTCTCTGGACTCACTGCAGTTTGCCTACCGAGGTTGGAGTTGAGGATGCCTTCATCTACTTGCTTCGGCAAACCCACTATCACCAGCACTGCGGGGATCATGTTCTTTGATTCCTCAATAGCCTTAAACACAATCCAGCCTTAACTGGTGCAAGGGAAGCTCCAAAAGATGCAGGTAGACACCTCCACAACCTGCTGGATTATTTACTACCTGACAGACAGACAGACAGACAGAGCACAGTTTGTGCATCTGAGGGGATGTGTGTCTGAGCAGGTGCAGGAGCACCACAGGGGACTGTAATCTCATCTTTCCTCTTCACCTTGTACACCTCAGACTTCCAATACCACTCAGAGTCTTGTCATCTGCAAAATATTTTGGATTGACTCTGCGATTTCTGTGGTGTGTCAGAGGTAGACAGGACACTGAGTACGGGGAACTGGTGGACCGCTTTGTAGCGTGGTGTGGGAACAACCACCTCCTCTTGTGTTAAATGTGGCGATGAAGATGAAGGAGATATTTGTGTATTTTAGGAGGGCAGGGAATAGGCGGAAACACAATTTCTATCCTGGGGGAAGATGTGGAGGTGGTGGAGGGCTACAGATGCCTGGGTGTTCAGCTGGATAACAGACTGGGCTGGAAATTTAACACTGAAGCTCTCTACAGGAAGAGACAGAGCAGACGCTTCTTCTTGAGGAAGCTTAAGTCCTTCAATGTGTGCAGCAAGATGTTGCATATCTTCTACCAGTCTGTTGTGTTTAGTGCAATTTACTTTACAGCTATCTGCCGCAGCAGCAGTATCAGAGCCAGTGACACTAAGAAACTGAACAAGCTGAGGCGACAGTGGTACAGGAGGTAGAGAAGTCAGTTAGTAATCAGAAGCTTGCTAGTTCGATTCCCTGTCGAAGCGTCCTTGAGCAAGACACTGAACCCCTAATTGCTCCTGATGTGCAGTGTGCCATCAGTGTAAATGTAAAAATGTGTATACATCCTTGTAAGTCGCTTTGGATAAAAGTGTCTGCTAAATGACTAAATGTAAATAAAGAAGGCTGGCTCTGTGCTAGAGACAGCTCTGGAGCCCCTAGAAATGGTCATTAAAAGGATGTTGCACAAACTGCTCAACACAATGGACAACACTTCACATCCCTTGAACAACCTACTGGTCAGACAGCAGAGTGTTTTCATTTGGAGGATCCTTCAACTCCGCTGTACTAAGGACAGTTACAAGAAGTAGTTCCTGTCCACTGCAATAGCAATATATTATTTTATAATGACTCGTCTGTGCCAGGAGAGGAGGCTTATCCTCCCAGTGGCAATGCATGATGCACATTCTACATTTAATTAGTACAGTTAGAGCTACATCTGAAAATCTATTTTTGTATGCTATTTATTTTATCTGGTAGTATAGTAGTTTGTAAATATATACATTTGTTGATACTGTATTTTTACCTTTCTCAGTACCTATCTACCTACCTACCTACCTATCTATCTATCTATCTATCTATCTATCTATTTATCTATCTATCTATCTAGTTAAAGTCTGGAGTAGGCTTTTAAGAGTCAAACTGTCACCTATTATGTTGTGGAGGCTGAATGTGAAGTTAACTACATTTACAATTCACACATATTCTTTTCAAATTATGATCTGTTCTAGCCTAGAGAACCATTTCCAACTCTTTATGCCACATTCACTTTGTTGTTGAGGCCACCCTTAGTGTGCACCATTTACAGTGTCAGCCAAGACACCCTTAAGGGGTTCAATGTGTACCACTTATGGAACTTAGGGCAGTGTCTTCATTTAAGGGGTCAAACATGTAACATTTTCTCAGTCAATGAAGGAAGTCAGGGGGAAAAGTATACAAAAGCAGGTTCACTTGGGAACAGGCTGCATGTGGGTCATCTTGCTTTTACAGAGGCCCTATGCCCTGCTCCTTGTGGCAGCTATGGTGCTTAAAATGGTGGCCTACACCTATTAATCTTTGCCACTCTGCTCTTTGCCTTATAGGCCATGAAGTTTCGCAGGTGCTTCTGCAGGAGGGTAGTGGTGGGTGCTCTGCTCTGCGGTGCCAATCCAGGGAGAAGCCCCTAATTGTGTCCCTGGTGGTTGCATGGACTCTGGCACAAAAGTGATATTGTGTTTTATACATCCAGGTCTGATGGTCTCTTTCTCACTAACTGCCTCTTGCACTGGCACACAGATACTTACAGGCAGTCTCTCTCTCTCTCTCTCTCTCTCTCTCTCTCTCTTTCACACACACACACACACACGTGTATTTTGTTCACTCTCTTTCTCCACACCAAGACCTCCTTGAGCCTGGCTGCCATCAATTCACTTGTGAGCAATGCCTGTGAGATGCCCTGTGTCCTGGCTGTGAACCTTGCTGGGAGCGGAGCAATCACCTGGCCACTCGCCCCGCTGACCCGCCCCCACCACCAGCCCCTTTGAAATGGATGAGGCTGTTGATGGCGGCCAGGGCCCGGACAGCATGGGGTACACGCCACTCCCTCGCTCGCTCGCTCGCTGAGCCTCTGCGCCCACTGCTGACGAATCACAGCGTCAAAAAAGTTCAGAGCCCCGGGCAGATGACGCACACCAATCACCCCAGGAGGGGCGGGAGGTGAGGGAGGGGGTACATTTGTCCAATCTGGAGGGCAAACTTGTCAAATAGCATCCAAGACGCTTTGATGCTGTCAGTGGTGAAACATTTCAGTGTTAGCACAGGAATAGAAAAAGGCTTTTATTAACAGCTGGGTGTGTATGATGTTCTCTTTTCTCTTTCTCGCTACATTGTGTGTGTTTTTTTGGTATCGTAAATCTGCATACAGCAGATGTCGTACTGTACATACATACTGTACACAAACACAGAAATGCATACGTATGTATGATATGCAAACACAAAGACTTAAATACATACACTACACATTGTAGCCAACCATTGTGGAAGAATGCAATTGTGGTAGAAGTCCTACTTACTAGGAGATTCCTGTGTTCTTCCATCGCATCTCTTCAGGAATACTTTATTAACACTCACGCACTGAGGAAAATGTATAACACAATAGGACCACAGGAGGGCAGGTCTTACCTGGCAATGACACTTACACTGAAAATAACATTTAACTAACTCAGGGCATAAAACAGCATAGACACAGATAAAATGCTTTTTTTTTTTATTTACACACGCTAACATCAGACATTACATATACACTCTTACTGGACACAAAAGGGATGCACAACCTGACCGCTAACAGCTAAACAACAACACAACACAACACAACCCCCAATGCATGCTGGGAGTCTACACAACAGCCTCCCGCCCATTCCGCTAGCCCACCCTCAGTATATATACATGCAGACCGATATACATACAGTATATACTGCAAAGAAACACATACATTGTAATCAATTGCAGACATATCTCAGTGTGAATGATTCTAAACTTCTACGAGGTACTGGCTCATGGGTTTAATTACCATCCAGAGCTGAGTGCTGGCTGCCCTCTCTGCTTGGCAAGCAGTTATCTCACATCCCGTCAGCCCATCACCCTGTGTTATGCGGGGGCAGCATGAACCGCTCACATCATTGGTAATGAAGCCAGAATGAGAGGTGAGTTGAGATGTGCGGCAGTCGCCGAAATTCGCCCTCCGCCAAGCCCCCTTAATGAGTTTCGCTTCCACAAAGTGTAATTTGTAATGGCGCAACTTCTCCATTAGCCTGTCTGGAATGCCCGTGACCCGATAACCTTCAGAGATTGAATGAAGCTCAGTCGGACCAAGAGACGGCGCCCAGATGGGCCCTCGCTTCACACCTGCCATCTCTCTCTTTCTCTCTCTCTCTCTCTCTCTCTCTCTCTCTCTCTCTACTTGTCATTTCTCCAAGATCTCCTCGAACTGTACAGACCTCTATACCTGTTAACTTTGTCTGTTAGCAGAGAAATATGAAATTCTCTGACATGGGTGCATTTCTCCACAGAGGAAACTCCGGAACATACAGAAGTGCATTGCCCCCGATACCCCCTTCATTTCTCTTGGACACTATTGGACATTATTGGACACTATTGGACACTATTGTTCATGGCCTGTGGCCTTGCTTTAGGCTGTGTACAGTATGTACAGACACTATGCCATATTATCAGTTGAAATAGTTGAAAAAGCTTGATTAGAGACCCGAATGCAGCCCGGATCCTTCCGTCCGTCCCGGTGTGAATGACAGGGGCTGTCTGGTCTGCTCCAGTTTCTCCCGCTCCGCAGGGTCAGACTGAGGCGACACACTCGTTAAGATGGGGTAATAGAAATATAAGTGGGGGTCCCATCGGGGCCTCTGTTTTAATTTTGAACAGGACCCGCAATCATCAGCCTCTTAATTGGACATCGTTCAATAATTACATTTTCATATGGAACGATGCAGGGGCAATGTGATAGCTTTAATTAAACAAACTTCATTCACTTTTGGAGCTCCCATATGGCAGGGCCCCAAATTGTTAAGCCACAGTCCCACTGTTCGGTCTGTCTTCACATAGTCTTCTTTATCTTCCTGCGCAAAAGTGGTAAGCTACACTAGTAGGTTTATGTGGATTCTAATTCAGTGTGAGTGTATTTTCTTTGAAGGCCCGCTGAAATTATTACTGGTGTATGCACACCATTTGAGCTGAACTCCAATTCCAGGTGGTTATTTTGTCCAGCGGATCCATTTTTTCTTTTCAGGCTGATTGCATGAATGCTCCAGGGCTTCAAGTCAAGTCAAGTCACATTTATTTAAAAATGGCAGGAGTTCTACCAAAGTGCTTTCTATACGAGGTTAATCAATTTCCAATAAAATCAACAAGAATACAACTAAAGAGACTAAACAGACTGAAGAGACTAAAACATAAAACATGTAAACCATATCAAATATATAGGACATAAAAAAGCCATGAAGGTGAAATAATAAAAGAGATAGATCTAACTAAATATTGATAAGTAACACGAAAATGGTTAAGACCAATAAAAGAACATAAGCAAGCAATATCTACGTATGATAAAAAGGAGATGGATGGAGAAGAGAAAATAAATATAAAGGTTAAAAGTATAAATGTGGGTAATAGTACAGAATAAAACCCCTAAAACAATAAAAACTAAAACTAAAGGACAACAAATAAAAAATTAAACTTGACCAAAAAACCACAGAGTGAACCTCAGACTGATGCACAAATAAAAGCTTAACCTAAGTCCAGCTAAAAGATTGCATTACCAAGTTCCAATCCAGGGAAAGCCAGTGTATGACAGTAGGTTATAGCACCTGTATGTTGTGGAGCACACGCGCGCACACACACACACACACACACACACACACACACACACACACACACACACACACACACACACAAACACACACACACACACACACACACACACACACACACACACACACACACACACACACACACACACACACACACACACACACTCACTCACTACCAATTGTGACTTGCAAACAAGTAAAATTCTGTAATATATTGTCTAGTCTCAGAGGCGCAAGGAAAGGCCATTCTGTCCATACTGGGAGAGGCTGGCAGATGTGTAACGGACAGAAACACCAAGACAGACACCAAGCAGCTTCTGTCATCTTCCTCACGTCTTCTGACTGATTAATGTAAACGCCTCCACATTTCTGAAAAGCTCCACTAATTGAAGGATTCTTTTTTTCTACATTTCTGTTTTCTCTCTATCTCTCTCTCTCTCTCTCCCCTCTCCCTCTCCCCCCCCCCCCTCTCTCTCTCTCTTTTCTCTCCATCTCAGAGGGATGCTCCTGGTGGGGGAGTTTCCACTACGGTGGAGTCCCTGATCCCCTTTTAGCCGGAATGTGCGTACATGCCTGAGTGTGCACAGCGATGGGGGGTAACGGCGCCTGATTGATGCAAAATTAAACAATGTCTTTTGGCAAACAGTGGGGAACCGTTTCAATCAAGTCAGTTTCAACAACAACAGCTTGACAAGACTTGGAAATATGGAAGGCTGGAACACAAAAAGGGAGAGGGGTAAATCACAGTTAAAAACAGGAGCATAGCATCATTCACAAGCTCTCAAGCACAGCATCTTCGGTCCTGTTTCGGGAATGAAAAAAAAACCTTTTCTGACTTTTTCTTCTCTCTTGTATTTAACAATAGAAAAAAACAGCACAGAAGGACATGGAGTTCAGGTAATAGCCATTGTTAATGATAAAAGAGCCATTATAATATATAGTAGCCAGCCCCTTCTCACATCTGCTCTGCTAGAAAAATGAACTGAATCCAAAACACACCTCTACTCACCTCTCTCCTTATCTCTTCCTCTTCTGCATATAGTGTACCCTTGCGTGGACAGTAAAGACAGTGGCATGTGGAGGTTATAAGGGAAAGGCTCTAGTGTAGGCCTACTGACATAAATGAAGAATATGGTAATTGGAGATGTTTTAATGCATGTAAATATACATAAATATGATCTACAGATTGAAAAATAAAAAAAATAAAAATGTTTTCAATCTTCACATTTTTAGCAACTGGTCAGGTTTATGAAATACTTAAATTTCAATCAAATACCACCACAGAGTGTTTGGTTCTGTCAAAGGAGTGTGTGGTATTGATCATTGGCAAGGTTTCAAAAGACTTGCTGGTGAATTGATGACACCCACAGCTTCAAGTCATCCATTTTTTCATGTTCTTTGGGTCAAAATCCATAAGACTGTTTATCAATCCAGTAGCAACCACCACACCCAACTGACTACAAAATGTCTGATATTCTCACCTTTTACCAAACATGAGATGTAAAGCAAGGTGGAATACGGAAATGTGCAAACCATAAAGACATTCATGCACCTGTGATCAGGCAAAGTGACCTTGAGTGTTTTATGATTTCTGTTTGAACTGAACGCAAAGTCAAAGTTGCTTTGACAACCGACGTTTCAATGGCTGATTCTCATTACCTCTGTGAGATAAAATGCACTGGCACCTTTGCAGCTCACTCATTAAAACGAGGCTCTTTTCTCACAGCGGTGTCATTAAAGCAGCACACACATGTGTTACATCTGCGCAACGCACAGGAAACATCAAAGGCAGTGCCCCAAAAAAACATGATCAAAATGCTCCTGTGTATATGCAGTCACTTCATATAGGACTTGCCAAAAGTAGCTTATCTCAGGTAAACATATTTGCGGATAAACATTTCTGCAAAAACTATTTATCAGCCCTCGTAATTACCTTTACTGTCCATCATAATTATCTTGAATCCAACATGTCGGAATTGAGAGCTTATGTGAAATGGCTATTTTTGCAGTTCAGTGTATTTTTTGTTTTAAATGCAAATTGAATTTTACATTTGATTTATTCCTTCATCCATGTCGTCATGCTATGATGTGTGCAGGCTTGTAAAAGTGACATATAATCCCTATCGCCAAAGTGACATTTGCCTCAAGACTGTTATGTCATCAGCAACAGGGTATGTCGTTGGGCTTCTGCTTTCTGAGCGTCTCAGCAAGAGGGCCAAACACCATACGAGCCACATTTACTTTGCTTCACCAAATCTAAAACTTCCCTCGGGATAAATAAAGTACCGGTATCCATCTATCTATCTATCTATCTATCTATCTATCTATCTATCTATCTATCTATCTATCTATCTATCAATCTTGGTAACAGAAACTAAGCGACCAGACTAAACAAGCAAACACTTTTGTTAGAATAACACTTTTAAATCCGCGTGCTTGTAATTGTCCAAGTTCAAGATTATTTTACTACCATACGGCTAGGCTGGTAGACTTAATCTCAGTACAGATGGAATGGCTGTGGCAATATGCCAAATACAACACTGGTGCAAGCATAAGGACGTAACATAAGTGTGTGACATAAGGACATAAGTGCAACAAGAAAAACACACACAGTACACGACTCCTCATATCACACATGTATTTATTAACTGTATAGCGTTTTCTCCTGCCTACTAGTGACCTGGACCTTCTGCCAGACGGTAGACGCTGAAAAGGATGGTGAGCTGGGTGAAGAGGGTCATCCGTGATCTTGATTGCTCATGAGATGGTGTGTTGTAGGAATAATGAGGCCAGTGTGGGGAGTTTGCAGCCTATGATCTTTCACGCTGTAGTGATAATTCTGTCCATTTTCTTCATTGTGTCCTGCCAGTAAATGTGTTTCCGTACCAGACAGTAATAGAAAGAGACAGGAGACATGCTCTGGATTATGCCTGTGTATATGTCTTTTGAGTAGTCTCAGGAAGTAGAGTCTTTGTTGGGCTTTTTGCATTAGATGGTTGGCGTTGAGATCCCATTTCAGGTTATTGCTGATGTGTGTGCCGAGGAACTTGAAGGATTGAAGTTATTGTAATAGGTTGGCTGATAGGTGCTTTTATTGATTTTTTTTTTTTTTTCTGAAGTCGATGATCATTTCAATGGTCTTTTTTTTCAATTTTTTTTGTGACCGAAGGGCCACAGGCTTGTGGTCATTGAGGCCAGATATTTTGAAAATGGGGACGATGGTGGAGTTTTTAAAGGGAGCTTTTGTTGGCTGGGTGAGAAGTCATAGACCTCCGTGAAGACTGGGGCCGATTGCTGTGAGCAGTGGCCTAGTAGGGTTAGGGCTTAAATGGTCTGGGTCCGTTTTGTTTTCAACCTGTCTGGTGGTTCGGGGTCTGCATCAGTGGGGGTAGGTGACTCTTTTTGTAACTGGTCAGTTTTTGAAGACTTTTCCATATTGTCTTGGGGTTATTTGTAACACAATTGTCCTGTAGTTTTGCTTAATTTCCTTATTCCTCTGATTCTCTCTCGTGGGGTAGTCAATTTGTTGTGTGTAATTAGAGAGTTATTTCGATAAGTCAGTCAGGTTGAAATCTTGTGATGTTAAAACCGTGATGCTGTAGTTGGGATGGTCTGTCGCGGCAGCTTATTAATGACCTGGTTACCTGTGTAAGTGGAATATAGATTCCTGTTAGGATCACTGACGCTACCTCTTCGGAGGTAGTGCGGTCTGCATTTGATGGATATGTATTCCAAGTGGGGTGAACAGCGCTTATAAAGAAGAGTGGAGTTGTTCCACCAGCGGCCATTGATCATAAAGCATCTTCCACCAGTATTTGGCCAAGAGCCTCTGACCTATTGGACAGAGAGAGAGAGATGACATTTACCTGTCGTTGTCTGAAGGAGAAGCATAATGTGCGCAACACAATCAAAGAGGTGGGAATCCCAGCACTCCAAGTGAGCTGATTCCATTTTTTTTTTTACTAAACTGCCTGTGAAAGAAATTGTTGAAAAAATTAAAAAAATTGTTAAAAAAAGCTGGCCTTGGTTGGAAATGAAACGAACAAAAGCGTAAACAGCAACAGACTCTCTGCTACTGGGACGTTACTTCAGGGAGTCAGCGCATAAGGGGGCTCATTATTATCTTTCACGTGCAGCAATTTCCTGTCATTTTTCATATGGGGGTGAATAATGGTTCTGGATTCACCCCGGTGGAACCGTGTGACTTCCTCTTTTGCAGCGTTTACTGGGAACGCAGGAGTGTGAAGGGCTGATTAGTCTGGCTTTGCTTTGTTTCACCTTGAGGTGGGGATTCACTGAGGTAACACGCAATTATTAGAGGCACCCATTTAAAACACGTCTTCACTTTTTGGTGGGCCTCCTGCCGTCAGTTAATGTCATGAGATTAGAGGAAAAAAAGAAAACCGGAAAAGAATTAATTATCACCTTTTGAAGTGCTGAAAGTCAAAGAGAACTTGGTGAGCTGATTGTGTTTAATTAATGTGAATATGGGCTGTAAATGCCTTCCGTGGCATTTTATAACATTAATCAAATTTACAATTTTCTCACAATGAAATATGCATAGATACCAAGGTTGAGAAGAATCACAACATGAAAGTAATTTTAATATTTAAGCAACAACGGAGTCAGAGTGCAAACCCTGAAGTAACAGACAGCAACATAGATGTGAGTCCATTATATGTCTGGAGAGGAATACTCTACAAATTCCTCTTGAGGACGTTGTCCTTTGTTTACACAAAGACTAATAGAAAATATAACAGAGTCGAACACAACAGCTGAATTAAACTGTATGTAATATTATTAATGTGTGGCAGTAACTACCAGAAAACCATTTCATGTTTTGTTCTTGCTTTTATTGCCTATTTTCAAAAATGTCTCCAAAATATTGTTTTAATGATGATAAATAATGCATACATGAGTAATAAATAACAGTGAGACATTCAGACGCTCTTCTTATCTCAGAACATTTCTTAGCTACAGACCCAGCAAACGTCTGTAGCTATTTCCATATCGGATTGACTAGAGGCCAGTCAAAGAACAACATCAGCTAAAATCGATTCAAATGATTAATGAAACACCAAAAAAAAAAAAAAACAATGCAAGATGAATTGAAAAAGGATATTAATATCCCATTTTTTCTCTTTTCTTCTCTTCTGAACATTTCTCAGCCACAGACCCAGCAAAGATGTATGCATCTGTGTCAATATCTTGCCAGGGGTCATTAAAAAAACCGACAACTTCAGCTAAAATTGATTCAAGTGATGAATGAAAAAGGAATACATCCGCACAAAGCAAGTAAAATTATACAAAAAAAATATTAATACCAGTCTCTGGAGGGTCAACGCTAAGCTGTGATCCTGACCAGACAGATATGACCTCTGACCTCTTGGGCTGCTGATTTTCCTGGCATCAGTGAGAGGACTGAACGTCACATTGAGTCTCATTCTCTTTTAAATGACGGGGTGACGGGCTGTGATCTCTGAACTGGGTTGATCATATAGGAGCCACTCTGAAATACACTTTTCATCACCTCAAATTGAACACACAGAGGTACGTCCAAAGAAACGTTGTTTCATCTTCAGTGTCAAATGTAATAGACATGATATTACTGGATTCATGCCAGGCCATTTCAAAAATCAAAGTTAATGTCAGCGGTGACACCATTAACCCCCAATCACTGGGTCTACTCCCACAATGCAGCCTTTTGATTGCTTGTGAGAATGGATTGTCTTCTTCACCTTCTGGGACAGTGCAGACACACACACACACACACACACACACACACACACACACACACACACACACACACACACACACACACACACACACACACACACACACACACACACACACACATCTGCTTTACCCACACTGAAATTATTCTCACCACATGTGAAATGAAATGTGAACTCAAGCCTTTTAAGGGTGACTTTGGATTTAAATTTGAGGAACATAGTGGTCTCCTTCCCCAGTGTGAACACAAGCAGTAAAATTAGTTTTTTGGATCTACTTGGATCCACATGTTAAATTATAAATGTATGTAACAGCATCTTGGTGTGACAGAGTTCAGTGGTACAGAGCAGGCTTGTGAGTGATAGCTGCAGCTTTGTTTCTGTGTGTGTGTGTGTGTGTGTGTGTGTGTGTGTGTGTGTGTGTGTGTGTGTATGTGTGTGTGGGGAAGCAGGGCAGGTAGCTGTGGCCTGAGTTACCCCCCCACACACACACCCGCATTGTTCTCTCCTCAGGACCACTAATCTATAGGCCTGACAGCACCTCCACTCACCTGGGCAGATTTGTGGGGCTAACAACCCACTGCACGGCACAAAAACAGCCCCCGCTATATGCTGACATAAATTTTCGGGGAGATTGGTGGAAGTTCATCTGTGTGTGTGTGTGTGTGTGTGTGTGTTTGTTAGGGTGAGACGGGGTGGGATTGATGTCTCTTTTTTTTCCCCTCAACCTGGCGTTCCCTCGAAAAAGGATCACAAGGAATACGTTGTTCCACACTCCATCACAGTTAAATGGAGTCAACCAGTCATTTGTCCAACTGCGGAGCAATAACTTACATCGCGATGAAAGCTGAGGACATAAGGGACTTCTTTCAATTCTAACAGGTTTTTAAACCAAGCGTACAACGTATATAACAGTCACAATAACCGTGGCCGTAATGTTGCAAAATCACAGAGCATCAATGTCACCTTTCCGTGGTGCACTTAAAAAGACTTTTTGTAACTAGGCTCAGCAGAAACCACTGAATGGCTGCGTTTTTCCCCCTGAGGTGTCTGACACTAATTGCCTGAGAAGGCCCACAGCCCACCTCCACCGATCGCACTCCCCCACTCTCCACCACCCCACTACTCTCCCCCACCCCATCCTCTGAAAGCATGACTGCATTCAGTCTTTGAGGCTGGGAACGCATTATTACGAGTCCACCGAATGCACGCTCGCCTTTTTCTCTCCTCAAAGCGCAAAAAAAAAAAAAAAAAAGTAAGAGTCGTCTCTGAAGACATGTCTGTGGATGAGCTTACCTTTGGTTTACCTGAGCGGGTAGAAATGAGGTAACCAAACCTCACCTGTAACCAGCGGAGGGACTGAAAAGGGTCCTTCATTTTGGAAAGAGGAGCTTTCAGTGAAGCGTTCTTCTGTTTTTAAGTGTCAGAGACCGAGTAGCCAGGAGAGTGCAGACACACACACACACACACACACACACACACACACACACACACACACACACACACACACACACACAGGAAAAATGCCCCGCCACAGCTAGTTTTCTCCACTCGAGTGAAAGCTCCTTCGAGGCATTTAGGATGCCGAACATAAACACAGGGCTACATGAGTGTTGATGAACAGCTAATCACCATAAACAAAAGCCCTAATCAACGCGGTGTTCTTAGTAATGGTCTCCCGGGGCAACAGGCGGGAATGGAATGATGAGAGTGGGAAGCTGTCATGGCCTCCCCCCTTCCCAGTGACCCCGTGACTAACCTTTAATAAATCCTCATCAGCAATTACTTCAGATGACTTGGCAACTAGTAGGTGACATTATGCAGGTAAGGAAGGGTGGGGGTAAAAAAACAAAACACTCTTTAACTCCTGGCTTCAGGTAAACAAGACCTCTATGTGACTGCAGCAATTATTCCGGCACGTGTCTGATGATGACCTCTGCCCACATTCCCATTAATCAGCCGATGTCACGCAGTACACGTTTGTGTGTGCTTTTCTTATTGAGGGGGAGGGGAGGGGAGGGGAGGGGAGGGGAGGGGGTGCTACTTGGGCCTGATAACCTTGTGGTGACGCCTCATGTATCTTGTAGGGAGGGGGGCACAGTCAGGGCGATTGCAGGTGTAGCCTGAAACTCCCTGGAGGGTTGTGGCAATGCACAGGAGGAGGCCCGAGTCACACTGAGTTTCCGAAGGTAGGGTGCAGTGTGTCTTTGTTCTTGAATATCACACTGAATCCCATACTGAAATGGAATAATAATTGGGGCGATGCTAAAAGTGAATACCATGACAACGCTCAGGGGCTTCTGCTGCTGTTGTTGTCTTATTAATATCACACATATCCACACGTTTGGTGCAAGCATTGCGTGACAGCGTCTGGGTGACTTTAACACAATTGATGTAATTTCCCCGCTCCTGATTGAATTAATCACATCCTCGGCTTAAACACACAGATATCGCCGCTTCATTAGCACTGATACGGAAGACTTCCAAGGATTTGAAGCTGACCAGACTTAAGCTACACTGACACACTTAATTAACATTAACAAGCCTGATAATGAACTTTGAGGATGACACGCAAACTGAAATACCATGCGGTAGTCATGCCGCTCCTCCGGCAGACCACTCGGCGCCGTGAGGACCGGGACAAACCGACACCTCAGACCAAAAGAGAAGGAAATGCACAAAACAGTGAAATTAGACACGGCTTCGCCTTTGGCTTCGACGAGTTGCTGCAGGATAAATCTATACGGAGCCCTGCAGTGGTAGTTTTATGATAAAGGATCTGCGGTTATGAGACTATTTATAGGGGCTGTTGCAAGTGCTGCAAAGCGCCGGGGCCCCACTGGGGACCATTAAAGCCTCGGTGCATCATACAGGGGCCAAATGTACTTATAGGACTCCAGTTAGGCAGTCACTTACGTATACACACACACACGCGCACACACACACACACACACACACACACACACACACACACACACACACACACACACACACACACACACAAATGCTCAGACACGCACACAAACACCCACACACGCACACAAACTCCCACACACACACACACACACACACACACACACACACACACACACACACAAATGCTCAGACACGCACACAAACACCCACACACGCACACAAACACCCACACACAGGCACAGATACACAAACGATTAACGTCCAACTGAGATTTATGCTTTCTGCACTCCGTATGCTCCTTAAACATTGGAGTAAATGTTTGGTTTTATAGTTAGGGTGAACTAATGGATTGCTTTGGGTAGAGGCAGGGCTTGAATGCTAATTTGAAGTAAATTGCTCAGCGCAGGGAGGAAAGTAAGGGTCTTCTTTGAGGGGAAAGGCTGCGCCATTCCTCTTCCTTTCATCATAAACATAAGCGCAGTATGGCATCGGCTCAGGGCCGTGTAACAAATAATGTATATATGGTTAAAGGAATGTTGCCAAATAGTGTTTATATGGTGAAAGGACTGTTGCCAAATAGTGTATATATGGTGAAAGGAGTGTTGCCAAATAGTGTATATATGGTGAAAGGAGTGTTGCCAGACTTCTTCACATACCTAAACAAGCAAGGACACAAAACAAAAGGAGAGAGCTTGTCAGGAGAGAACAACAAACATTTAAACAAAACCTCTTCTTTCTGAAAAGCTGACATGGGTCTCCGCCATAACAGTAGGCCGAATCACACACACAGTTTTTCCCAACCCTCCCCAAACACGCGTTCCCCACCCATGCAGCTGATTATGCGGCATGACCGTCGCATGCATAGCCTGTTCAATCAACTAAAACCTGGCAACCCAGTGAAGGTCAGTGATGCTAGAATTTAATTGCCTGAATATTTGGTCATTTGCCTCAGGGATTATGCTTGGCACATGAAATATGAAGCCTTGCATGAAAGAGACTTCATAAGCCAGAGTGTTATGCATTAAGTGGGAAAAAAGTGTGTATGAGTGTCTGCATGTGTATGTGTGTGTGTGTGTGTGTGCACGGTCATGTATGCATCACTTATACAGTCAGCTCTGGCCATTTACGCTTTGCACTTTGTTTCAATTACAGGGATCTTTTGTTCCCGGAGATCAGTCTTTCTCACACAGGCACAGGTCCTCATCAGTATGCCCCTGCATAAAACCAGCAGGTTAAGGCTCCTCTGAACATCATTAAAGCCAGTCGGCTGCAGAGTCAACTGCCGCCCCTGGTACTGGGGAGAACGATTCAATTAGCTCCCACGGCTCAACTCGAAGGAGCTGGAGAGGTGCAGCTTCTGCCTCGGGCACGTGCCCTGAATCAGGTTTCAGTCAGGTGGTGGTGGTGGCGGTGGTGGGTGGGAGAATGTGTGATTTCCCAATGGCTGAAGGGCTGGTGATAATACCAGCAATTCTTGATGGTTTGGTTACTGGTGTGCTCTCTCGCCGCTATCTTCGGTCAGGCTATCAAGACCTCCGGTTACAGCTTGCAATGAGAGGTTACATTATGGCAACATGTTTGCGAGGGAGAGAGAGAGAGAGAGAGAGAGAGAGAGAGAGAGAGAGACAGACAGTCAGAAATAGGAGAGAAATACATAGACAGAGAGATAGATGGAGAGAGACACAGAGAGATAAATGGAGAAAGACAGATAGAGACTGATAGAGAGAGAGAGAGAGATTGTAAGACATTGATAGATGTAAAGAGAGAGAGGGAGAGAGATTGCAGGACATAGGCAGATAGTGGAGATAGAGATAGAGGATTGATGTGAGAGAAAAATGAGCACCGTGCATGAAGGTTCATGACACCCGGGCTGCATGGGTCATAAGCTGGCTCCCCCAATTAATCAGATTTAATTAAGGAGAAGCGAATCGCTCTTCATCAGCAGAGGACATCCACACTGCAAGGATGCCCAGTGCAGAGAAGTTGTCCTCCGTCTCTTTTTTACAGTCATCCCCCTCTCTCTATAGAGAGGATCACCCCCCCTCCCCAACACAAGCACATCCTCACCACCCCTCTTCTTTCTTCTTTCCTTCTCCTTTCAAAACTCTCTCTCATAAACTTCATCCCTCTGTACTCTTAAAAACAGGTCTCCCATAGCTCTACCTTAGACTTTCACTTCCTCTCTTCCTCTCAGTGGCAAAGGTGGCAGGTAATTTTGCCCCCCCCCCCCCCCCCCCCCCCCAGAGCATCTAATTGATAATCTCCTGGCTGCCCCGACGAACAGCATTTGCATTTAACAAGGGGCCATTAAGAGCGCAATACGCTCAGCTTCAGAGGCCCGCGTGTTCGGAGGGGAGCTGCGCCACGCCGGCGGGTAATTAATCAGTCTGACACATTAAAGTGCGGTGCACCGGCGACGGCCACGCGTCAAGCGTAGATAAAACCGAGGGAGGGGGGCGTCGCGCAACAGGTAGGGGGGGGGAGGGAAGTGCAAGGCACGTGGCCACGATGCTAATGGGCCTATTTGACAGGACCAGCGACTGTGGGGGATGAGAGAGAAAGAGCTAATACTTGGGATTGTCACGAGGAATGTGTTTTTCCTTGAGGATGTGAGGTTTGTCGTGGCTGCATTGTAAATAGTGGAAGAATCCGGATAGAAGTGAATGTCAGTCACCTAAAGTGAACTGTAAGATTGGACGGCTCGCTAGTGAAAGGCACCTAATTGTGAAGTCGGTGGTGTAAGCCCATTTGATGCTTTGCAGGACCTTGGGAGATTGACTAGTACAGAAGATCGATTGAGTCAGCCATATTTCATAACATATCATCGTTATGTCCAGAGCTCTACCGCAGGAGCATTCCAACTTGTGGCAGGAATTAAGAAACACACTTCAAACACCAGAAGACCTTACTCTAAAACCCAGGGCGTCAAATACAGCAACCATCTCTGCACTTCCAATCCCATCCCATCATAACAGTATCCAAATTAGACAAGACTTATTAAGAGTCCATGGATGGCATGATACCTTTAATTAATTACCCTATGCCTCTTTTCACGAGGATACACATTTATAAGGGAAGCCAGCTTCTTCTGACCAACAGTGATAAGGGTTAGCCTAATATTGACAAGCTACGCGGAAAGTCCTTGCCAGCTACATCATAACAGTCATGGTGACCATTGCCGTTCTCATCTGCCTTTAGCTAATTATGCAACATATGTTGTAATTGTTAGCCAGGGAAATCAGAGAGACAGAAATGACAGCCAAAACTCTTACAGCTATTTTGCCTCCTTGGTTGAGGACTCAAAAGCTTTTGTGGCAATACAAATTCGCACAGCCTTGCAGAAGAGATGTTTACAAAAAGTTTATATATCAAGGAGAATCTGAGGAGAAGTACTTCAGTCAAATAATGCTGCAAGTGATCCTCTGGGAGAACCTCTGAAACCATATTGATTGAAAAAATGATGTGTGAGGTACAGGGGCACAAAATATAGTTGTTTGTACACTTCTCTTTCTGGTGTCTCAGGTGAGACTGGAAGAGTTCTTTAGACTGAAGTTTGGCCCCTTGAGAGAAGCCTACATAAGTGTGTGTGTGTGTGTTTTTCTTCTGACACATTATCATTTTCAATTCCCAGACACACAGAGATGAAGTTCAGAGGTGTTATGCTAAAGTTTGACTTGCCAATTAGCAGTGTTGTCACGGCTATAAGACACGACCTTGGAAAAGTTGCAGTGCGGACGGCTCTTAAAACCAGCTCCGCTCTGACACACCGCTTAGCTCGTGTTGCTGTTGTCACCGCTGAATTTTGCTGAGCTGAGCAGGTGTGTGTGCCTCCTTATGGTCCATTTATTTCGGGGTGACAGAACATTTTGGCACAGCAAGCAGTTATTGAAGCGGCTTTGATAGTATCTGCAGGCAAGGCTTAGAGTCACCCATGTTTGGTGTCATGTTTCAGAAATAGATAGTCGCGGCTCACAGGAGATTTTAATTTTAACCGTTTGCCTCTGAGTTAGACCAGCGGGGGACTCAAGGGAAATGCTCGACTGCTGAGGTATAACTGGGACCATTTCTCACGGTTTACTTCCGGGTCACAAACAAGGAGTGTGGGGTGCCATGGCTGAGACAAGGTCAGAGCTCCATTTATATGTTTGTTTTTTTAAGAAAAGTTTTTTAGAAAAACTTTCAGACAGCCATTGCTAAAGTGTTTCCACACTGGAAACAAAACAAACCTTTTCTTTTTTGAGTGGGTGGGATTGTCATTCTGTTTGCTGTGGTCTTGGAATGTGTGCAGCATATTCAGTTTGTCAGGATATTTCAGACAGGTTGAGAGTTTGACCAGAAAACTCAGATTGCAAATGCATACAAACAAAACCCAGTCCCTCTGTCGAACAGACAGTGATTTCGCAGGACTGATGGTCAAAGAATGCAGTAAACATATAACCATATACATTTCCATATTACACCTCTACATTTCAATATAATTCCATCACGATAACTGTAACATTTCCATACCTACTTTGCAGTAGCAGGGTGCAGAAAGTTAACTGCAACACATTAGGGCAGAAAAAGAGTCTGTAAAACTTTACTTGAATGCTTCTTCATAAGGCTGACATAACCATGACATAAACATGCAGAGGCAGAGGTCATACACATCATGACAGCTCATGTCCAATGATTTGACAATGTCATATTACCATTATCCGTGATTGTCATGGCAGCTTTAAAAATTTTAGATGCCATAACAGCTTAACGTCACATGTCATTAATGTGTCATATAGCATCATACAGTCATGACAGTTACCGATTAGGGTGACATGACACTGTTACATCACTGGACACTGATTGTTATTACTATTTATGACAACATATGGCATCTGCCACGACAACAGTCTTATGAGGCAGGGTTCAAGTAAAGTGTTGTCAACGTGTCCTCCATCTGACCTTGTTGAAAGTGCTCAGAAAGTACAACCTAAAATCGAGCCATGCAACCACATAATAACGCAATGATAAATCAGGCTGAAAGCACTAGACTCATCTGAGGAGTAGCAATCTAGTCCTGTCCCCGTTGTTCCATTACCTTCTGTTATACCACCCCCCCCCTCCCCCATCTCCCCATTATCACAGGGTCTATCAATGGCATCCAGGTGGCACTGCTTCGGCTTCATCCGCTTCACCATTATTAGTCCTGCCGCGCTCTTCTCCTGTCGAAGAACACAGTCTCCATGGCACGGTCTCCGTGACACAGTCTCCGTGACTCAGTCTGAAAACTAAATGTGGCAGCGAAGAGGAGGGCTGGCTCTGGTGATGATTATTCCTGACTCACTCACACACACAAGAGGAAAACTGATGGGTTGCACTTCACTTGAACTGTCAGTAATAAGGCCGTCATAACCTGGTTTGTAAAAGGATTACAGCAGATACCATATCCTGTCATTAGTCATGACGATACTGAACAGTGTCATGTTGCTGTTATTGGTGAAACAGGGATCGATTGCTTTCGCAAAGACTATTTCTGAGTCACTTACATGATGTACCTTGAGAATAGGGAAGAGGTTTGTAGACTTCCTGCATGTCAGATATCAAATCCTGTCATTAGTCATTATGAACCGTGAACTGTGAACTGTGTCATGTTCCTGTTTTTTTTCTCTTGTAATTTATCTTTCTGACTGTCATATGAGAGAGCAGTTGACGGTATGCAATTACTTTGTCAGATGCACAGAGACTCCAAGTGTCATTAGGTTAACCCATCACTTTTTAGCGTACTATGCTTCACTTAAGAGGTATCACTTATGTTCAATGCACCATAACAAAAATACTTGCTCTCTGCACGAAAAAAACACAGTGAAGATGCAACCGTCTGGACACTGTACCAAATATATGTGCATGGCACGGAACCACAGATGGCCAGGCCATACAGCACTGCACAGGAGGAAAACGTTGAGCAAAAACACACCGTAGCATTAACTTTACTTGAAATAACAAACAGAGCCTTTTAATCAGACCATATTTCATTGTTCATTGTGGTCTAGATGTTCTTCATAGGGGTTTATCTGATTCACTGGAGCCGAGAATGAGTTGCAGTTATTGAAAGTTATTTGATCAAACACATTTTACAGCTCGCTGAAATCTTTCGGATAGAAAATATGACGGACTGAGGTTTTTGTTTTCAATTGAAAGTTTCCAGACTACAAAACAAAACAAAACTGAGCTGCCTGCTTGTTTTAAAAGAGAACCACTTGTTTGTATGTAACTGAATAGCCATTAAAGGCATGGTGTGGACAGAACAGTGAGTATAAGTAACATCTGGTTTAGCTGGGGAAAAAATGATCCTTTCCATGCAATGTATGCATGTGTTTTTAGTATAGTGCAGAATGGAATGTAAATGTTCCTACCTCATGAATAGTTCCGCTGACTGGGGAGGCAAAGAGCCAAGCATCGGGTTGTTTATGTGGCTAAAAACTCACTTTAAAAGAATAACACTGGCTTCACCTCCGACATTAAGCGCTTGATAAATGTGTTTAATTTGGCATGACTAGTGGACCGAGTTTCTGTTGCAAAAAAAGCACCTCTGGGTGCAAAGCACACCCTCTCTATCTCCCCGCCATGCTGTGACCCAGGGATTAAACACTTACGGGCAAGCCAGCAGCTATTTGCTCCCGAGTGGAGGAATATGAGCCACCAACTGCCACTCAATTTGCCCAACAAAATGACTATGGGGGTGGTGGTGGGCGGGTGGGAGGTAGCTTTGGCAGGGGCTGGTGGGACCAGCGTGTTAAATAATTCATCTGGCCGTGATGAGTTCTGCTCCTGTTAGGCAGATTGGTGCTGAATGCGGGCTTACCTGCTGATTTCAGGGATAAGCCATTTTCTTTTTCCGTTCATTTTTTTGCTCTTATTGCATCAGAGTCATGCAGGAAAAAGCTGCTTCAGCATGTGGTTATCTTTTAGGTTTTTTAATCAGACTTTTCGTCAGGCGCTGCGCTGGGCTACCCTGCCTGGCTTCAGATGACACACATTTTTTTTGTCACAGAGGAGAGTTTAATTGAAATGACCTGCCATGGTACGATGAAAGAAAAAAAACTTAAAAAAAACTTTACTGACTACTGACCCACTGAGGTGTCACACATTGTTTCCTCCTCTTAGACAACCTTTCCATAGTTTATATCTTTTCAGTTTATAACTCCTGACACATCAGGGCTTCGTTTCATGTCATTTTCATTAACATCATTTATGACTCCATATTGCCGACCAAGCCAAGTGAACCATATCTTGACAGCTTCTGCATACATCATATTATAGAAAAAAAAAACCTGTTTGATCTCCGTTCACGATATTTCAATACCTGCCATATGGCTCACACGACTGTTGCTTCAAGCGCTTGATTTGTACGCGTGCCTCAGAAACACTCCATGTGTTTCAGCATTGTAATTAAAAGCTACCATCTGATTTGCACCAAGTGGCTGCGGTGTGCATGTTGGATGGCTCGGGAAGCTGGTTCCCGCGGCTCTGATTAGAGAGGGCCCCATTCAGGCGGCGAACACTCGGCTCAGCCAAGATTAAAAGGAAACAACCTTGATGCGCCGCCTTAAATTACCCTGAAGGTTAAAACCCCCTCATGTTTGAGCTGAACTAATCGCCCCCGGTTTGGGCCTGGCACAGGAGGGGGACTGGTGGAAGGCTAAGGGTCCGGAGGCTGTGGCGTGATGTGGTGATTTGGTTACATAAAGCATCCTGCTGTGTGTACTCTTGAGTGGCCAAGCCCACTGTATTTTTTAAAGCCTAAATCGTGTTAGCAGAGGGTGAGTAATTGGGAAATGCTAATCGGTCATTAAGTTATTTTAAAACTTTGGTTTATTGCCTACCTAGATCATTCAAATGTGAACAAATGAAAATACCAGGTTATTTCAGGACAATTTCTGCTTTTAGACACAACAGTGTATTTAAAGAAACAGTTACCAAATATGATCTTTGTTTATATGACAGATTTGCACATGCAAATGCTTCAGGGGGTCTTGCTATGTGATAAAGAGGTAGGAACAGACACACACACACACACACACACCCTCATATGTACAGCCTTGTTGGCTATGTGGTGTGTGAGTTAGAAAGACACATACAACCAGCATCTTTACACTGGACTGACCAGAATCCTCACACATAGACACATAGACATTAACTCTCTATCTCTCTCTTTCTCGCTCTCTCTCTCTCTCACACACACACAAACACTCGTTCTCTCTCTCCCACGACCACACACATACACACACAGACACAGACACAGACACACAATACAGACAATGCTGTTTACATGAGAGCAGTGTTGTGTGAGGGCTCTCTCTCTCTCTCTCTCTCTCTCCCCCTGTGTGTGTGGCCGGGCGTTTACCCATACTCTGGCAGCTCTGCAGAGCCACGGGCTGATGATTCAGAAGTGATGTGACAGCTTGTTCAAATGGAAATTAATTATTCAGTGGGATGGCACCATACAATGCAATTCAAATAGAGAAGGTCAACACAGACAAAAATACGACGCTGGGAAGAATGCCAGCTCCATGAAAAATGAAAAAGGCCGAAGATGACATTGAAAGTGAAAAATTGACATATTTATGAACTGGTTGGTTCTCCAAACCTAATTTTTATACATGGAAGCAATTTTTGCCGGTGCTAACAAAGACATGAATGGAACCAGCTCTGAAAATATTAATATTTTTACAGCGCCCCCCACCCCCTACCCCTCCTGAGTTTTGGTGAAAACAAAGCAATGGCATCAATTTTCTGGGTAATATTTACAAGACCACAGCAACTCAACGGGCCTAATCAGTGCAATCACAGGGCACACATGCACATATGGGAAATGAGAGTCCTGTGATGGAAATTGATTCAGCCCCAACTCTCAGCAATGAGTGTCAATGACAGACATTATCGCAGTAAATTAGACTCCAGCCTTGGAAAAACCCAGCCCTAGCAGACTTGTGGGAGGGGAAGGAAGAAACTTCGGTGTCAGTAACATCAGTCTAATTTAGCATTGGTCCAATTTCACAGTATTATTGTTTGTTTGTCAGTACTTTGAGATGGATGCACATATAACGAGAAAGCAGGAAGACGAATACTTATAACAGGCCATTACCTTCTATCTGCGCATGGAATGTGCTAGCTGATTGCTGTAAACAGAGTGATGTTTTGTGTAAGATGAGGAGGCGGATTGACAGGTGGGCTCTGAGCTTGGCTCCCCTCGCGTCCCGGCGTGGATCGATACTACCCTTGAAGTCCTGGCTTTGGGCCATGAGCAAAGCAGTAACTGCTCGTCTCATTAGCACAAACACAGAGCACAAGTGAGAGAACAAAACACGACACAACTTAGACACAAAGGAAAAGTGGATTATTTCCTTTTTTTAATTTTCATACCATTAAAGGCAAAGCCCGTGAGTCGAAAGACTGTGTATAATCACCACAGTTTTTTTTTGACTGCACACACACTCTGAACGGACAGCTAGAGGACCATGAGGAGCAATTCACTGGATTTGACAAAGAAAGTATTTCGCCAGCAGGTTGTGCCTGACTTATCTTACACTTAAAATACAAAGCACATCTAATCAGTGCCTTCCATCCTGAAGTATCTCCAAACTAACCTGCATATATTATTAAATAGCCAATTTTGCCCCTAATATTGACAAGAGCCAAGACAATATGCAATAACGCGCCGAGATAATGGATTGAATGGAACACTAATAATTGATCAAAGTCTGCTTAGGGGGCTCCCAGCGGAGTGGATTCTGAGGGGGGGAGGTAGAGAAAGAGAATGAGAGAGAGAGAGAGAGAGAGAGAGAGAGAGAGAGAGAAAAAGAGAGAAAGAGCAAAAGGAGGCGTCACGCGAACACTCAATATTTGATGGTGCACAGACAGTAATAGAAACCTTTTGAACAATCGCCATCTCCCTCGGCAACCCCGCGTAATGGAGCCTGAGGAATATCCCACATGAAGTTGGGCCTGCAGCGCTGTCATCAGGATGGAGAGACAGAGAGAAACAACGAAAGATAAGGAGAGAGTGGGAATGGGAGTTAGAGAGAAAGAAAGTGTGTGTGTGAGAGAAAGAGAGAGAGAGAGAGAGAGAGTAAGGTTTCCTCTCCTCTCTTGTTCCTCTTTCTCTCTATTTCGTAACAGAGAACAAAGTCTGTGTGCGAGATGAGAGAGTGCCGTAGTGGCAGATGTACAGATATTTTGTGTGAGCAAGCACTGGAATGCAATCTGTCATCTAAAATATGAATCTCTAAAGCCATGATGAAGTGCAGTTCACGCGATGTACTGCTGCAGCTTGTCTGTATGGATAGATTCTTGGGCCATTTTTTCATCAAAACATCTCGGAGTTATAACCTTTATAAGTTTTCCAACCCTAGCACACTGAAGGCTGAGGTTATCTTCAAACATAAATCTACAAACACAATGCAAGATCTTTCAACTAGAGGCACACCACAAGCATTAAAAATTCCACATGAGGCCTCCCCCACATGACAAAAAAAAGACTTCGTATGATTCTAGAGATATGGCTCTTGTTAAAAAAAAATGTCAACCCAGGAGGAATATTTCATTCTTCACATTATAATTACAGTTTAGTCACAATGGAGTGAATGTTTCAACCAGGACTCTGGTTTGATGAGCTAGCTTTAAACGACCGGTTCTTCCATACTGTAACAAAATGGAGGCAGGGGTGGACTGGCAACAAAGAGCAGCCCAGGAATTTGCTTACAAGTGGCCCCAATTCTACAAGCCAAATTTAAACCAACACATTTTTATCGATCAACAAATCAATAATTAAAAAACACAGTCGGTTATTTGTGGGTGGTTCCTGCTTCCTTCTTTCCCTTTCTTTTTCAGTGCCATGTTCA
Source organism: Clupea harengus (assembly GCF_900700415.2). NCBI lineage: Eukaryota > Metazoa > Chordata > Actinopteri > Clupeiformes > Clupeidae > Clupea > Clupea harengus. Next base: position 11,874,962 of record NC_045165.1, read on the forward strand.
AATGTTTAGATTGTACAGGAAGTATTTAACAGACATTTTACTGCTGGGCTACCCATCAAATGTATTATATGCTATAATGTGAAAAATAATTGATAAGTAAGCCTAGTCTAGAGAACTTAGCCTCCCATTCTCATTATTTAATAACAGTGATAGTTCCTAAAGTGTGAGCACTTTTGAGAAATCCAGAGAATTGTTTCTGCACTGACTATTTAAGACCTGGAAAATATCAAATCTGCAGTGGGACTTAATTCATTTAACACTTAGCAAAAAGAGACACAGACTCTCTCCTCTCTGATTCTCCTCTCTCCTCTTCGCGAATCTCCTCGTCACCATGTGCATCAGACTGCCTAAATAAGTCCGTTATTTTTGCACGCTTTACGGCGACAGCCAACAAAGGCTTTCCCTTCTCCTGCTGCTCCTTGTCTGCTCTGCTGGTTGTGGGGTTCCTCTTTCTCTCCATGTTCTGATAGGTCATGCATCGAACGGACTGAGCCCTCCCTCGCTGCTATTACAGATTGCCTGCAGATAACATTGCCTTTTGAATATCTGTAAAAGCCTATCAAGCCCATCAAGTCTATGTTGCTTCGGGCTATATGATGTTCAACAAAAAGACAGCAAGACCGGCCTATCAGAAAAATTCCCAAACTTCCCAATGGTCAGCCCGTGCCTGACTTGAGGTTTCTTTGAACGCCTTTCTAAGTAATGATGTGTAATTGTTGGGGTTATTTAGATTCAATTCAATTCAATTCAATTAGGTTGGCTTGATTATACCTTTGAATGAAATGACCGCAAACATGCAGTGATGTGCACATCCCTGCCACGTGCCAGTATGCTTTTATAATCGCCATTTTTAGCTCCTCGTGTTCTTCTCTTCAGCATCTCTCCTAAAGAAAAACAACAACACTAAATAGACTACTCTAATTAATGTTCAGCAAAGGACCCCCATGTGAGCCCTCAAATCTATCACAGTCTTCACATCCTCAGCGCGTGCAGTGATGTGCACATCCCTGCTGGACATGTTACTGTTTTTAGCATGTCTCGGGGGCGTGGGGGTGGGGGGGGGGGGTAGGTGAAGAAGTCGGTGCCAGGGCTAAAATAGCCAGAGGTGTCTCCAGGGTGTTGGAGGCCTGTGTGTGTTTTTTTTATGCACAGATTGTTGTCGGCTCCCAGGAGGGACTGAGCGCAGGATGGTGATCTAATCTCAACCACATGCTGAGAGGATCGAAACGAATGATGCAAAAAAACAAACAAAAATAGAGTCTGAGAGGGATGCAAAGGGCTGTGGTCGGTGGACGGGTCTGTCTGATCTTGTAAAGGGCCTGTGTGTGTGTGTGTGTTTGTTTGTGTGTCTTTGTTGGCTGGGAATGGGATTTCCCATTAGCCTCTGGGAACAGGGTCCGAGGCTGTGTTTGGAGGCCTGCATGCAAACAGCATGTCATGTAGAACCTAATAAAGCCAAAGGGTTGGAACTTGTGTTTGCTGATTTACAGATGTTCCCCCCGAGAGCTCTTCCTCTCCGATTAACTCCAGCTGAAGTGTGAGGAGCTCAGTGGTGTGTGTGTGTGTGTGTGTGTGTGTGTGTGTGTGTGTGTGTGTGTGTGTGTGTGTGTGTGTGTGTGTGAGAGAGAGAGAGAGTGTGTGTATGTGTGGCGCTCAGGGAGTGGATTTCTAGAGAGGCAGATGGGGAACGTTGTGGTTGTGTCAAGAGCAGGAGCTAATGGCAAAGACGGCGGGCATAATGGATAAACATTTAAATATCAGCCTTGTCTGTTTCATACCTTAAAGGGGGGACATGCTCTGCCCTTTCGTGTGGATATGTTTTGGTGTACCTGGAGAGATGGAGAAAGAGGTTACCCGCGTCCTGGTAATTGTGTTTCCCCGCGCATTTGCCATGCATGGGTGCACAGATTCAAAGAAGTCCATTAAATCGCCTTTGTCCACGACAGTGCATCTGACAGTGAGAGCGCGTCCTGTAAAAGAATACTCTTTGTGAAGCTTTTTTTAGGCGAACACGATGGAGTCAAAACAAAGCGGGTCAAAGGTCAGATTCCCTGTAGACTCAGGGGTAATGCACATCTTTGCAGTTTCCATACAATGCACTTCAAAGGCCCTCGATTGGGCCCTCTGCTTCAAAGAAAGCCTGCTCAGGGAATGCCTCTTATGTCACTCCCATTGCAGAAATTCTGATGGATGCTGTTTCAATAATGCAGCCATTAAAACACAATGAGTAAGTGTAAGTGCATAAAAAACACTCTACACACTACACACACAAGGGCTGTAGTCTGTCTCTAATGGTTTGGCTCAGCAAGTGAAAGCGAGACACTGGGGAAAAAAAAGCTTGGACACATAGTTCAGAAGAAGGACAGCCACTGGAAATTATACGTGAGATGGAATTATACCTCAGAAGCAAAATTGTCTAGCTGCATGTCCAGCTCCCAGGCCATAATTCTTTGCTAATGGTGATTCATATTATTATATACTTTCTAAATGTTCTTCAGAGTCCACTTTCAGGGGGCCAAATTGCTTTTTTTCCCCTCTCTGTCTGAAGCCTGTGGCTTTTCTCTCTATCTCTCTCTCTGCCTCTCAGTAAAAGAGAGAAAGAGAGAGAGAGAGAGAGAATTTGTCTCCTTGACAGGCATCCTGCCTGAATGGCTTCTACATGTCTGATTGCACCTTTAAGAGCTTCTCTTTATGCAGTCTAAGATCCCCCCTTTCGCTGAGTGTCAGCTTGACACTTGGAATACGATTACAAAAGCCCGTACAGCCCCAAAGCGACAGGGTGGCGCTTGAATCAATGTTTGCCTTAAAATCTCAACTCTGAGACAGGCGCAGTGCCTTTCTGTGGGCTGGGTTCATCTCACAAGAACACATTCAAGTGTTGGATTACCGTCACATTTACGGCATGTATACCAACTGATTTTATACACAGGGGTATTTCAATGGCAGGCGCCCCAAAAATCTATCACTTGTTTATATCTACAAAATCTGAATCTACAGATTTACTAAATGCACTCTAATATTTACTTTACTCAAATGTAATCTATAGATTTGTTGTTGTATCAGTATATACATTTATGCCCCAGGGTTTCTGTACAGCCCAATGAACGAATTTCTCTTCATTTCTTTATATGCATGTTATGCTACTCAGTGCTGGATCACCAGGGCCTGGTAAGCCTTCTCTGAAAGCCTAACAATTTTCAAAATGTATTCATCAATGTTATTTTAGTTCCCCGTTGATAATCTATCTGCATCTTCCCGTTTTTACAACCGCTTCCTTCTCTCCACCATGCGTTTCTTCTCTCCTTTTTGTCGCTTGAAAAGTGGACATTTAAATGCTATGACAGTAACTGTTTTTACTCACACAAAGCATAAGTTGTCATTTAAAAGCCTAACCACAGACCCCACCGTCTGCCACTGGTGCTACTATGATAAACCAGTCAAAGCATGCATTTGTGACAGTAAACCTGGATACCCCTGGATACGCTTTACATTGATTGGGTTCTCTGTATTACCCATGAGGAGGTGATTTTATCTTTCTCATTGAGACAATTACACAAAAACTTCACTGCACACATCTCCCTCTGAGATTAGGGATAAGAGATTCGCGATGACGCCCAGCTGTGACGAGCTCCAGAAATTCGATCCTGGGATGAAGGAAGAGTCTTGTAAAGCGCTACCTGATTATATATATATAAAAAAAGAAGCTCATCAGTTGCGGTGAATCAGAGCTGTCACTTATGATCCAGCTGCGCTTGCACAGAGGAGAAGAAAGGAGGGATGTGAAAGACAGACCCCGAGGCGGGAAGATGACTCACTCACTCCGTATCTCAGGGTCCTGGCCTCCCCTTCCTCCTTTACGCCTCTCTCTCTCCCTCTCTCTCTCCCTCTCTCTCTCTCTCATTCACTCTCTCTCTCCCTCTCTCATTCTCTCACTCTCTCTCTCTCTCTCTCTCTCTCTCTCTCTTTCACTGCCTCTCTTCTTTGGGATTATCTGTTGAACAGTGCATTAAAAAGTTGTGATGAGCTGTTAAATGTGACCTTGCGTTCCTCGCGGTTCACAGCCTCACAGAGGGGGCGTGGCACAGAGGGGCGTGGCACATAGGGGACGTGGCACAGAGGGGGCGTGGCACAGAGGCACATTAGCACTTGATTGCAGAGCTGGGAGAAGCCAGAGGGTTAACATGATAGCCTATCGCTTGTTCCAGCTTTGCACTGCATGCATGCATAAACATATGCTTTTGAACCTGCACTTTGATCTGCAATCAATGTATGGTAGATAGATGTGCTTTTCATGTGTAAATCCCCATATGTAAGCCAATCCATATCAGTTGAAGGTCTGCTGCACTGTGCAATGATGTTATTTTTTTTCTTCTTTCCAAAGCAGGAGTGGGCAGTCATACACCCAGGGGGCCGGTCTTTATTTTATCCACAGGGAGGCCTGTACCCTGACCCAACAAATCAGTCATCTACAGACTGACATCCATTGATTGAAAATAGTTGATTGTGGTGCGGCTTGATTGGAATGAGCTTTCCCAGATCAGTTTGATACAGGATCCAGAGCTGGACATGACTGGACCTGTATGAGTCACCTTTACTCCCAGAAAAATCATGTCCTCTTATGTCCACACACACTCCACAAGACCAGACCCCACAGGGACACTATGCCACATGAGGTCAAAGCCCCCACCAGACACAAGAACAGGTGGGTCCACCACAACAGAACCCAGAATGAAGCGCATCTGACAGACTGTTCCATCCAAGTGTTCCATCTCCAGATGAATGAGAGTGCACTGAGTGCATGCTGACATTTTCCTCTGTCAACTTTGCTTTTCACATAGTTCTTCAAAGCTCTGTAAAGAGATTATCCAATAATATTTCATTTGTCCATATATGCATGCATTGTGTGTGGGGTGTGTGTGTGTGTGTGTGTGGGGGGGGGGGCGAGTGTGTGTGTGTGTGGGGGGGGAGTTCAAGTGTTGTGTAAGTAAATGTGCTCAAGCTGCACTGACCCTAGAAATCATTTTCTCGCTAGATTGCACAAGAAGCCAGGAGCACAGCATTAAAAGGTAATTTGATGAGACATTTTAAAGGAAAAACATGGTTATTTTGTTCCTCTAAACTTGAGAGAGTTGTTGAAGGCAGCGAAGAGAAAAACTCCACTACACTGGTTGAAGCTATCTGGTTTAAGTTTTAATTGAGTTGAAAAATTCACAAGTTAATTACATGCCTTCGTCACGAAGGGAAGATTGTTATTTTATTTAATTTTTTTATTACACACTAAAAGCAAGACATTTCTGGATGAGGCCTGCTGGGCTTTTTAAATGGGGCAATGAAAATCTCTTTCGTCACAAAATGTCCACCCAACTTTGATTTATAAGGCTCACAGCCATCTAATTTTTCTTCCTTTTTTTTGCAGGAAGATACTTTTTATTCATTCAGTACAAATAAGGATTAGCTTTGCCCACATAGTGCTATTAATTATTTGGACTAAATGAATTATTTCTTGGTGGTATATCCACAGGGATCCCGCCCCAGAGCACACTTGACCTTGTGGGATTTGGGTTCTCAGTTAATTTAATCATGCTTTTATGGGCTGTGCATTTCAAAATCCTATTTTTTTTGCTACGTGAGCATCTATCACAGTTTCATTGACACAAGGACGGCACCCCCCCCCCCACCTCATATCCACACCCACTTTACCCCATCCACACTCTCACATTCGCAAACCTCACCCTATAGGTTGTGTTTTGCATGATCTTATTTTTCTGCATAGTTGCCACTATGACTTAAAAAAAGCCTCTGAGACCACACAACATATGACAGATGAGAGAATACATAAGACAAGACATTTAATGCCTTCATAATCTCAGCCATGCAATGTTGAGTCCCCCCCCCCCACACACACCCCTCTCAGTGACGCCCTCACGCCTCAGTGACGCCCTCATACCTCATACCTCAGTGACGCCCTCATACCTCAGTGACGCCCTCATACCTCACGCCTCAGTGACGCCCTCACGCCTCAGTGACGCCCTCATACCTCAGTGACGCCCTCATACCTCACGCCTCAGTGACGCCCTCATACCTCAGTGACGCCCTCATACCTCAGTGACGCCCTCACGCCTCATACCTCAGTGACGCCCTCATACCTCACGCCTCAGTGACGCCCTCATACCTCACGCCTCAGTGACGCCCTCATACCTCAGTGACGCCCTCATACCTCACGCCTCAGTGACGCCCTCATACCTCATACCTCAGTGACGCCCTCATACCTCACGCCTCAGTGACTACCTCATACCTCAGTGACGCCCTCATACCTCACGCCTCAGTGACGCCCTCATACCTCAGTGACGCCCTCATACCTCAGTGACGCCCTCATACCTCACGCCTCAGTGACGCCCTCATACCCCACGCCTCAGTGACGCCCTCATACCTCACGCCTCAGTGACGCCCTCATACCTCACGCCTCAGTGACGCCCTCATACCTCACGCCTCAGTGACGCCCTCATACCTCACGCCTCAGTGACGCCCTCATACCTCATACCTCAGCGACGCCTTCATACCTCAGTGACGCCCTCATACCTCACGCCTCAGTGACGCCCTCATACCTCAGTGACGCCCTTGAAGGGACCAGCATAGGTCATAAGAATATGCCATAGTCAATAAGTCAATGATATTATACCTAGTTCTAATTGTTACTTTTATTTGGACTTAACTAGCATGTAAACAGTTCCAGGGTGAATATACTTGATTTTGACCAGGGGAGTGAGATGCGACATTGGTCTCACCTCCCCCCCCAGGTCGAGACAAAGAACCCTGCATGCATGGCCCATTTGAATAGACGGTAACACCCCTTAATGTCAGTGTATTTAACAGACTGTTCCCCAAGGAACAAGTCAGATATGCTTAGGTGAAGTCCTGTGAGGGAGGATGGATCTGAAAGTCTCTGTCTCACAAGTGGTCGGCCGCCATTCTTCAAGAATAAGCCTGAATCCTGACTGATCAAACCTAAGACTGAATCTTCAATATATGGTATACAACTAATTACCATTACCCTCATACCTCAGTGACGCCCTCATACCTCACGCCTCAGTGACGCCCTCATACCTCACGCCTCAGTGACGCCCTCATACCTCAGTGACGCCTCAGTGACGCCCTCATACCTCACGCCTCAGTGACGCCCTCATACCTCAGTGACGCCCTCATACCTCATACCTCAGTGACGCCCTCACGCCTCAGTGACGCCCTCATACCTCACGCCTCAGTGACGCCCTCATACCTCAGTGACGCCCTCATACCTCATACCTCAGTGACGCCCTCACGCCTCAGTGACGCCCTCATACCTCACGCCTCAGTGACGCCCTCATACCTCACGCCTCAGTGACGCCCTCATACCTCACGCCTCAGTGACGCCCTCATACCTCACGCCTCAGTGACGCCCTCATACCTCAGTGACGCCCTCATACCTCACACCTCAGTGACGCCCTCATACCTCATACCTCAGTGACGCCCTCATACCTCACGCCTCAGTGACTACCTCATACCTCAGTGACGCCCTCATACCTCACACCTCAGTGACGCCCTCATACCTCAGTGACGCCCTCATACCTCAGTGACGCCCTCATACCTCAGTGACGCCCTCATACCTCATACCTCAGTGACGCCCTCACGCCTCAGTGACGCCCTCATACCTCACGCCTCAGTGACGCCCCCATACCTCAGTGACGCCCTCATACCTCACACCTCAGTGACGCCCTCATACCTCATACCTCAGCGACGCCCTCATACCTCATGCCTCAGTGACGCCCTCACGCCTCAGTGACGCCCTCATACCTCATACCTCAGCGACGCCCTCATACCTCACGCCTCAGTGACGCCCTCATACCTCAGTGACGCCCTCATACCTCACGCCTCAGTGACGCCCTCATACCTCACGCCTCAGTCATGCCCTCATACCTCATGCCTCAGTGACGCCCTCATACCTCAGTGACGCCCTCATACCTCACGCCTCAGTGACGCCCTCATACCTCAGTGACGCCCTCATACCTCACGCCTCAGTGACGCCCTCATACATCATACCTCAGTGACGCCCTCATACCTCACGCCTCAGTGACTACCTCATACCTCAGTGACGCCCTCATACCTCACGCCTCAGTGACGCCCTCATACCTCAGTGACGCCCTCATACCTCACGCCTCAGTGACACCTCAGTGACGCCCTCATACCTCACGCCTCAGTGACGCCCTCATACCTCACGCCTCAGTGACGCCTCAGTGACGCCCTCATACCTCACGCCTCAGTGACTCCCTCATACCTCACGCCTCAGTGACGCCCTCATACCTCATACCTCACTGCCAGAACAGCGCATCCTACCTTGCCTTAGACAAAACATGACCCCTGACCCCTCACTGCCAATCAATTGGCCTTAGCCTTTGCATTAAAGGCCAGAACTTCAAGAATGACCAAAGGTCCTTTCAACCACTATCACTGCTGCATTTTTTAAATGGGAGAGATCTTTGCCCAGAGACTCGTTCTGGCTCGTGTTGTCCGGTGCTTTGGGCATTGCAATCCTCCAGAACGGCCTATCCACCCCGAGATCAATAGAGAGCTGCGAATGTGAAAGGGCTCTCTCGTTCCTCCGGCAGTTGCTTTATTTTGCTCTTTTGGCTAGGCATTAAAGCCTTTGCTGGACTAAACAATGATTCAGCAGTGGGGGGGGGGGGGGGTAGGGAAGCCCCCGGAGGAACTTATCTACTGCATAAACGGAACAGGAGTACTTACATCCGTCTCTCAAATCCCTCCAACACAGGTTTATCTCTCGTCTGAAACCATAATGAGGCCGAGCGCGCTTGTCTTGCATTACCGTGCCGAGGTGGGAGGGGGGATTTGGGTTGTGGCGCGGAGTGGGGATGGGTGGAATGCTTGTTTGAAAAATCCTCTGGTTTCCCCGTCTGTTTCGAATCGATCAGAAGTTAAACCATAACTGCGTATCACAACAACCGCGCGGTCGGGCCACCTAATTGAGAGGGTGAGACTGATACATTTGGTGTCTCACAGAATTGGACAAGGGGAGGGCGCGGACAGAGCAGGCCAGGGAGGCTGCTGCAGGAGCGAGAGAAGCGCAGGTCAGAAACATGGCTATTGATTTCTCCCGTAGCTCCGGAAAAGCAGTCACACCCTTTTTTATTTAATGGGGTCAAAAAGAACGCAAGAAGCAGAGAGAGAGAGAGAGAGAGAGAGAAGGAGGGAGACAGAGATAGAGAAAGGAAAAGCACAGGATCCATATATGTACTTGTATCTCTTTTTAGAAATGTACTCCCAGGATGTCACCTTCAGTGAAGTTTCATGAGGAAGTTCCTCATTGGAACACTCTCACTTTCCCTGCAGTTTCTTAAATGAATAAAAGCACATGAAAGGAAGAAGGTAGGCAGAAATAGCATGCAAAATGACTAACTATGGAGACCCATTTTTTCTGCATTGGAGGACTGCCATGATGATGATATACATGTTATACAAGTGTATACCTATTACTGAATCAAAACAATGTAAGTATAACATAACACATGTGAACTGTTATAAGCTGCCTGTGGCTGATATCTGAGAGACATGCACGAATAGAATAACATGCTGGAGTAAAGGGGAGAAAGATTGTCAAAGGAGAGAAAAAAAATACAGAATGTAAGAAAGAAAGAGAGGGAGAAATAAAAGCGTGAGGGACAGAGAGCGATGTAGAAGTTGCTATGGCCTCAATAACCTTCATGAGAACCGGGCCATTCGTCTTGTCGCTAACCGTACTACCGAGCATTTAGCGCCGAGAGGGCCACAGGGGCGCGTTGCCATGGTGACCGTGTGTTGTGCCATTACACTGGTCAAATAGACACGTCGCTGTTGTGAGACGTTGTCAGCAGAAACGAGACTGAAGCAGTCTTGCTCCCCCTTTAAACAGCCCACGCTGTCTTAACACATCAGGGTGCAGCGCAGTGAGGCGCAGGGAAACTAAGAGATATAGCACATCTTGTCTTTATTTGTCTTTATTTGTCACTTCAAGGCATCAGGCGAATAGCAATAAGCAGGTTTTTATTTGCTGTATTTCTTGTGTGTTTATATACTCTGCTTCTCTGACTGTTCTTGATGTGCACATTTTTTTGTGTTTACATAAGTGCCCTGTGAAAAAGATATTCATTTTCTATAGAGTCTATTTTAATCAAGATTGTTGTATAGTGGCTTTAGAGACTTAAAAAAATCCACCACAGGGTGTTTTTCGAAAATGTTTTATATGATGGCATAAGTGTGGTTAGAAAGGAGAGAAATGTCATGTCATTTTTGTGAAAGTGTGCCTCAAATGCAAGTCAAACGAGAGAGAGACAGAGAGACATAGACAAATAGAAAGAGAGAGAGACTGTGTGTGTGTGTGTGTGTGTGTGTGTGTGTGTGTGTGTGTGCGTATGGCTCCTCGTAGGCTCCTTGGCAGTCTATCGGAAAGCTAAACATTTAGCGTGTGGAAGCGAGAGGAAAGTTTAATTGAATCTGGGCTGGGGTCACGGCGAGGTTTGCAATGCAGATAATTGAGCGCTGGCCCCCAGGAGTCTCCTGCTGTCTTTCAGCACCTGTGCTCCTAACAACCCCTCCACTCCTCTCACCCCTCAGGCAGGGAGAGGCGGAGGGAGAGAGAGAGAGAGGGACAGAGAGACAGAGAGTGGGAGGGAAGGTGGGAGGGAGGACGAAGGACAAGATGGATGGATTGATGGAAGAGAAACAGAAAGAGGACAATAGAGGGGAAAGAGAGAGAGAGAATAAGAGAGTCAGGTAGAGAGAGAGAGAGAGAGAGACAGAGAGACAGAGAGTGGGAGGGAAGGTGGGAGGGAGGACGAAGGACAAGATGGATGGATTGATGGAAGAGAAACAGAAAGAGGACAATAGAAAGAAAGGGAGAGAGAGAATAAGAGAGTCAGGTAGAGAGAGAGAGAGACAGAGAGAGAGAGAGAGGGATGGTGAGAAATTGGGAGGCAGGGCATAAGAGAGAGACAGAGAGAGGGCGAGAGAGAGAAAGAGAGGGAGAGAGAGCGAATGAGAAAGAGAGAGAGAGAAATAAAGAGAGAGAGAGAAAGAGAGAGAGAGAGAGAGAGAAGGAAGTGGGGCAGCTGACAAGCTCCATTTTTCAGCGGTGTGGTGCGGTGCGGTGCGGTGCGGTGAGGTGAGGTGAGGTGCGGTGCGGTGCGGTGAGGTGCGGTGCGGTGTGGTGTGTGCTGCATGGCTGCCGGAGGGCCCGGTGCTCAGCTAAGGAACAGACTGCTCCCCCGCTGTACAGCTTTGTCAGCAGGAAAGAGCCGCGCCTGTCAAGCCTGGGAAGGGTGAAGACTAAGCCCTCACTGCCTCTCCTTCTCCTCTACTATATCTCTCCTTCCTTCGCGCAATCACTCTCTATCTCTCCCTCTCATCTTCCCTCACTGCCTCTCCTTCTCCTCTACTATATCTCTCCTTCCTTCGCTCAATCACTCTCTATCTCCCCCTCCCTCTCTCTCTCTCTCCCTCTCACCTTCCCTCTCTTTCTCACACTTGCTTGGTTCAAATTTAAATTCAAAGTTGCTTTATTAGCATGACTATTTAGATTATACAGATACAGTTTCATGTTGAGAAAAGCAAAACATAACCCATACAACAACCCATACAATAATGGGGTTCTGTCTATCATTTTCTCATTTTTGAATACATTTGGGTATCCTATCTTATTCTCATCATCTTTAGATTTTCCTCTGTCCTAGTCAATCAGTCAATGATTCAATCCATTCATCAATCAGTCAATCAATCAACTGATATATCACTCACTTTATCTATCAGTTTACCTCGACTACCAGCTATTCAAGCCATTTAAAAAATGTCTCCCTCCTCTTCCTCCCTCTCCCACCTTTTCTCTTTCTCTGCCTCCCTGTTGTCCCCTCGTCACATTTTTCTCTCTGGAATTCTTGTCCTTGCTGAAGTGACACATTCATGTGGCACCGCATGTGTGCGCAGTTGTGGTGTGTGTATTTGCGTCTGTGGGTGTGTGTGTGTGTGTGTATGCTTGTTTGTGTGTGCCTCTCTCTGTCTTTGTGTGTGTTGTGTGTGTGTATGAATGCATGTGTTTTTGTGTGCACCCATGTTGACATGTTGAATGAACAAGGTCCAAGTGCACTTTTGAGAAAAACACTATTGAAAATCCAGAATCAAATAAACACCATTCTATAAAATGTTTTTTCACATTCATTTATTTTATATTATTTCATATTATTTGGTGCAAAAAACTCAAATCTGTGGATGTCAGATAGACCTTTTTAATTTTTGGTTGACGATGTATGTGCATTTGTGTCTGTGATTGTGTGTGTCTGTGTGTGTGTGTGTGTGTGTGTGTGTGTGTGTGTGTGTGTGTGTGTGTGTGTGTGTGTGCGTTAGCATAGACTCTAGCCTCTCCAAAGTTAAATGAAGGCTGCTTTTGGCAGCGTTTAGGAGGTGAATGGATGATGAAATCCACAACACTCGCCCCCATTAGTCTGGGGGTACAGGTGCTGAATTAGCTAAGATTAAGAGGAATGGTACAAACATACAAACTCTTACTTGCAAAGAAAGACACACACATTCTCTGTCACACACACACATTCTCTCTCACACACACACACATTATCTCTCTCTCACACACACACACACACACACACACACACACACACAGACACACACACACACACACACACACACACACACACACACAAACAAACACAGATTCAGAAACACAAACTCACACCCACCTATCGATGTATCTCCACTTGGTACGCTCCACACACCTGCAGCCTTATCCAGCATTCCCCTCTCACCACTTTTCCTGACTGCTGTTACCAAGAACGAATATAAAAATAAATAAATAAATACTCAGCGTTTACCACGAGCGGATGCTGCCATACATGGAAAATGTCCTCCTCCGAAATGATGTCTTACTTAACGGGTCTGACTTTATGAGCTTTTAATTAAGCATTATTTATCAGCGTTAATTAAGCGCAAAGCACAGTATCAGCTCCACTGTCACTCCCCGTGGCGGAACGACGCCTTTGTACGAGAGGATTTGAGGCCTAATTAGAAGCGGGATAGGCCATTGATCTGAAGCACTCTACTGTACACTCTTTGTTCTGCTGGTGAGAAGGCCTTTACCGACCTCCACTCCATCTTCAAGACTACACACACACACACACACATACACACACACATACACACACACACACGCGTGCACACACACACACACACACACACACACACACTGCAGTCTGGTGGTCAGTGAATGAGACCAACTAATTGGAGAGGGCCATGGCGGATTCAATATAAATTTAATCAAAGGGGACATGAAAGGCCTTAAGCCCTTGAAGCAGGGTGCGGGCAAAGCTACTGTGCCAAAAAAAAAAAACCCACAAAGAAAACAAACCATTCTTCATTTATTCAGCGTCTTCATTTATTGACATGTGAGCCTCGCAGAAGCATTTCATTCAATCATTGCAGGCAGGTTCTCAGTCTGCTCAAAGCTCTTCCATAGTTGTTGTGGCATATTAATGTAATAGCACACAAAAGCAACACCAGCGTAAATGCTTCTAATGTTAATATACGCGATTCCTTGGACAAAAATACCGTGTTAGCACTTGAAACGGAGGCGCTGGAGTGGAGGCATCTCAGCCTCAGGCCCCTTAGACACAGGCCTTATAGACACAGGCCCCTTAGACACAGGCCTTATAGACACAGGCCCCTTAGACACAGGCCTTATAGACACAGGCCCCTTAGACACAGGCCTCGCCGCTTACCTCATCAGTGTGGGACAGTCGCGGAACCTCTTATTTGCATTTCGGCGCCCGTGTTAACAGGTTAGAGTGAGCCTCGCTGCAGCGGACTCAGGTGATGGGGACTTCACTCGGAGCCTTCTTTGGTGACTTGGATTTGGACTCGGACTCAAACACTGGTGACTGGAGACTCAACTTGGACTCGATTTATAGTGACTCGACTACACACATATGAATGCGAGCCACAGCGGCACACGTGAGGTAAGCAGTGTGGCCTAGGCCTAATGTGTGTAAGTGTGTATTACGTGCTGTTGTGTGAGAGTGTGTGTTGACTGCTGGTGTGTTAGAGTGTGTGTTAACTATTGTTATGTGAGAGTAAGAGTGTGTGTTAACTGCTGCTGTGTGAGAGTAAGAGTGTGTGTTAACTGCTGCTGTGGGGCTGACTGTTGTCTCCACGCTGTGAGTGTCTGCTGACACGAGAGAGTTGAAATGGGAATCGTGCCTGAGCTGTGGCCGTGTGCATTCCAGGTCACCATGGCATCTTTACCCTTGGTGGTGTTGATGGTGACGGTGGAGGTGATGGAGGGGGTGGTGGTGGTGGAGGAGATGGAGGAGGTGGCCACGAGGGGGACTAGTGCATCGCAGCACTGCACAGGGGTGGGCAATCACACACACAAAGTGGGACAAGGACATGAGATGACAAACTAGTTCCTGTCACTGAGGGAGGCCCCCTGGGGATGTACACACACATACACACACATACACACACACACACACACACACACACACACACACACACACACACACACACACACACACACACACACACACACACACACACACACACACACACACACACAAAGTGGCACACGATGGACAGCTGTGTGTGTGTTGGGGGGTAGGTAGGTGGCTAGGTGAAATGTATTTCATTATAACACACATACACATACACAGACAGACAGACCCCCCTAAAAAGACAAACACCACACACATACTGTACATACATACTCACACATGTGTATCCAGGTACACTTTTAGAAAGGAGGCTCTTTAATGCAGACAAACAATGCTCTTACTCCCATCGACAAATAAGCTGAAGGCAACACGTGTTGCATGAAACACTTTTAATTACCCAGCTGTTCGGAGAACACAGATATAATTAGGTTACTGTGTTTTCTACCCATCCCTCTATAATTATCCACAACATCTGATATTTAACTTAACACTGCAGGCTAACCCCTCAGTTCCTGTATCTTACAAAGCAGAAGCCCCTCCCATAATAAAGAAGATTTACAAAAAGGCAATTTAATGCCTCTAAGATAATTCTATGTATATTTACAAATTTCCCCAGTCCCTCGCTGGCATAATGTGGACTAATGGATAGAGCGAGAATAGATGTCTAGACATGTGTGGTTATGTGTGTGCGGAGTGGATGTAAGAATCAGCACCTTGGACAGCGACATAACAGACATAACTGTGTCTGGAAATATACTGTATGACAGACAGACAGTAGTCTAGTTAGTCTAGTCTAGTCTAGTTTCTAATATGTTGGCACTCTGAGATTCTTTTGAATGAAGAGTGCATTACAAATAAAATAAATTATTATTATTATTATGTCTGTACATCATATTGCTCTGCCTAAAAGAATAATTAATTGAAGATGCTCCTCACAAACCAGTTGGGCACTATGTAACAATGGCAAGAAGGAATGTTAGCTGAAGTTGGAATGTAGGCAGAATTCTTCAAACATTCTTTGCCTCTGCACCGTCCCTCTATTCAGTTTATGCCTAGCATTCTCAACCACTCAAGAATCTAGCATTGTAAACGGCTGTCTATGGATCAAGTCCATAACATTTAGAAACCTTGGTCTTCAGGCCTTGAAAGCTGTCACAGCCAGGAAGATTCATTGTATGAACATTTGTCCAACATTGTTGCTAACTGTTGTGTTGTAAGGCTTTTCCACAGTACTCTACCTTGAAGACAGCTTCCACAGAGAACTGAATCCCTACCGTTATCTTTTTCTTTTATTCATTGCTGGCAGTAAGCAGAGCCCCCCCCCCCCTCTTGAGATGGTTCCTTTCCAAGGTTTCCACATGAGAAAGAGTGTCACCTTTGCGCTTCCCATAATGGGTTTAGGCCTTGGGTTTTGTTGTAAAGCACCTGTGCTATATAACTAAATACAACTGAAATCTGACATGTTAAGCTGGCTTTACCCTATCAAGGGGAGACTGCTCCTCTAATAGAGAGGAGGCACCAAACCGCAGCAATTCTCAGAGAGGAAATAGTCCCAGGTCCTTCTTTTCTTTCGATTTATTTTTGGGCTTTTTATACCTTTATTTGGATAGGACAGTGAAGTTATAACAGGAAGCGAGGCAGAGAAGAGAGGATTGGGAAATTACATCAGGCCAGACTTGAACCTGTGTCCCCTCGGGCAATGTAGCCCGTAAGTGGGGGGCTTCTTCAGCTTGCGCCACCGTGCCCCCCCGCCAGGTCCTTCTTTTTGTTATTTTGTGAGTATAACCCTCATGCTTTGTTCACAGCATGGTCACACTTGTTGTGGTTCTGGTTAGAATTAACCGGTCTGACATAAATGTTAATAATTATTTTTGTAAACATTTCATTTTGATCTATTTTAATTTAAACCTTGCTAAAGATGCAAGTAATTATGTATCATTTCTAGTTTTCCTAGTCTCCTTTTAATTATGTTGTATGTGTTGTTTAAAAAATAAATATATATACATACTAAAATCTGTAAAATGTATGACATGAATGCATACCTATTCGTGCCAACTCCCAACTGACTGCAGTAGCTGTGACATCTGACAACTCTACCATTTATTTACACTCATAAAAATACATTTTACAGTCTTGGACATTTTACTTTAGACACCACAAATGTAACAATGTTAAATTATTTAAAAAAAAATTATGAATCTTACTATAATTTAATTTGATCCATTCAAGTAGGAAGGGTGAAGGATATCATGAATCCTTTTGAGTTTAAGATGAAAGAAAAGATTTTTCATCATTTCATCAAGATCATGTTTGAGGCATAAAGGGAGAAAGCTCAGTGTGAAAACATTACCTGTGGACCCCTTGTGTATTACCGGTGCATTTGATGCAGTATGACAAGGTGTACTTTCATGTTTACACTTTATTCTCTGGTGAGCAAGACATTTCTCAAGTGTCATTCGCCATATTTATCCATGTCATTTGCACTCAAATAAACTCCAAAGAAAAAAACAGAAACTTCCAAAAAGAGAGTTGCATTCATTGGCGTGGTTTACAATTTCTCTGTAAAAGTCTGGCCAAAAATAAAGAGACAAATATTATTCAGAATGCTATGGTGTGTATATTTTGCAAATTCAGTCCAATGATGAGGATTATGGAGTTATTTTCCCGTGGATGTTTTTTTCTCAGCACATTAGGCCAGAGATGAAGAGATGGTGATTAGTTAGGCTTCAGTGGACTGTGCAATTAGACTCGCAGGTCACAGTCAGTTTGGCCTCTTACAAGTTGAACCAAACTGCACATGGGAACACAAACACACTACACTACGCTACACTACACACACACAGACAGACACACACAAACACACACATATCCTCACATAGACAATCTCTCTCACACACATACACAAACACCCACACTCACACACACACAGCCTAACACGTTTGTGTGCAAACACACTCGCTCTGGCCCTGGAGAGATACAGTGCTCCAAGTCTCAGAACAGATGTCTGTGTGTGTGTGTGTGTGTGTGTGTGTGTGTGTGTGTGTGTGTGTGTGTGTGTGTGTGTGTGTGTGTGTGTGTGAGCAAACATAAGAACAGTCAGAAACAGAATGGAAAATGTCAAAGACGTCTCCCCTCAGCTTGCTGTACTCCATCGCCTTCTGCCGAGCCCGTTGCCAGCTGGCCAGTTTCATGAACTCGGCTCTGTTTTGGCTCTCTGGGCACATGACTGAAGTGTGCTCATAAGGTGACAGCTCGCCTGGCCTCCACGGATCAATGACCTGCCAATAACCCATCACGCAGGGAGCGCGACAGGCAGTGTGTGTGTGTGTGTGTGTCTGTGTCTGTGTGTGTGTGTGTGTGTGTGTGTGTGTGTGTGTGTGTGTGTGTGTGTGTGTGTGTGTGTGTGTGTGTGTGTGTGAGAGAGAGAGACAGAGGGGAGAGAGACCTGTGGACAGGAAGCATTGAATATAATTGTTTGTAATGCAGAAGCCCATGCCAATCAAGTGGGCGAAAGAAAGAGTGGGCTTCTGGGAGAACAAGAGCGGGAATAGGAAGAAAAATGACGATATGGGGAGTCTGGAAGAAAGTCAGAGAGAGACAGAAATGAGGAGAAGAATGAGGGAGGAGAGAGACAGAGAGAGAGAGAGAGAAAGAGAGAGAGATGAACTGGTTGTCAGACCCAATCTTATCACAGACAGATCTCACTGCCTCAGCTGCGCAAATGACGGCCAGCGAAGAGAGATGGATTTTAAAAAGCTGTCATAGCGACGCTCTAAATTAAATCTATTCTGATGGAGCGCTGAGTGACAGGCACTGACCCTGTCATGATATAGTCAGACGGGCCGCGCTGAGCGGGAGAGATGAGGGATTTGAGACGTGATAGAGTTTGAATAGGTATGGCAAAAGGTTCGGCCTCATTGAGAACAATCCTTCACTCTGCCTTTTTTTGCCTCTCACTCTCTCAAAATGAATGGGGTAAGGAGAGGCAACTCACTCTTAATCTGAAGGATGCAGTCTGTGGTTTGGTTTTGGTTTTGCAAAAGGTAGTTGATATTTGTGCTCAACATCCAATCAAATTACACCCCATCCTTCCTGAAGCACCATGTTGATTGGCTGGGATTGTTTATGGCTTGGTTCGAGCCACTATGTTTGTCTACAAAGCCATGACTGTGTACGAACGCCGAAGTTATTTTAAGCACAAACACGGAACGGACATCTAGAGGACCGTCAGGATTAATTAGCTGAATTTGACAAAAAGTGTATGGGATTAAAATTGCGGACTGCACATGTGTGGAGTTAGGTGGATATGAAGATGGAAGCACTTTCTCCTAAGGTTTATTTATCAAAGAGCTGTTAAGTACAGTTTTTGCTACAAACTGTCTTCAAGTGTGGTGAGATTCTAAATCTTTGGGAAATGTTGCCAGTGTATTGTGATGCACTTCACGTATCCCATAGCCACAGGGTATATTTCTGCGCTGGTCTGATGAAGACTGTGACATTTTTGGGGAGCATTTCACACAGGTAGATGACGAGGCACAAGGGTAATGGCATCGGGAACACACTGGACATTTGAGAACGAATTTCACTGGACCCAAAATCCGTGGGGAAACCATTTCAGGTGAGATGGAGTGTGGACAAGAGAGAAGATCAACACGGACAGTTTAACAGGATTCTCTCATTCTCTTGCCCCCTGTGCCCAACTTTTCACAATTATAAATCCCCTCCATCAGAGACTCCAAATTGCCATTTTCCCCTTTTTCCACAGCCTGTTTCAGCTTGTAATGTGTTCCCACAAATACCGGCACACTCCGGCACTCAATGTGGCCTCCCCATAAAAAGCCTGTAGTCTGGGATCATCTCTGATATCCTGCAGTGCCATTCAGTTTACTTCATGACGCATGTCACAGATATTTAAAAATGGCCTTATCCATTAAGTGCACTGTAATGTGCTGATAGCACATATTATGTCTTGTAAAGTATATGCATATAGCTTCACACATGATTATGGTTGCTCATGTAATAGGTTTTCTTGACAGAACATTTCTAGTTTGTATTCAAATCAAATCAAATCAAACTTTATTTGTACGGCGCATTTCATACAAGGAAGTAACACAATGCGCCTCACAGTAGGAAAGAAAGGGGGGGGGGGGGGGTTACAAACACTTGTAAAAAAAAAAAAAAAAAAAAAACACACAGATTTTCAAGAGATAAATGAATAAAATAAGACACAGATAAGTAAATAAATAAATACATGTTACATTAATGTTAAATAAATACATTTTACAAGTTACAAAACACTTATAAAAAGACACAGATTTTGCCAGAGATAAATGAACAGGAAATTACGTACTAACCGCACTGGCACCATAAAGGACTGCTCAGCACAGTTATCGTCAAACTAAGAGACAGCTGCTGTGGGGGGGGGGTACAAATACTTGAAAAGAGACAGAAATAAGTAAATAAATAAATGTTCCATAAATGTTAAATACATTTTACAGTGAGTGATAAGCAAGATCAAAGAGGTATGTCTTAAGTGCATGTTTAAAGGTTTCAACCGTTTCGGCCATTCTTAGGTATTCTGGCAGAGTGTTCCAAAGGTTGGGGGCATAGAAACTAAAAGCTGCTTCCCCATGTCTCTTTGTCCTGGCTTTTGGAACTGTTAGAAGTTCAGTGCCGGAGGACCTCAGGGATCTACTGGGTGTGTACCTTGAGAGCATGTCTGTTATATATTCAGGTGCATGACTATGGAGTGATTTATAGACTAGTAGGAGAACCTTGAAATCTATTCTAAAACTAACAGGTAGCCAGTGCAGTGATTTTAATACTGGTGTGATGTGCGCTCTCCGTCTTGTTTTAGTGAGGACTCGCGCTGCTGCATTCTGTATTGTTTGTAGTTGACTAATGGCTTTTTTTGGTAGACCAGACAAAAGCGAGTTACAGTAGTCTAGCCTGCTCGTGATAAACGCGTGCATCAGTCTTTCGGTGTCAGCCTGTGTATTCGGTGTATTTATCTGCACAGGGGGTAAAACATTTCTATTTTTGTATCCTGATGGTTTAAATTGGCAGCATGTCGTCCATTTCAGCCACAGACCTGTTGAGCTTGTTCAGAGGTTATTATTATGATGTGTTTCTGAGATAGGTGGCCCACAGCTGTGTTTTAAATGAGAGGAACAGTCCAGCAGATCTCCAGCTTGAATGGGAGCAGCATGTCGCGTCGCCGCGCAGGAAGGGGAACTCTCTGGTGGTGATAATGCTGCTTTAGCCTCTAAATCCGTCTGGTCCAGCTTGGATGGGGTGACTTCAAACCCAGCTGTTCCTTCATCTCCCAGGGCTTGTTTAAAGTGGTACTCTGACCGATGGCATCTCCAAACCCACCACTCCTCTGAGCTTCTTTCATGGGGCGGTAACTATCTCAGATGAAGCCTCTACACCCCCCCACCATACCCTCATCTTCCTCCCCCTTCCTTTCCACCTCCATTGGTGCTCTCTGGAGTTAAATCAACACTTCAAACCACCTCCGAGTTGACAGGAGTGAATCTGGGGACTCACGCAGCAGGGAGGGAGGGGGAAATCTGCATGTGTATGATGTTAGGATGATGCTGGGTTAAAACTCCCCTTCCGCTGGGGAGGAGCTAGAAGGAGGCGCACTGTGTGTCATTATGCAGCCTTTTCAACCGGCAGAGATAATTCCCCCCTCCCGGTACGGCTCACGATTCGGGCTGCTGATTTGTTCTTTATAGGTCTTCATGGACCCAAGCCTTAGGTATGCAAAAAGGGAGAGATAGGGGGTAAAGAGGAGCAAGAGTGGGAGGGGTAGAGGAGGGAGAGAGAAAAGTTTTAGTCAGAGATAAACAAACATTAAAGAAGGGAGGGAAATAAGGGAGCACTCAGATAAAGGCAGCTTAAACACATACACACACAGGCACATACGCACACGCACACACACACACACACACACACACACACACACACACACACACACACACACACACACACACACACACACACACACACACACACACACACGCACGCACACACACGCACACACAAACACACACTCACATACAACCACATACATATGCATACACAGAAGTCAACATACACACACATACTCACTCAACATACACACCCAGAGGGCTGTCAAGCTTGTTATACACTGATTTGGCTGAAGCATAAACACAGGGTGAATGGTATGAGCGGCTCATTGAGGATGCCGGCGATGGCTCCGGTTATGAAGCCCACAGATAGAGGCGTCGGTCGGAGACAGGGCAGCCAATAAAAA
This sequence comes from Clupea harengus, assembly GCF_900700415.2. Classification (NCBI taxonomy): domain Eukaryota; kingdom Metazoa; phylum Chordata; class Actinopteri; order Clupeiformes; family Clupeidae; genus Clupea; species Clupea harengus. The sequence goes on from NC_045165.1 coordinate 11,896,766, forward strand.
TTCATGATAGTGGATAATATGTTGGAAGCACCTGCATGCAGAGCAAGCTCTATACTGGATAAAGACAGACAGATGGCTGTGGTTTTAGTAATGTTTCCTCTTGATGTCGTGTGGACACATCACATTTTGAGATAACTGTCAAAAATGAAAATAAAAGCAACAATAAAAACATTGATGTGAAAATGGATTGAATGTAGCTGGGAATTGTAGGCGAAATGATGGATCCTAGAAGCTGTTCAATGTGTCTTTATTTGTATGACCTTCAAAATAGTGACTTTGGAAACTGATTCGATATGGACCTCTACAGGATATTTAGTTTCACATCCTGTCCAGATGCCCTCAGATATTCACTGTCAGATAGAGGGAGCAATTCAAGACTGTCAAATTACTTGTTGCTTCCCATTTGATCCCTAAATGTGACATACCCTTGTCATAAACATGTCATGGAAAATACCATATCCTGTCATTAATCACCATAAGAGTCTGTATAGAATTACAAAATGGTGGCATGCTACCATTATGGCCTTTTGTCAGGGCAGTATGTAGAAATGAGAAAACATCTGCTGATACATGCTAATAAGCTGTTTTATTGTCAAACTTGTCATGACAATTGCCAATAATGGTTACGTGTTTAGGAGTGTGTCAATAGACACATTGACTGTCTTCACAACTTATGACAGCATGCGCCATCTGCCATTACATATGCGACATGGCAAGTATTATGTTTTATGTCTTATGTCTTAATTATTTTCAAGTAAGGGATTTCTCTGGTTTGCAGTGTTTAACAAATGTGCCTGGTCTATGCCACAGTTTATAGGGTACACTTTACAATTAATATATTTTTAATCAACATGACATTTACTCCAATTTAATAACACTAGTTTCAGAAAACACATTTTAAATTCACTTATTAATCATATCACTAATACGGCTGTGGAACATAAACCACAAAATAAATCAAGAGATCACACACAGCACATACAGTATAAAGCCATATGATTATTATTTCACACAGTATATTCTCAGCAAGATCTAAAATAAGCAGAAACACGTGAATATTCAGGGTTCTCATGTGCATATGAACATGGGGTATATACATGGCTTCCTTTCTTTATAGTTGACATCAAAGGGAAAGCCAAAACATCAAAGCAAAGAGTCAGGTTATCACAGAAACATCATGAGAAGTTTAAGAATGTAATATATTTGCAAACATGACTACCTCATTTAGATTATAGGCAGAACAAAATTAATGATTTTGGCCAGAATTTCAGCTCATTCAGAAAGATCTCCTCCTGAACTGAACATACTGGACACAGAATACTAAACGTTCAACTTTATAATCAAGCTCATGAAGGACAGTAAAACTTAAGAGAGAGAGAGAGAGAGAAACAGGAAAGAATGATAAAAAGAAAGACAGGCTGACTTCGGTGTCACATTATGGAAGTATTGCATAATGATGCATATATTTACCAAGGTTCTTCAGAAAAACAAGCAAACAAACAAACAAACAAACAAACAAAAACAACATGTGGGCTACCATTTGAATTTCAATTGATGTGCTCGAGGAGGGATACCTATTGTCAGCGTAGAATAATACCAGGCAAGGAGGACAACATCTTAAACCTGTGCCTTATAGTACAGGACATATACCTGTCTATCCCTCAGTAATATATTCCACAGCCTACAGTTCCCTAAAATAGGCTTCCATCTCAAACAAACCCAAAAACAACATCAGGCTAACAAAAGGTTTGTGTTGGAGGGTAAAGAAAACTCTCCATAATGTAAAGCTTGCTGAATGTATCTTCTGGCAAACCAGGACCGCATAATAAACTCCCTCCTGTTGAGAGTTATAATATGGTTAATTTCATAATTGTTTTTCCTCACTCCCCATTCTTGAAATGTGGGAGGTTACTGTTTATCTGGCAGGATTCTAAGCAGGTCATGGACGATGGTACACTCCTCTTATTTCTTCAGAAATGTTTTAGCAAAGAAAACACACACACACACACACACACACACACACACACACACACACACACACACACACACACACACACACACACACACGCACACACACACACACACACACACACACACACACAGGAGGAAAGCTTCTCTTTTCACTCCTCCAAGAATATAAAACCTCCAGAGAGATTTCCTGAAAATGCATTTTTTTTGTTGTTGTAATTACACACTCTTCTCAAGGGTTGATTTGCATATAGGTCAGCATTATGTGTGTGTATATGTGTGTGTGTGTGTGCTATGCATGGGTGTTGTTGCTTAGTTAGGCATCTTGAAGGTGGTCCTCGTATTAATGCAATTCACCTTCAGATAGGCCACAGACCAGGAGAGATCCTTCGCCATTGCAGTCTATGAATCTTAAACATTATAAAATATTAATTTGAAAAGTTTTCATAAGCTCCCAACCTTTTTTTACTTTAGAGGTCTTACTACCACAGAAAATGGCCAACCAAAATTGTCTGCACAAAAACAGAGTTGTCAGTGAAATATCAAAAGCGAATTCCCTCGGTCAATGGCTCTGTCTTGGACTTGCCTTGAGCAATCCCTGAGGTTGTATACAACGGATCTGTCTTGAGGCAAAAAAGACATTACCACAGCTGAACTTTTGCACTTTTTGAACAAACCCTCATAAATGTTGCAGTGACTAAGCTTAACAGAATTAAAATGAACCTGAACTAACACTGAGATATGTGAAATCTTGGTGTAACTTGATGGTGTATCTGTTGTTATCTCTGGTGGTGCCATGTTTCCTACGCCATCATGAGTGTGAGGGGGGGAGGGTCTGGGATGCCAGACACCACCACCATTGAGCCTTCTGGAGGTGTTGTGGGCCTAATTCAACGAAAAACTGATGAAGGAAGCTGCCTGCTTAAAAATGCTCATGAAGGCATTTTGAAGATTTTCATATCCTGCTGCTCAGGTCGGCTGTCAGTTGGCTGTCACCTGCCGGTCGTCATGGCCTTTACGGATCCCGGGTATAACATGCGGTGCACGTTGCGGCTGTCAGCTGCCGGTTGTCCGTAGTTGTTGTATCCTGCTGCTCAGGACCTATAGTTGGGCAGTTGTTGCAGTGGTTAGGCCAGGTTGTTGGGTATGAGTACTTGCATGTGGAAGTGAGAGGATTGGCCACTGTGGGAAGTCCCCAACAAATAGCACAAGGAATGTAACATATTTTCCTGTGTATAACAAATAAAAAAGGCAAGATTGAGTTTAAATGGCATGTCCGCAGAAAAATGTATTTAAGAAGTGGTCTTTCTGGTCATAGAAGGACTGTCGTTACATTGAGTGGACAGAAGTCGTTGTATGTTGCCAGAGGCAATACTGCAGGCCAGATAAGGCAGGAGTACCTGCCAGGTAGGCGAACCCTGTTCTGATGGCCTCCAGCTCATCATCACAGGGAAGGTGCACTGCCTGTTCATGAATGCGGAGAATTCCCTCTGCAGTTTCATGACCAATTCCATGGCCAGGTGTTCATGGTTCCTCTTCTAGAGCTTCAACCAGGGCCTTAACAGTTTGTCTGGGAAGCTCTCCTTCTCCAAAAACATCAAACAGCAGTAGAATTGACACTCAGCTGACAATGGGGTGTCAGTGTGGAAAAAGGGGAAACACTATTTAAAATGATCTTTAAGATATTTTTTTGTTATTAGCAACTTAACATTTCATCCTCTGAAGAAGTGTTTTAAGATATTTGTAAATAACAACTACAAGCATGTTTAATCAATGTGAATTAGATGTTTTACTGGGGTAATATTTTTCTTGCTGCTTTTCAGAAAGGAAATACTTTTTTTATCCATAAGCTCCTGCAAATGTTATGTTATATTGTATATATTATATTATATATTATGTTCATTTTTTACTTGGGTAACTTGTCTGACGTCTTTTTTACATTAGTTCTGTACTTTTAAAAACTGTAATACACTAACTGTTAATACACTGTATATATTTATATTATATAATTTATAATTAAATCGGAATGTGTGGCAATGACATTGTAAATACATTATAAATATATTGTAAATATATTTACAATGTATTATCCACACCACACATTTGGAGCCACCACCGATCCACACATTTGGATTACTTACTTGATCATAAATACATTTCCTATATATTATACTGTAAGTATATTAATAGAGTATATCTGAATCCATCTCTCAGATCTAAGTTGAACAAAGTTAAAATATTTCAAATTTCTAAGACATAGAAGTCCATAGTGAACAACACATTTTCTAAAGGTCTTACAACTCGGCAGGTCAAATCTTCAAAGACTTTCTGAGCTGATCAGCACATGAATGCACTATTAGGTCTGACAAAGGAAAGAAAAATGCTACTCAGGGTGGCATGGAATTTAATATGTATACCATGGATAACTGAAACCATGGTTACCGAATCAGCGGATACAGGGGTTTCACTGTATCGCTGTAAAATTACCCCCCCCTTGCATGATAATGACAACTTCAGAACAGAATTGTAATGTGACAGACCATAGAAATACATGACAATACACTTGCAATTTACAGCCTGTTGGTTTTATTGCACTAGACTAGACGACTTGAGTGCCAAATGAATGTTCTACCATGCTGAGAGATTTGCCCATATTTGCCCATAAAATCCCATGGAAAGCAGCCCGAACAGGCCGCTGATATTCAGTACTTAGTGGCTACTCTGGGGTTCATGTAGCAGATAGAACTGTTTAGCAGCCAGAACACACAACTCATATGACGTAGAGACATTTTTATTTATAGATGTCATTTTAATCAAAGAGAAGTTGACATGTGGACACCACGTACACTGTCTAACAAAGGCTAGAAAAATCAAAGACAGCGTGTGGAGAAAAAATTATCTTTTCTCTGAGCGTGTGTGGGTGGATGATGAAGCCATCACAAGTTTTTGGACACTATGGTATTTGCGGTTAAGCAAACATTTCACTCCAGACAAAGAGAGGGGAAAAAGGGTTGATCACACAAGGCCAAGCCTTGGCCAGATTGCATGCTTGGCCAGGAACTGTCATTAGGACTCCATAGAGGTGACCACACACGGCAAGTAATGCGACGGTTGAATCTGATGGCAGAATTCTGTTTGTTGCAGAAAATGGCTTGGTAAAACACATTAGCCTACCAACGATATGACTGACTGTATTTTTACATTTTCATCTAATCATCACTTGTGCTTCCTACCATAAGAAAAAAAAATGAAAATTGTTATCAAAAATAGTTAATATGTTGGTGTCTGTGTGTTTAAATGTGTATTTGCCTCATATTGTCACTTATCTTAATAGCCTACAACCGGGAGGGTGACTGACACATTTGTAGTGTTCAGGGTTTTTTTGTTGCTGTAAAAATCTTATAGTTGTAAAAAAGGTACAGTTGAGTAACATGTGTTAGCATCTGCACCACATTTTCCGCTCCCACCATAAACATTGTCGCTTATTGACTGTTCCAAATAACGTTATGTTTCGATAAACAGTCTGGACAGCAGCCCTAGATTAAACAATGCTACGTTAGCTCAGATACGACTTGAACGTTTCATCGAGGACAGCAATCACAAAAGCCAGCTCATGTGAATAGGTTAAGGCAGACAAGTGACACCTGAACAGAAAGCTGTTTTCATTATGACGTGTCAAAAATCGCCTTGAAAATAGAAAGGGGGCAATTTGACCAATGTTGACCAATATGTCGCCCCATTCCCTTCAATAGATTCTATTCCATTCTGTCACTCGCCTGCCATCGGTCGCCATCGCATGACTTGCCATATGACCTTTAGGGTTAGTGGGTTCTCCATCCGTAAGGACAACAGTGTTTGTTTTCAGAAAGGCATGGGGAAGGAAAATAGGCATGGCTATTCCTGGACACAGATAGATAGTGGTGAGGTCAGAGGTCACAGAAAGGTCAAGAAGGCCTCGGTGCAGTTCTGTGTGTACCATTCTAAGAGCCTGGGGGTGAGTAATGATGGGGGTTGGAGGAGGAAGGAGAAACCTTGAGAGGATTCTGGAGGATTTCAGATATTTTGTCCAAGGGAAATTCAACCGTGAAGGACATGACATCCCCAGAGGCTATCAAGTTTTCGGTAAACAGTTCCTCTTCCTGTTCCACTTATGGGAGTCAAGAACCCCTTCCTTACTTTTGTGATGTATTGGAAAGAAAATAATATCACTTGCTATTTTGGTCAATGACAGCAGTGAGAATATGACTGTCTAGGTGCATTCTGTGAGGAAATCCATGGCTAGAAGGACAGAAATGGGCATAACGAGGCCACCGCTCCCCCACCAGCTCTATGGGAACCCTTTTTAGGCGCTATTTCAGAGCAGCATGGTAGCGACATGTCAGTCCCTCCTGGATCCTGCTTACATCCTACACAGTAGAGCTGCTCTTGAAGTGGCTGTCCCACCCTAACAGCATTCCACCTCAATGTGGCCAGAGCATTTGGGTACAATAAAGCCAGTTGCCCACTGCCTCACATCAAAAACATTCTCAGACACATCATTGTTTCCTGTTATTCGAGCTTCCTGGATCTGTGTACTGGATATTGGCAGGTATAGCTGGAACCAGGAGAGCGCAAGTCCATTTTTACCATTGCCCAAAAACCATATTAATTCAGGGTAATGCCATTTGGAATTTGTAATGCTCCCTGCTGCAGCATTGGGTGCAAACAACTTGAACTGAATGCAATAACTTCCACTGACCAAGGCAAATACCAAGTCATGACAAATCATGTGTTATTGTTGCTCTAATCAACCTCTCCATTCATTATTTTTTACTTTAATTCTTTCATTATTTCTCTTTCTCATGTTTTTATCCATTGCAGGAGCCTTTTACAGTAATCTGAAAGCATTCTGGGGATTTCAAATCAGTCATTCATTTTGTAATCCAGGATTACTTCTCTCAGTGTACTGAAAATGACTTCAGAGCAGATTCTGAGTATATCCGTTCACTTCATTGGCTAGGTTTGACATTTTGTCAGGACAAGTAGAAGAATAATGGACATAGCTCCTCAAATCTCCACAACAAAATTTGTCGAAAGCAGAGAATAAAATTGTAGTCATAAACGTCTAACAGTACATGTATGTTTTTTTTGTCATGAACAACATTCAGTAGTGAATCAGGAACTGAACATGAAATTATCCAATGCTAGATGCCATGTTAGAAACATAAGCATATGAGTTTGCCCTTTACTCAATAAGCCAAGCAATAACGGATGGTGAGAATAATAGGAATTGATTCTCTTAACTGGTACAGAGAAAACAGTCCCATTCATCCTACATAAAGATAAATTAGTATGTTTTCTCTGGCTTTAGGTTGCATGATTTCAGTGGAGGGGTGAAGAGAGCCAAATCCAAGGGAGAAAACTGCTGCAAATCATCTTGGCAGCTCATACATAGAAGCACTCACAATCATGCAAAACTCCCACAGGATTTATGATACATATGTTTATATACATGAATTACTGTATCTCCTCTCTTACGATAATATGACTTATCATAAACACGAGCGGAGGTTAAACAGACAACAATCATTATGGTGCCTATCATGACCTTCAGTAACACATCAAAACAACAACAACAACAACAACTAAAGCTGAAATATCTCTGCTTTCTTCTCATTCTTTTAAGTTGAAGGGAAAAACGAAGGCGTTTCTGCAGTCTTTAAATGTGTGCCGCTTTCTTCGCCACCACAAGGTTCTTTTTTGATGTTTGGAAGTTCAGACTACACAACCCTTTATGCATTTCCTTGGTTCTTCTTTCATGAGACATAATGTGACAGACAGTAAAAGAGATATAAGAAGAAAAAGAGATATAGGGAAGAAAAATTAAAAGGAGACAAAAATGAAAGAGTACCTCTTTTGAAAAGGTTACCACTATATCAAGCTCTAGCAGTGAATCGGTTTTGGTTTAAACAGTATTTTTTTCTTTTCAGTTGATCCATAAACAATTTGGAGATGTTCATACTTAAAGGACCAGTCCATGGTTCTGGTGAAAATGTGTTGATATTTAAGAGCCAATAAAAATGAACCCCTCCCCTCCGCACTCCTGAAGCAAGATGTTGATTGGCTAGATTAGTGTCTCAGTCTGATTCACTTACCGAATGGAACAGAATGGACAACTAGAGGACCATGAGGAGAAATTTGTATTTCACAAAAATAAATCGTTTTTTCCAATGATTACAATGGAAAGAATTTCATACTTTTTTTTATTATTCTCTACGGCTGGATTTTTTTTATTTTTTTTGCCTATTAAACACTGATAGCATGAAAAGCCCAGAGTGCTCTTAAGGTGCTAGTTACCCATGTAATTACTTTAATGGCACTGTGTTTTCAATGACACACCATTCAAAGAGAGCCACGATGAACAGGTTTAAAATAATTCTAACTTTACATAGCCAAAAGTGCAGTAATTATTTCAGGTTTTGGCAGATGCACTCTGCTTTCAGGCAGAAAGAAGTTTCATAAAGAACATTCATAGGAGGATTGAAAAACTTTTCTTTGTTACCCCAGCAGACATGTTCCTTTCCTTACAGAGCATGTATTCTTCCATATGAGGGTATATCCATGTCAGGGTATATACATGTGAGGGTAAATCCATATGAGGCTATATTCATGTACCACAAGTAAAATAAGATCAAAGAACAAAATGTCCTTCTTACTTTCATGTTGTTATTCTGACATGTTCTTTAAATTGCTTTTTTATGTATTGACGTATTTCTTTGTGGTTTTATCCCACAGAATTCAAGTTGATCAAATCTCTTGTGTCCCTTGTCTCTAGTTTGCTTAGAAGAACAGGATATGGAACATCTGTTACTGACTTCGGTTTCTGTTGATTTCCTGTACTTGCCTAGCCTGGGTGCCAGCCGAACTTAGCCCCGCCCACAACATTTGAGGTCGGGAAGTTCGGTCTGGCATTGCTCTGTTGGGGCGAAACTATGCCCGAACAGAAGCTGTTCGGACCAATCAAATTGTCAGGGCGGGCTTTATACAATGATGGATAGATGATCAACCACGTCACCAAAGAGCACTTGGGTTGAATTCGTTTTCAACAAACATGGCTGCCGCTGGAGAGCTGAGATGTGTAGATTCTGCCATTGAGTCTGTTTTAGAAGACATCGACAGCGCATTCATTTTGAAAGACGAACAGAGAAACGCGATCAAGGCATTTGTCGATCGAAAAGATGTTTTTGCCGTCCTTCCAACGGGATTCGGTAAAAGTTTAATTTATCAGCTGGCCCCGATGGTATATACTACGTTGCTGTGATTGGTTGTAGGTCTATCCAATTGAGCGAAGAGGCATTTTTTTTCCTGGTTCGGTTGAAACACGCCCCATAATCACAGCCCAATGGAGCAGTATCAGACTCATATTCTGACTAGAATTATGAGTATGACAACGTCAGGCTAGTACTTGCCACTCTTACTAACTTCAGTCCTACCTTCAGTGGCACGTGCACAGACCTCTGCCTGTGTATCATTATGACCTCTGAAGGTCACTGAATGAATGAGCCATCTGAACGTGCCCACCGCTAAGACGAGCCTCCATGACAGACCCGTTTATCTGAAAAGCCTTTTGATGTGGGACACTTTTGTTTGTCGCGGCTTTGCCGGAAGAGAGCTGAAAATCCGGACAAGATGGAACAAAACACCTTGAAGAAGAATGTGTTTGTTTACAGTATGCTTGAGTGTCATGGTGTTTGGTCAGTCTTCCTACCAGAGCCGCACACTGCATGCTGAGCGAGACCTGCACTCTCCGACCCGGGCAATAGCACCAAGTAATCCGACGTTGATGCATTCACTACGGAGGTGTAATTACCCTGGCTGATCCTCCTTTGTTTTTTTTGGCTTGTATCTGTAATTGAAAGGAATTCAAGCAGTCGGCACCCATTATCATACCCAGACACGAGCCAGTGTCAGATGATTGCCTGGTGTTTTCTGTGCTCATGCCCCCCCTCACCTCCACTCCACACACCCCGCACCCTGCACCTCTCCTCTTCTCTCCACCCCACTAAGTTGAGTGTTTTGTTTTTAGCTTGAAAGGAGGCTCATCTGTTTTACAATGTGCTACAACACTTATCAGAACTCGGCTCTGTTTTACAGACGGAGATCCGGCCACAGCTTGTAATGAAAATGTGTTCGCTAATCTCTGACTGTCAGGGGAGAGGATGGAAGGCTGCTTCCTGCTGCTGGAAGAAAAGGCCTCGTCTCTGGTGAGAGGAAGAAAGAGAGAGGGAGAGAGAGAGAGAGAGAGAGAGAGAGAGAAATTCTCTGAAAACAGAAAGAACAGGGCTGTTTATTCCGCTGTGGCACTGAGAGTATGCTGACTCTAAAGTAAATGATGGCTGATAATATTCCATGAGGGAGAGCTGTAGCTCTGGATTTCTTCAGCTTTCATTTTCTGTTTGTGTGTTTGTGTGTGTGTCTGTGTGTGTGTTTGTGTGTGTGTCTGTGTGTCTGTGTGTGTGTGTGTGTGTGTGTGTGTGTGTTTGTGTGTGTTTGTGTGTGTGTGTGTCTGTGTGTGTGTGTGTGTGTGTGTGTGTGTGTGTGTGTGTGTGTGTGTGTGTGTGTGTGTGTGTGTGTGTGTGTGAAATGCACTTCAACTCATGTCAGACAAAAACAAATCTATTTTAGTAACCTCTCCACCTGCTTTGACACATTGTTTTTGAGCACAGTACACTGGAAGCACAGGTGCTTGTAAAAGAAAAACAAATGAATCTACATGCATGAAGGTAAAGTCCACGATTCAAATTACTTTTTGTCAAAATCAGCAAATTGCTCCACAATCAAGTGTTCGTACACAGCACTGGTTCTGTAAATGGGAAACAAACATATTGGCCAGCCAATCAACACGGCGCTTCAGGAGCATGAAAGGCAAGGGGTGTAATTTGATTGGCTGTTAAGGTCAAATGTCATCAACCTCTCATGAAATCAAAACAGAACCGCAGACTTTACCTCTTGCCAAAGGGAATGTTTTTGACCATAATTATGTGTAAGATGTAAAGAATCCAAAGAAATGTAAAGAAAATGCTGTGCCAATCTAACGCTTAACGAGTAAGTGGTACAAAACCTCTTTTGTATTTTGATTGAACATTTGGTACAACATTTTTAAAAGTTTAAACCCGGTCCTTACAGAGATATATAAAAGTCAAAGGTTTAGCAAGACATTTATATCCAGACTAAGTCACCAACTGCAAGATGTTTTGAATTTATTTGTAATAGTCTTTCTTATATGTATTATTTAGTAATTTAGCATATACTTTTAACCACAGTGATCCACATCACAGATTTGGAAGCAGTTTTAGCAGCACCTGTGTGTCCCGTGAATTGACCCTCAGACTTTGATGGTGTTGGCACCGTGCTCCAACAAGGTCTTCAACAAAGTCCTCTTCACAGGCAACCGCCAGCAATTAGCATGTGTAGCTCCGGGACTCATTCTGTCTTCATATTTGCCATTGCATTCGTTTTAACTGCATTCCCACAGCCTATATAAAATAGGAGTAAAACATAGTAAATAAAAGCGCTCCTTCTTCAGTAGCCATAGTGGACCGCAGCTTGTTATTTGCCAGTGTGAAATCCTCTCCGGACCACATACAGTAGGCTGGGTCCCAGCGAGGTGAATTAGCATAGGGCTTGAGGGGAGCGGGTGTGTTGTGATGAATGAGAGGCTCAGAGACACGCGGAGACCCCGTGCTGCGCTGCCCTGTGCTCCGCCACCCCCACACGTCCCCCCCCCCCCCCCCCCACCTCACCCCCCCCAAAGGTCCTACTGTGGCAGCAAACATAAAAGCCCAGCTGGCCCAATACACTCATGGGCTGAAGGGCTAACGGTTTGACCTGCTTCAATAAAACATGACGAGGGAGTGTGTGCATGTGTGTGTGTGTGTGTGCGTGTGTGTGTGTGTGTGTGTGTGTGTGTGTGTGTGTTTGCATGCTGTATCAACTGAATGCAACGAGAGGACAGATGTGAAGCCACACGCAACACGTATGTGTCTGTATGGGAATGGAGGCCCTGGCAGCATCTGGGTGACTCACACTGTGGTTTATTCACATCTTTACATCTCACCAAGGGGCAGCAGGCAAGCCAAAATTCTGGAGGGGGGGATCACAGCTAGAGCGGGTGGCATGGGGTCCTCATCTAATGATGCAATTGTCTGCAATCTTACACAAATATTCAAAGACTTTGGCTGGGCTTATCTTAAAACTTCACTAAATCAGCTTTTGTAGCTCAGTGATATCCCACTTTATATCAGGGTAAATACTGTATATTTAGTTAGAGATTTTCATGTTAATTATTCGGGCGCTTATGGTTTTTGAAAATTACTTCTCACTTATTCACTCACTAGCTTCTACACCTGACACATTGCTTGAAGAAGAACTCCATCTTGTCCGCTTCACAAAAAAGTTTGATGGGGGATACATTCGAGTCTTTATCCACGATGCAAATTAATTTAGAGAACATATAATAATGAACACAGATAAAAGGAACCTGTAAACATGGTAATAGCTGTATCATCAAGGCCAATGCACAGTCACAATGAGACTACAAACATGGTAATAGCTGTATCATCAAGCCCAATGCACAATGAGACTGCAAACATGGTAATAGCTGTATCATCAAGCCCAGTGCACAATGAGACTGCAAACATGGTAATAGCTGTATCATCAAGCCAAATGAATACGAAGCACCGTGAGTACAGATGAGCCTGTGCTGACATCACATAGCAGTGACTGTGCAGTAGTAATCTATTTTCCAAACTGCTCAGCCGCCATCCCCAACACTAACTTATCGCATATATATAACAAGTATAACCTATAACCACACCTACACACGGATAACTAGAGAGAGAGAGAAAGAGGGGCTTTCATTTATCAAATCACTTCCATTTTATTCCCTTTCCACCAAACAGGCTAATTCACTGCCTCTTACACAGTACTTTGACACATTATTATTATCGTTTTAATGTAATGTTTTAATAATATAATGATTATGTATATTATTGTCATCATTATTATTATTGCCCACAGCTGTACTACAACACAAAAGACTCTTGGACGAAACCAATTCCATTGGGAAAGGGGCTGTGTGCTTTTTGAGGTATGGGTCTTCCAGGTTCTGAGACATGTTTTCCTGCTACTTCTTATTTCTGTTCCTCTTCGTGTATGTCACGCTCCTGGTAACCCCATGTGTGTTTTACCTGGCCTTCGCCTCCTTCCTGGATCTCACACCGCTGCCTGCTCACCTGTGTCGAATTGTTCATGAGCATTTAAATCGCCCTGATGGAACAGTCGGTGCTGAGTTATCTCGATCCATCATCATGCCACAAACTGCTTGTTGGAGCAGGAACTGTGGAACCATCTCTCGTTCTGGGGTCAAGAAGTCCTTTCCCTACTTGGTCTGTGAGAGCTTTAAATCATTGTTAAAGTAACACTATGCAACAATTTGACACTTTTTGAGGTATGGTTTTATAGGCAACTAGTTTTGGTACCATCCTCAAATTAATTTTGATGGCATATGGTCATGTGAAGGACAGATAAACACCTGTGTCTTTCCCACTAGCCATCCAGGATATGCCCTATGTAGTTCTGGGTTATGGGCTGGAACACCCTGCAAAAATGGAAGAAAAGCTTTTAGAGCATGATATTGCTATAGCTATACTGCCAAAAGACACCAGTTAGTGTTTTGGCAAGCTTTCTACCAGTGTTAACTGAGCTGTTGGTGGTGTTTGCAAGTTTTTTTGCATGCCTTTTATATAGTTAGCTTGCTAGTTTTGGAACAGAACTCCTTATTGTTGCTTTAAATCATAGTATCATGTCTTTGAATGGTATGAACTGAGAACTGTGTTTCATTGATCACTGCCTGTGTTGTGTCATGGAGCTGAGAAATGCCCTTTGAATGGTCCTCTTGCCTGAGATATTAAGAAGTTCTTTCATTAAAATGTCTTTACTAAATTATATTTTTGCCCACGAGTTTGCTTTTGGGTCTGCGCACTCTTTTCTGGCCTCACCAGCTGTAACATGATCTATGACATAATTAGAAAAACACATTTGACTCATAATAACTTTAGCTATACACAGGAAAAGATGTTCAATTCCTTTTGCTATTGGTTTGGGACTTCCCACAGCAGCCAATCCTCTCACTGTCACATGCAAGTACTCATAGCCAGCAACCTAACCTAAGCAATATAACAACTGCCTAACCTTACGTCCTGAGCAGCAGCAACAACATCAATGCACAACTGGCTGTTGACATCTGCAGCAGTGCCGTATGTTGTACCTGGATTCCGTAAAGGCCCTCCTTCACAGCCTCCTTTCAAACATGCACTGCCTGTAGAACCTGAGCAGGATGAATCTGATTTAACCTCTGCTTTGTTTTGAAAAGTCATCCCTAATCATAGCCCCAGAAGCAATAGTATGAATAAGCTCTGCACTATCCCAATAATTTTATACTTTTATTTTTGAAACACTGATATGAAAATATATGACTTTTCATGGACATTTTCCGTTTGTTTTGACATTTTCAGGTCATTCAGTGGATTCCATTAAAGCAGTTTCTTTCCAGTAAGGGTGCTGTTCTGTAGCACGTACTTTAAAATAATTAGCACTCTATATTTCTTTATTCTGTCTTTAAAATGGACCATGAATGCAGTGAATAATAATAATTTTTTTCTGTTTATTTTCTTCAAAGCACCGCAATGGCTGTCTCTTCCTTCCACCTGGGTAAAGATGGCGTTCCTTATTTAGTGTGACAGGGCAGTCATGTTTCAGGTCAATATGCAGCCCCCTGATCCAGAGCCAGTTTGGATGACACCTGAGAGTGGAGATAAAATGCCACTGTTAGCTCCCCATAATGAGACGATGACACTGGGCAATTAATACTGCTTTCGCTGCAGATGTGCTAATTAATTAAGCAGTTTGTCAATATATTCGACACTCCATTCCCCTGGTGTTTTTGCACACAGTGCACACCATGGATCACTGGAACATGCAGAGGGCCAGGCTGCACAGGCAATCAGCAGGATGATGGAGTGAATGATGCCTCATTAGGCTCTTGCATGAGCCTCTCTCCTGCGTTAAGTCTAGTAACATGGGTCAGCAGTGACCATCTCTCCAAAAAATCAGATCAAATAAATGTGTATTATTATAGAATATCGGGTAAACAGTGGTCAGATTGTTGGTAAGACAGTGGTCCCTATCTTTTAGGTGTCTTCGATATGGTAACTAACAACATTAGTACTAATGTAATAATTTGGGGAAAAATACAGCAAGAATTGTCTGCAGTGTCAGTCACCCGGATATATAATCCTGTTACGTAAGAGTGGAAATTCACTCGGA
This sequence comes from Clupea harengus, assembly GCF_900700415.2. Taxonomy (NCBI): domain Eukaryota; kingdom Metazoa; phylum Chordata; class Actinopteri; order Clupeiformes; family Clupeidae; genus Clupea; species Clupea harengus. The sequence continues at coordinate 11,912,099 of NC_045165.1, forward strand.
TAGACACACACCTGTTCTGCTATAGTACAGCACATGTCCATTTCACAGGGAAGAGGGAGACCTGCTGGGTGTCAAAGGGGCTTAAGTTGTCACACGCAATCCTGCCCGACACGGCTTTTCGCGGCAGGTATACAGTAATTGCCCGGGGAACTAAAGGAGCTCGGCGAGCCGTTAGCTTCGGTGGCAGCCACCGCGGCCTGTGAGCTCAGTGCTAATTACCCAGCTTTTCCCGCCAATTCGACTTCGCCAGGCACTTTGAGGCAAATTGTCCTAAATTGCAGCTCTCTGGCTGTATTGGTGCTTCACGCGGAACACTGTGTGCACAGCAGAGTCAGCTATTATGTCATTAGGGCCACAGTCATGATACTGGATCCATTTATCCCCTCTGGGCACCAGTAGAAAAGACAGGGTTAGATCTATAGAAGCCAACAATGGGTAGTATGTTCGTTCAGTGTGAGTCCTGGGAGGGGGGGGGGGGGGGGCGAAAGTGCTCTTTTCAAGAAGTGTTTTTCACTTTAATATCTCCTTTGAATATCCTGTTATTGAGTTGTGGCTCATAACTGCTGCACAAGGTTCGAAAACAAAAATGTGCAGATTTGATGGAAGGTAAGATATACTAGTGGTGTTGAAGTATGGACAATCAAAATATTGAGAACTTAAGAAATAAACCATGTTCTGGATCATTGTCCTGACCACTTGTTGACCTTCTGTTCAAGGCCAACGGAGAGCTATCTGGTGAGAAATCACACTTCTGCGGCAAATCCATCAGAAGCTTTGATAAACACACAATTGCACGCTTTCTGTCACTGATTACTTTCAAACCATAAAACTCTCATTTGTTGCAGCACATTACAGTTTTAAAGCAATCTGTAATTCATCCTCGCTGACACATATTGGCTCCCCCTTTTCCATGGGAAAATAGGAATGCTAACTAGGGACTCTCTCTTGCTCCCCACCTCCCTCTGTCTTTCTTCCTCTCTCTCTCTCTCTCTCTCTCTCTTCCCAGCTGTCATTGAGATAATTCTCTCAAGCGTTCTTGATCACATCAGATCGGCCTCCTCATAGAGTAGCACGGGGAATTCAACGCTTTCAAACACTCTGCAACTCTCTGTGACCTTGTGCATTAGACATAATGATGGAGCTGAAGTTAATTCGAGCAAACTCCATGGAGACTAAATGACAGGTTTGATGGCGTACTCATGACACCTATACCGCTGACCTTTCAATATAGCAGTATGGAATAGCAGTGGCAAAATAGCAGTGTGATGAATACTGTATATATATAGATATTTTATGAAAAAAAAAGGAAACCGTTTTTACTTCAAAACAGTACATTTTTATATTGAAATATTAGTGACAATATAAATGTTATTCTTACAGAAACTTTTCCCCTGCCAAATACTTGAGTTACTGAGGGAGTTACTACATGAAGGCAACCATTTTAGATGTAGCATTCAGAGGCCCACTGCTGCTTGCAGTGGATGGATAATCCATCAGAGGCCAGAAGACATGTCTCATACAAAATGTTTTACAGGAAAGTATTGACCATGATGACATAGACGTAGCAAATATGATACAACAGGTGTCATGGGGTTAAATAAAACAAACATATCTTGGGTTTACAGAAGAGGCTGCATTTACACAAATATTATATAATACATATACTATTATATAATATAACCAATTTGGGGAGGCTGATATAGCCATATGTCAACTTTCTATGAAGATACAGTGAATAGTAGTTTTAAAGTAGTGTGCCGTTACTTACCTTTCCCACATTTTGACTCCCATATATTTCAGAACCTACCAATCTTTCGAATCAATACACCACGGTTATTTACTGAAATAGTGCTAAATAAGAAAGATTCACTGGTTTCCATAAATTTAAGGAACTATACTTTGTGATTGTGTCGGTTGTACACTAGAAGGATGTTAAGCATTAACACTGTATGACCATCTGCACGCGCAGGACAGGGTAATACAATACAATACATAAATAAAGAAATAGCGGCTAGCAGCAATCATCGGGCTCGTTCAAAGAAAGTGGTAATGATGTAGCTTATCAAATTTCGTGAACTTTGAATCTTTACATCTCAAGATGTTGGCTAGTGACATGCTCAAGCATTATTGACTAGGCCGCTCTACTCCACAAAGGAATTGCAATGAGCTGGGGTCATGCGCCTTCTAGAGGCCAACTTCCCATAAAGATTTTGAGCCTACCCCACTTCAGGGGGTGCTAGTACGAAGGGACACCGAGGGACACAGACCTTATATACCGTATCAGCCACATGGGTCTATGATCGTGCCAAGTTTCACGTAGATTGGTAAAGTCTAAGTATACGATATCGTCGATCAAAAATCTGTGGAAAAAAAAGCAGTGGTCTTTGCCTCAGCATGCTTTACAGCATATTAAAAACCACTTCAAGAGCAAGTGTGTGTGTGTGTGCGCGTTGCGTGTGTGTGTGTGTCTGTGCTAGTTTGGCACTCTGCTGCTAATACTATCCAGGAGGATTCACAGCATTCTCTCTGAGAGCCTGGTGCTAAGGAAAAGATTTACTGCTGGCATCATGCTTGATGGCTGTAGAGCTCTAGGATGAATGAATATTACAGTAAAGAATGAGCTTTATAGCAGAAAGTATTACAGTAATGTACTTCAGTATGCTTCACTGTAGTGCAGTGTGGCTCTATGAAGTGGATCCTGATATATCTCTGTTTAAAGAAAACAAGTCTGAGGATGGTCCACCTTGTCACCATTTGCTTATCCATGCGTGACTCATGTGCTGTGTGTAGCCCAAAACAGATCATTCCGAGACCTCGTGAGTGTTGATCTGCTTCCTGGGAATGAACATACCAGAGTATCATCTGCGCTTAGTCCAGGGACTTGTGTCACATCCCCTGTCTCTCTCTTACCAGAGGAGACCCCATGGACATCATCAACACACAGGGCAAGAAAAGCTTATGATACTTCCTAGTCTTTGTTTCCTCCTATGACAAGCATCTAGCCTTCATCATTTCCATGGCAGTAGCCTCGCTGCACGGTGTGTATCTGTCCCATTACGTGCTGCCCCAGATACAGCGAAGAGAGAGGACATATTCACACGAGTGACCACACACACACACACACACACACACACGCACACACGCACACACGCACACACGCACACACACACACACACACACTCACACACACACTCACACACAAACACAAACGAGGGTCCTCTTCATCTCCACCAGACCAGTCCGTTCAGGCATAGTGCGCCACAGCCCGACAGGATGAAAGTCTTGGGGACCGGCTGCGTAGCGGCTGGTTCTCCCTTCATGCATGGGCTCCCCATTCGTCACAGCAGACAGGCACACGCATGCACACGAGGCCCGCCTTTATCTGTCTGAGCAGATTATCCAGCCATTTGTCACCCACTTTATGGGGCAGTGTGTACAGGGCGCTGACCCTTACAGACAGGTGCAACGTGGGATAAAGCGATTCAGCTTCTTTATACAAACACAAGTGGCCTGAAATAGTCCCTCTCTCATGCCATTGATGTTGGGGACTATTGAGCAGGTATGATGTATGTTATAAGCCACAATGCATATGGAACTATAATATATTGACTTATTCTACAACATTCTACCAAATGTGGCACAGAGAATTTGAAAATATTTTACATTTCAATATCAGTTTCAATCATTTATATTCTTCTCTGGTAATACAAGCTTGTAATACCCAAACCACACTTCCTGTCATTAAAGTTTATGTGCTCACTGTTGTGAAACCTTTGAATCCACATTAGAATAATGGTATTACTTCTAACCTTGTCAATGTCTTGGCTTTATATTTTATTCATTCTGCACCAAATTTGATAGAAAATAATGTGAGTTTTCTCATGAAAGATGACTTTTGAATGCTGGTGTATGTGTTCTCTATTAAAACCAAAAAACACATTTTCTCTCATAATAGTTTTTGAATCGTTGTCGTGACACTTCTGAATGTGCATCAGAATAATGTGTAATGCAAGCCTTCACTGAGGATAGGCTCCTGTTTCTGGCTGCACCCCCGTGTCAGAACTGGAGCGGGTGTTTGACGGGCACATTTTGCACAGTGCTGGACTGTATAATTAAGAACATTCAGATCGACGGAGGCTTCTGACACGCATGGGGCAGGACCTCCATTCTGACAGGAGTGTGTATGTGTGTATGTGTGTGTGTGTGTGTGTGTGTGTGTGTGTGTGTGTGTGTGTGTGTGTGTGTATGTATGTGTGTGTGTGTATGTGTGTGTATGTGTGTGTGTGTGTGTGTGTGTGTGTGTGTATGTGTGTGTGTGTATGTATGTGTGTGTGTATGTGCGTATGTGTGTGTGTGTGTGTGTGTGTGTGTGTGTGTGTGTGTGTATGTGGGGTGTGTGGGGTTCTCTGATGGCATTTATCTTGACAGAGTAAATGCCAGGTACGCCCACCCATCCGCCTGGCCTGCCGCTCGAAGGAGAGGATCAGGAACTTTCCGGTAAATATTCTCTCTCCTCGGTCCAGCGACAAAAGCTGCTCGTCTCCCTGAGGAAGCCAAGTGCCACCGACTGTGACTTTGTGAAAAATCATTGCATTAATTTCCCTCAGATGCACAAGCGAAATGCACTGCAACTTAAGGGTCCCCCCACACACAGGCACACACACACACATCCACATTTGCCTTTCTCCTCCTCAGAACATTCACACAGCATACTAACTGTCTTATTTGGGATGAAAAGCACTGTGCCCACTCGTCAGAATCAGCAAGTAGACGGAGAATGTATCTACAGCGAGGATCAGCAGAGTGAGAAAACAGAGGCCGTAGTTCATTATTTCTCCTGCTTCAATCCTCTCTATGTCTGTCACACTTGAGAAACGTACTCTTCCTCAGGACTTTGGCTGGGGATTGAGGAGGGGTTGCATCGTCAGCGCCAATGTATAAGTGCCCACCCAAAGTTTCACAGCCTTCCAGAACCAGCTTTGATGATGGCGGACCCCCCCCCAACACACACACACTGCTCCATAATGTGTGTTTTTACCCCTCATGCCACCCTTGCAGGAGTCTCTGGCCCTCCTGGTCCACCCCAGTCATAAAAAGTCTGGGCTCCCGACTCATCCTCTCGCTGCCCATCCCACCTCTCCCCTTTCCTCCCCTGGCTCTCTGATCTGAGAGGACTTTATGTCTTTCTGGTCCGATAACTCGGCACGACTGAGTCATTTTGGAGGCAAATCAATACGTTTCCTCAAGGCTTCAAACAGCCAGCGATCGGAGCACGATCCAGCTAAGATGCTAAGCGAGGAGCAGAATAACAAGCGGGGAGGAAACTAAGAAACAAAGCAGCGAGAACAAAGACAGCAACGGAACTGATGAGGAAATAAACCTTCCTCAACGTCAGCCCCAGAAGTGATTCATGGCTACCAAAAAATGATGACACGAGAACCCCCCTCACCCCCCACCCCACCCCACACTCCACCACCATGATTTCTATTCATTGACTGCAAAACGAAAAGGGTGAGCTGAGTGGATCTAAGGTGACCTCTCCCCCTCTAATCTGTTCCGGTTGTGTGCACAGTTCGTGGTGAGAGAGACGCCGCCGCCTCCCTTCACCTCTGCGGGGCGTCCCGTGTGTGGATGGGATCCGTGCGCTGCTCCTGCCTAAGCCGGTGAGGGAAAGCTACTTGTGGGCATTAAAAAAGGGTGCTTGCGAGGTGAGAGGTGTGGTAGGGTAAAATTGCACAAACTCTGAAGGGCTTTCGCACTGTTATAAAGCACACTGGTAGGGGTAAAAGTGCCCACACTCTGGAAGGCTTTCTCACTATGATAAAGCACACTGCTTTCTATCCCTGGCTGGTATGAGAAGGCACATCTGTGGCCATCTTTTGCCATCTTTTGCTTGAGTTTAGGGCACCAAAAAATTGTGCGGGACTAAGATGTGCAGGATGTTTCAGGTTCACGGCCATGAGGAATGACATATTTTCTCCCTCAGTGGGCTCCTCAGCACATATCCCAGGTTACCTGTAAACACCATAGACTTTAGATCGACTCCATCAGTGTGTGGGAGTCGGCAACATCGTCATGCCCATCTGTGTCACTCCTCAACACCTTTACACAGCATTCCAAGCTGCACATTAATACGGTTTAAAGGTTTTCAATTAACAGATGTTCGAGGATAGCCAGTGTTTTGTTAAAACCATATTCCAAAACTAGTCTATATACTGCATATTATACATTGTATATTTTGCATAATGTCCGCCTCAACAGAGCCATTAGGTTTATTGTATTTTTATCCATGTCATGACATGTATAGCAAGCATAATGCCCCTCTCAGATAAGAGACCTCTTAAAATAGTGCTGAGGAGATGATTAGGGGGATTTACAGGGAACACACGCGGTGAACCTAGATGACTCCAGCCTCTGATGACTCGGCTTTTTCACCCTTTCCCTTGGATGCCCCTCTTTAACACACACAGTATCTCCCTGCACTTATTTGCATACAATATACATGCAACACACAGTAATCATACTACTGGCCTTCAACTCCATACAATTAATACACACTGGCAAAATGGGTAATAATGAGTGGTGGGAGTAAAACAAATACCTACTGATAAATACCTACTGATAAATACATACTGACAAATACCTACTGATAATTACCGATACTCAATACAAATAATGGCACTTGAGGGTACTTTATTTTCCTTCTCAGACCGTCACTGTACATATCAACTGCAGCAAAGGTTATGTGGGGCCACTGCAACCAATACATTGGTTCAGTTTCTATGGATCTCAATGGTCACCGTGGAGAGAGAAACAGAGAGAGATAGGGGCCTTAAGGCGTTATGAGAGGGATCAACTCGGGGATTGTATTGCGCTGGAGTGGCCGCCGTCACCTCAGCCTCCATGATTATTATACCTGACACGGAAGCCCAGAGGAGGAAATCACCAATAATTCATTCCGTCCACAACCACCAAACCCCCCGAGGTTTGTGTGTAAGTGCGTGGGCTGTGACGAGAACAATAACGGGTCTAAAAATAAACCCTTTTTTAAAATAAAAAACTTTCTCAAAACCCTCTCATTATCCTGCTCATCAGCAAAGCAAGCTGTCTGTTAAAACACTAAAGGCACAAAGGTAAAAAAAAAAGATAGATCAGACGGACAAGGTGTTTGTAGTCACACAGCACATGGGGGAAGGAGGCCACTTTTTGAAGTGATTTGTCTAAAGGCATGTCTTTTTGAGTCTGAAGGTCTGTGGAGGAATTTTGTCACATCCGCCTTGTCAGATTCTAACACAGACATTGAGAGACAGCTCGTCCCAGCAGCTGATGTATCGCCAGGTACAGTTCGTCTTTACACTTAACTTCCCAGTCCTATTCCCCCAGGCTCCGTGGTGCTCCGTCTTGTTGTCAGTTCCACCCCCTCCTCGCTTCCCTCTCTCTCTCTCTTTTTACTTTCTCTTTTTTTATTCTGGTACGCTGGGTGTTTTGGAAAAAAAAAAACTGATGGGAGAAAAACCTGCTCAGGCAATTATGGAGATGAGTTAGAACCATGTCCCACTGTTTGGATTGAAGGCAGCCCACCTATTTTGCAAAGGAGATTTTGGGATGATAAATACGCAGTGAAATCGAACCCCGCAGGACCCAACTGGAGATATGCAATGTCTTCGGCTCCCCTGCCTTCTCTCAGAGTAATTAGGCCTTCTGTGGCCTGTGGTGACCTGGGGAAGATTATGTGGAGTGCTTCTGTTGTTATTGTTCTGACCTTACATGTAATCCCTGCCCTTGGCCTGCTTTAACATATGCACGGTCACACAAACGTATGTAAATAGTGCACTTAGTGGATGGTCCTGCATAAGTGTCGTGATAATGCCATTCCACTGCTCTTGTTAACAGGCATCTTGAGAAAATACACCACAAAAATTAGATGAAAACAGGTTATATTTTTGAGATGATTCAAACCTTGGTACATCACCACCTCTTTGAAAGAAAGAGAGGGCAGGAGAGAGAGAGAGAGAGATAGAGAGAGAGATGCAGTGAAGGAGAGGAGGATTAAACACACAAAAAAACATTGCAGGCAGCAGTTGGCAGCACGCTGGAAATGAGATCACATGTCTACCAGTAGATGGCACTGTAAATCATCTTCTCATGCGTGCTGTACAAAGCCATTCTACACTGTATCGCTCTTGTGTAATTGGCTATAAAGTCAGAGAGAGAGAGAGAGAGAGAGAGAGAGAGAAAAGAAATCACCATTTGTCTCGGCTCATCTCTTATTAGGAGAGTTCTAGTCAAATGATCAAACTTCTCCTGACAGGACATCCAATACTGATGCCCTCACTCATCTCTCTTTGACTGCTGAGGAATGCAGATATTCAGTTCCCCTACAGCATATAACCTGAGCCTGACACAGAGAAGGAGTTTTAATTCTGAATCTCACTATGACAGAAAATAGGGAGGGTGGTGATACCAGGGTACGAAGAGTTTTAGCAGGAAAGAGGCTATCTGGGGGGGGGGGTTCACATGCCTTTTGTTCAGGTCTCAGTGAGACAGACACATCCAACATGAGTTGCAGATACAAAATAAGGAGTTAATGTCTTACAACAACAGAATAACAATATTTCCAGTTCCATCAATACCATGACAATCGTTATGAATGTTGTACTGTATTGTACAGAAAGGGTGTATTATGAAGGTGTTGTAAAAAAAAAAAAATGCTTCTTGGATTACAGTTATGGAGCGCATAAGAGAAAAAGTATCTCATAAGGAAAAAAGTCTCTCCTTCTCCCCTTTGTATCTCTCTACCCAGCCAGCCCCAAGCAGATGGGTCCCCCCTTATAAGATGGGTTCTGCTCAAGGTTTCTTTCTTTGATTTTTTTCTTGACACTATGGCCTTATTGCTTGCTGTAGGGGGATTCAGGGTCTCTGCCTTAAGGCAATTTTTATTAGTTATTGGAGCTACAGAAATAATAAAAATTGAAACTGAAATTGAAGAAAGAGACCGTAATGTTCCCCAGCATTCCAGTACACCCTCATCGTTTTGAGGTATTGTGATTCAGGACACTTCAAATGTAACCAAATGGGCCACAAAGAGATACAAAATGCAAAGAAATTTGAGGTAATGCTGGAAATGGGAAAATTACATCTATCTACTGTATCTATTTATCTATCTATCTATCTATCTATCTATCTATCTATCTATCTATCTATCTACCTGTCTATCTACCTGTCTGTCTGCCTTGTAGCTGTGTATTACTCCTTGAATATACAACTCATTTAATGTAGAAAAGGCTCATGTCCCAAACCAGTGAGGATGTTGCACCAGCTACACGTTGTTCATTATCAGGGATCCCAAGTATAAGATATATAATTAGGTGATTCTCTGGACCATTAACACATGGTCATGTAAGATGATTTCCAATTCATGTATTCAGAAGCAAGACCCAATGTTTGCATTTGAAAGACAAGATTATTATTTTACACATGAGCAAATTACAGATGTCAGCTAAATCACTGGGGAGATAGGTACTCTAAAATAAAGAAAACCTCTTTCAAGGGCAGAGCGTACACATTTCTCATGTAATTTTGCACATGTAAGGTCGGCAGATCTTCCTCTGCTTACTGTACCACTATACATCCCCACACCATAATGAGACAGACCATTGCCCTGCCTCTTATCAAGACAGGTTGGCGCCCTGACAGTTATTCTCAATCATCACTCCAGTGGATGCCTTTTACACAGCAGTCCTGTCAATCACCTTGTCCGACCCGTCTAATGTGTCTATTGTGTGATGATTGGACCATCATTTTTTTTTCGTTATGACTACGAATTGATGCGCACATTCGTAGAAAGTCCAAACCGGTGCAGATGTACGCTTTTACTGTTATGAGTGGTTTGCTTTGCCTGCTGGGGGGCTTGCCTGTAGTCAACAGACGGTGAAAAAAATACTCTAGTGTTTGCTGAGATAACTGGCCAAGTGTGTGAATCATCACAGCTTCATACCAACCGAATGTGGATAAACAAAACACTGCTGCCAACAATGCCATCATAAAAGTGCTCATTTTCTATCTGTGGCATCTGTTTTGTTATACGGTTTGTCTTTGTTTTTGTTTTTTAAGTCCCTGTTTTAGGGTATCGAAATACAGTGTAAACAGTGTTTCCCCGAGTCTCTTTGTGTATACATTGTTACATTTGCTTTAGGCTCAGATTTAACCAAATTTCAAGTTAATTGTGTATAAAGTCTCGCCACTGTGCAAAACAACGGGTACATCTACAAGTATCTGCTGTAGAGAGATGTGTGGATGGCTGACTGAGACATCCCTTTAATTGTGTAGAATATTTACACAGGAGTCCTCCATTTCTCTAACCTGTCTCAGACACCTTTCTCTGTCTTTCCTTTTCAGGTAGGGAGCTGTGGAATGCCAATGACTTGAGGTTCTGCCCTTATGACAAACCTCATCAAGCCCCTGAGCCCAGTGAAAAAAGGTACTGCAGGGGTCCATAACAGGTGCTCGGCACATATGGTGCCATACAAAAAATGTAATGTATAGTCTCCACATCTGAATCAGACGAAAAGATATGAAAAAGCAACACTTTTTCTGAATGGGGTAAGAAGGGGAATGTAGAGGATTAGTCTGAATACATGTTCTCTGCCCAATAGAGTCGTCTCCCTTTTTACGCCTGCTGTTTGCCTTCACGAGGATGAGCGCACCGCAGCGGGGATCGCTTGAGATTCCTGGCACGGCCTCGGCTCCACCACTTGTTTTGCATGCTACACTATCTCCGACGTGGACGATTTGCCTGCTAAAACCAGAAGGGATGGGCGCCAATGAGAGAGAAGCGAGGAAGAGGGGAGACGGGTAGCCATGGGAGAGTGCTGTGATGCGCCATGCTGTGCTGGGCCTTGCCAGGGCTTTTGCCTTCACAATCAGCAGGCATCTTTTTTTTTTATGTCGTCGTGACACCTTGAGCAGTGCAGGCATGCTGGGTAGCATTGAAGAGATGAGTCGTCATGGACGTCAAGGTGAGCTGTTCAGAGTCTAATGTCCCTCCAGGTACAATTATTGCCAACGTGAGCCAACAAGGTCAGTGACATGACGTAGGATCAAGGAGAACTTTTACATTTGACTGATTTCCAGGTTTTTTTTTTTCTTCTGTTTTCATGTTGAAACAACATATCTTTTGGTCCACTGGGAAAACAATGCTAAAGGGATGGCGACTAAACTATGATGAGCAAATGATGGCCACTGTCTGAAGCCCCCAAATGAAGTTAAATTTGTTGATTGAAAGGAATTATTGCCCTGTTAAAACCAAACACGCACAAACACTCCCAGCCTGCTGCCTTAATATAGTACCCAACATAAACAAATGAGATCTTCTTTAAACCTGAGTTTGACCTGATATTATCTGATAGCACCAGTCAAGAATAAAAATGTGTGCGGATCGGAGGGCAGGAGCAACATGGCAGACAGGAGTGACATCAAATGTGGAGAGGACAAGAGGATGAAAGAGAGAGAGAGAGAGAGAGAGAGAGAGAGAGAGAGAGAGAGAGAGAAACAGCATAATTGGATGGAGTGTCTAAGAGCCTTGAGTTGGTGTGATGCCTGTGCTGCCAGTTCCCTGGTTGTGATAGTAATCTTCACCTTTGGCTGCGTGTAAGAGATTAGATGAGATGGCCCCATGATGGTGAGGTTCAAGGAGAGTTCACCCATAAAGGAGATGAAGAGGCAGGATAATTACATAAGGCATGGCTGAAGTCTTCTGGGCCTTCGGATCGGCGCCACTCTCCTGAGAGCGTCTGACAGGTCTTTGAATGCTGCAAAGCATGAAGCGACCTGGGAAACATCAGGGCTCAGGGTTGATGTGCTTTCATGGGGTCCTGTGGTACACACATGCGAGCGCACACACACACACACACACACACACACACACACACACACACACACACACACACATACACATGATCACTCTCATGCAAACATAAACACACACACACACACACACACACACACAGTCGCACAAACACACACATACATATAATACCACACAGAGGAAAGGGCTACTGCCAGATAAATGATGTAGGCCAGGTTAAGTCTGCTCAGACAAATCAGCCTACCCTTCCTTATCTATGATTTCATTTCATTGAGGCGTCGGCAGGATTGGGGTAGCCTGGCTCTGCCACCTATTGCTCACAGCTCAGTTTTCTTTTCGCTGTGATTATAGTCTGGAAACTCGGTTTGCTAGAGGGATCGCAAGGGCCAATCTGAGGGACCTCCAATCAGCAACCAGTGGGAGTGGCTAAGCGCCATGATTATGCTTAAATGCAGCGTCTGTTCCGAAATGTAGTTCCAACAATGGCAACAGTGAAGGAGCGTGATGAGGCGATACAAACAGTAGTAGCAATGCTAGCAGGCATCGAAGAGTTGAAGCCGGAGCAAGACGAATTTGTACATTTAGTCATTATAGGCAAAGACATAGTTTATTTACTGCCAACACGGTTTGGAAGTATAGCAAACCCACAGTGTTCAATGCCGATTGGTTAAAGGCGGGTCCAATGGGAAGTCTAAGTCCATTAGGATGCAACAACTGGAAACAATCCCCAGTGGAGCATTGCCAGACTCTATCTATTCACAAAGTGAATCTGGGTCTGGTTATACTAGGGTTGGGAGGGTTGAGTGTGTGACTCGTGCCTCTGTGTGTGTATCTGTGTGGCACCTATGTCCCCCTGGTTCCCCTTCACACCTGCCTCTCTGTCCATCTAAGCACATTAAGGCACCGAGAGCCGCAGAGGCAGAAGCATCACCTCTCATGGCTCATCAGTCTAAATCTTGCTGATGGAACATTCTGGCTGTTTTAGTTTTTGTGTTTTTTTATTAAACCTTCACCAGAAGAGACTGCATTCACTTGTAATTACAGTCTTGTTAGTGTAATTTGCATCGTTACCTTTCTTCCTAGCCATGTGAATGGAAGTTTCCCCAAGAGGTGGACAAGAGAAAGAAATGGAACTCAGAAAACTAGTTATGCAGTTCGAAAGATGAAACATGAATTTAATACGTCGCCCTTGCCCGTATGAAAACTGTGGCTATCAATTCCCATCCTTTCGTGGCAGGAAACCCAGGGTCATGTGTTTCTTGGCTTTATGCCTGAACTTCCCGAAAGTAATGAGCCTTTATCTCTCTGTTTCAACCATACATATCGATCTCCTATCACTGTGATTTGTGATTGTGACAGGCCTAAGGGAACGGTTGTTGCGTGCTGCAAAAAGCATGCAATACAAAGTTGATTTCTGGGAGAGAAAAAAATAAATAAAAAAATTGGAACAAAGCAATTGTGGGTTTCAGGACGTGTCATCCCGAAGCTCGCTGAGAGTGACGTGCGAAGGCTTTGCTTTGATGAGCGACGACTTCAGACATTCCCTTTCTACTCACGGTAACAAAAGCTGTGACAGCCAGGCTGCCATTTGTGTCAGAGGGAACGCACAGGGACCCTGAGGGAGACATTTTCACTTCTGAGGACGGAGAATGAAGTTGAATGAGGGATAAAATGAAAACGGAGCAAGAGAGATGGGAGCAATGCAAGAGAGAGAACGCAAGAGAAAGAAAGATCAATGAATATGTATGGTGTTTGAATGAATGCTGAAGTCTTACTCATTTGAACTCTAAGGATGATGAGTGCATAATTGTCATGTTTAAACACACTAGGAAATAAGAACTTAATTGTCTGATAAATCAGATAACTTAATTTTAAAACTGCAAAGCAGGTGAAGGCCTTGGCATTGCTTGTACTATGCTTTAGCAATACTCACAGCTGTGTCTTTCTGATGTGAAACTGAATTACGTGCCATCAAAAAATTAGCATAAATGTAGGGACATTTTGAAGCAGTATCAGTTGCAGTTGAACGAAATGAATCAATGAATGTGTTTAGAATATGCCCTTTTGCCATTAACTGAAGCCACATAGCCATGAGACTTTGGCCATGTATAATAACTCTTTGTCAGACAGCAAGTATTTTTGGGGACGATTCCAAAACTGATTCCAAGGTTAATTTGTTCCATTTGTCCTCATTTGTCAGTGCTGATTAAAACAACACCTAATTACTATACTTGGCACCGTGATTGTTCCCTTTATTTAACTTTGTAGTTGGAAGGAAACATACTGTAACTCATGCCACATCGTTAGGAAGAAAATCATCTTCCACATTCACCACGCAACATCTGTGTCTGTGTGTCCAGTCCATTCCTGACAGTTGAGTGGGACTCGAGAGGGTTGATGCTTCTGCCGGCCCTCCATCCCACTGAGTGTTGGATGAAACTGGCCATTTCTGCACTAGTGACAGTGTCAGGAATCTCCTCAGCAGGGCGCTGAACCAACCTGACAAGGCCAGAGCCACCAGCGGGGACTGACACGAGTCCTGTCATCACACACAAATGTACACACACACACCCACACACACACACACACACACGCACACACACACAAACACACACACACAAACACACACACACGCACGCACACACACACAGACACACAAACACACACACACGCACACACACACATATTCACACACAGACACACACACACACATGCAGACACATACACACACACACACGAGGACTGTCAGTGTGTGGCTGGCAGTAGTCGCATCAGCAACACCCTGGGAGTAAAGTTGTCCTTAGTGGAACAGTGGCCTGTCAGCCATAAGTTACAACGTTGACCTGTGACCCCTTTCGGAAACCAGGACAAGCTCGTAAAAACACAAGAAGCCTCCTTGTCACACAAATTGACTACCAGGCAGCTGTGGCCATGCAAACGGACTGCACAAGGGATAAGACAGCAAAAAAAGGGACAGAATATCAATGCAAACGAGTGAAAAACCTATGCTTTGCAGAGGTCATACGGCCATCAGTGATATACCGCCTTGTTCCTGACCTCGCTGTTGTGCCTCTGACTGTCTCTGTTCTGCTCTGGGTGTCAGAGGAAATGTGCCGTGGGAAAATACAATCCTATGAAAGCCATGGCATTAAAGACCAATTAGCAATGCAAATAGTGGCAAAGCAGGAAAAATATCTCAATTAAATATCTTAATTGTGCATGCTAATTTAGCCGGAGTGTCTACTGCACATTCAGACCCTTGCTGTGTTGGATCACAGCTAAAGTTTCACTTGGTCACTCAACCGTGACGGTAATGATAAAAATATCATTATAACAGTCCAAATAAGAAATTACAATAAAAGTTAATAACACATAACTAAATAAGGAATCAGATACACAGATTGACAGATAGATGAATAGATAGATAAATAGATGGAAAGATGAAGTCTTTCTGCCCTGAAACGCAACTTTAAAATGCCGTCGGCCTTGTTCCTGTCTGTCTCTCTCTCTCTCCTCACACATGAGTTTAAGACTCATCTCACTCTCTTCCAAGGAATAAATGCAAGGCACAAATAGATTGGCCATGTCCCATCGAGGCGAAGATTGCTTTTTAACATAAGGTTTTATTAATGCTCCCCAGTTCGCCCGGAGAAGTTATAAGCTTCTGCCATGCAGAGATAATGACTGAAGGTGAGGGCCACAGAAATCACTAGAGCCATTGCAGAGACAAATTCCGCAGTGATGACTGGTAATGGAAACGAGAGACACATTTAATTTGTCATAACTGATGCAGGGTAATGAGAGATGGAGGAGGAGAGCTGTTATTCCAGAGCCATGTTCCCTTTCTCTCCTTTCAAATTACATTTTGTGTGATTGTCAAATTGCTGAGTGAGCTTGATAGAGGGCTAAGAAATGAGGTTTGTGCTCACTCTAATAAAGTATATGGTGGTGACGTTCTGTGTTACTGGAGACGTGAAGGCAGCCGTCATTAAATTCAAATAAATGACAGTTGAGGACACAGGGGAGCCATGGAGCTCTCTAGACCATTGTGTCCTTGGGTAGTTGGATGACACGGGGCACCAGCTGGTTGAGAAACCTGACAGCACCCATGTGACAGCTTAATACAGAATGTCATACAAGCACACTTCAGATATTGACTCGTGTTCTGCACTTAATGTATGGTGAACATACTATATATGGTAGCCATTTACTACATCTTAGATGACACGTGAATGTGTGAAGTTGCTGCAGTGGCTGATTATAAATGTATGTCTGATTATAAATGTACTATGGTAGACCTTGCCTAACATCACTTGTGTATAACCTCACCTGTTTCCAGTTACCTCCAATGGAATGGTATAGAGTCCTGTGTACTGTAACGCAAAATTCACTCTAAAAATGATTCAATCCAGAAAATGGACATTCGTAGTGTTTGGTCCTGGGGTCAAAAGTCAATGGTCACCTCAGGTTCTGAACCTCTGCTGTTTACATTCACAGCAACCCCCATGCATTGAGTACTATCATGTAACACCATGGCCTGGTCACTTCTGCATTCTTTTAGTATGTGGTTTGCTTGCTGCAGCCTTCCCTCCAGTGTCACTGAGATAACCACAGGATGGTTGTGATTTCATTAGATTCTGAAACACCTGCCACAGTTGTCTCACTTGAGTTCTCTATGTAACTCAATCAAAGGGTTGTTGGGGAGAGAATGTTGTGTTCTGATACGTGTAAACTTCCAGCCTGGTGTTTTCCGTTGTTGACTACATTTTGGCTACCCTTACAGTACCGCTAGACCTTAGGGAGGTATTCACTGGGTATCTTCATTGACACGTATTACTCAAGCTAACATTCATTGGTTCTAATTTAGCTTTTTGCAATAGTTTGTGCTGGAAATTAAACAGACCAATCTTTGCAACTGGGTCATCAGACTTGTTTCATTACACATTCTAATCATTTGGCTATCACATAGAGTGTTCCTATCATACTAATGACTACATTTATTGAAATAGTCATCATCTAGTAGAGTCCATTGATGAGTTTTGTGAAATAGCAAAATGTAGTAATTATGCATTACCACATTCAGGCTGCATGTGAGCGAAGTGGTTACTGCACACCAAATGCACATATGTTTGAATCTGTTATCATTCATTAACTTCATACTCAATTTAGAAGTCAAAATATGAAAACAATAATAAAAATGTATTTCATCGTTCGTTTTCGAATCTTAAATAACAAGCCATTTTATTGTTCACGAAACCCAAACTTAGAAAACTGGACTGGGATGTTGTGTATACCCCTGTGACAGCTGAACACCAACTGAACGACTGACAACCACTCTTCAACTGAGCTACAGACACTGATTCTTAACATTCAACTGAATCCATCATGTACAGGGATAAATAGTTAAACAGGCAGTTGGACCACTGTAGTCCGCACGATGTGGCAATCAGCAGGTGATTTTTAATATGACCATCTGTCATGTCTCTCTGCACAGCCTGTGACCCTGAAGGCCTGAGAACAAATAACGGAAATGTGCAAGAAACAGAACATTTTCAAATTAAACTGTGCTGATTAATGGATCCCAAAACAGTACGTACTGAGCATATGGTGATTCTTCTCTGGGGTGGACAGATTATTTCTGATGATATGGCTGGATTGGATTGCAAAGTCCGGACTGGAAGTCTGTTCTATGGCATGGCACAGAATGTCATTGCAGGATGTTGTCACTGTCACTGAGTAGGCACATGAATCTTAGCATCCATTCATGGGAAATGGTAAATTCCATGTTTTCAGCCAATCAAATTACACCATTCCATTTCGTGCACCTAACGTTATGTGTTGATTGGCTGTAATCGGTTATGGCTTGGTTCGAGCCACTATGTTTGTTTCCCATTTACAGAGCCAGGACTGTGTATGAACACTGAAGGTTTATTTTTTATCGCATTCACTTAACCGTGAGCAAGAATACAGTAGGGAGCAATTTGCTGAATTTGACAAAAAGTGTATTAGATTAGACTAGCAGACTATATCTTTAACATTTGGAGGGGATCCAAGGTCAGATTCAGTGTTGTTTTGCTCCAGTCATGATATTTACAAATTAAATGAGTTTTGTAACTGAATATCTCATAATGAAATGAATTGTGTACCTGGGCTATCACCGCATTTCTTATAGGTATGAGAGTCCAGGGAAATGTGCAGTGTTCTGACTTGTATTTGTACGGTCTTCTTTCCTACCTGTGGAGTGCTAGACCTAAATTTCACTTTCATATTACCTCAAGCTCACACTAATCTGTATTTTTAATTTGCTACTCAGAATTCTGCCTGGATTTATATCGTCTCTCTCTCTGAAAGTCTCTTGCTCACTCACTCTCTCTCTCTCTCTCTCACCGACAGTATCTGAGAGCCAGAGGCGCCCATGACTCTCACGGTGTAATGGCAAAGCAGACGGACAGTATTACAACAGATTTACATCATAATGTTGGAGCTTAAAACACCAGAGGTGTGGAGCAGCTCCCCCCACCTCCCGTACCTCCCGAAATCAGTTCTCATTACTGGGCACGTGTGCTTCACGGGTCCTGGAGCCTCCTGTGGGGTCCGGCACCAGCGTGCAGCAGCTATCCTGAGAGTCTCTCTTAGCAAACCACCTCACAGCTTCAAGTCCCCCTCCTACCGAGCCGTGCTTGCTAGCGAAAAGGCAAGTGCTTGTTGGCAAAAAATTCTCAAGTTTGGAAAGTTTTAGTAGCTAGTAGCACTAACCCCTAAAGTTTACTTGCGTATTTATTTCTGTATTTTACCCCAGGGAGTCTGCTTTTTTGGGAGGGCTAGTATTTTTTTTTTATGAAGTGAGGAGGCTTAAGCATGCTGAGTATCTATCTAAGAGCGTGGTCCTCCATCCACAGAAGCCACTGCTAATGCCCCTGTAATGCTGATAAAT
Organism: Clupea harengus; assembly: GCF_900700415.2. Taxonomy (NCBI): domain Eukaryota; kingdom Metazoa; phylum Chordata; class Actinopteri; order Clupeiformes; family Clupeidae; genus Clupea; species Clupea harengus. The sequence continues at coordinate 11,930,899 of NC_045165.1, forward strand.
GATGCAGTCGAGCCCCGGTGGCCTCATCAGCACTATGCCCCTGCCTGCCTGCTCCTCTCCCAGTTCATCAGGCAGGAGCGCTGTTTCCACTGACGCCAGGTTTTCTGCTGCATGCTAATACCTCGGATATGCTGGAAGTGTGTGTTTGGGTATGGGAGTTTGTGTGTGTGTGTGTGGGGGGGGGGGGGGGGGGGGAGGGGCTGATATAACAAACAGTTACTGCTGCATCCAGACACATTAAATATTCAAGATGAATTTGCCGCAAAATCAAAAAGGGCAAAGATTAACATTGTTGCATCACTACACTAAGATCATTAAGATGCATGATTATGTTAATACTGTTTTTTTAATATTCAGGAAATTGACAGTGGAGTTACATAAGTTGTTATCGGAGTTAGCTGTGATGACTTACATGGGCAATTACTCTAAGTACTGCACTGTATTACCTAATGTTTGAGTCATTAACCAGAATAGTAATAGCAACTAGGATTTTTTTTTTTTATATTCTGGTAGTGTCCATTGTTACCCTACAATTACACAACATCTTTCACTATTTATCAGTTTCTAACTTTGTAACTGGGTTACACAACTATCCTGTTGGTGTGTTATGTAACCTCATGGCCTGTAATTATGTAAAATCTGTTTCTGTAAAATCTTTTTCTGTAAACATTAGAGGAACACAAAGTTTATTTCATACTTTTAGTCCGTGTAGTATTTATAGGGTTAATCAAAATAATCCTCATGACACCTGTCACCAGTTGGAATCAGTCTTGTATGTATGCTTCTATGTACATCTATGTATGCTTATGCCAATGAACCTTTCATGTACATGTCAGGTAACTGTATTAACAGCATCCTAAAGTAAATCTGTACTCTTCTGATCAACTGCAAAAGTTCTCCTCCTTAAAACATGTGTTGCGTGAAAAGTGAGCTTTTACCCCCCATATTTCATTCATGGTGATGTCCTGGGCAGCTTTGTCAAAATCTAGCACTGGAATATTTGATCCAAAATGAAAAGCTCAACACTTGTGGTGAGGTTGACTAAAGGCTTCAAACGGCAACATTACTTATTAACCTCAATGCAACTTCCCCCTTTTGCTTTCTCAAAAGCCATAGCCTCCCAATTGAAAGTCATTCAGGTGTTAAATGGAAAGGTATCACAGTGTTCGGCCACACAATGGCATCGACAGTTAATCTCATCAGAACAGCCCACAGGAAAAAAAAAATGAGTTCCACGATGAGGAAAGCCAGGTAATGAAGTGTGTCTGGGTACTCAACTTCAGGAGTCTCTATACAGTAGCTACACCACATATATACTCACCACACACACACACACACACACACACACACACACACACACACACACAAATGCACGCCGGCACGCACGCACGCACACTCACCACACACACACACACACACACACACACACACACACACACACACACACACACAAACACGCAAGAACGCTCACACTCACCAAACACACACACACACACACCACAGTGTGCGGTACCAAACGCATGACTGGCAATGTCAGTGAGTGTTGTATAAGGAAGTTATTGATCCCCTACCTTATTTGTCTTCCATGATGGCGCACACATTTCCTGCTTATCCGTGCAGGAGAGTCATTTCCCCCTTATGCTTTCCCCCTATACTCACCATAAAGAAATCAAATTACTGTAAGACATCAAGTAATATTGATGATCAGCCTCAATATTATTTATTTGAAATGCTTTCCATCATGTGAAAGAAATACGGTAACACTTTAGAATAACCCTCCTTAATAAACCGTTTATGAAGCATTTGTTGATAGTCTGTTAATCATTTACAAATCATTATCACAACATTTACAAACATTAGTAAGCTATTTATAAATAGTAGTAATGTATTTATGAACATGTTTTCTAATGATCTATAAAAAAAATAATAAGGACATTAGTAAGCCATTTATAAATGAGTATTAATGTATTTATGAACATGTTTCAAATGATTTTCTAATGATCTAAAAGATCGTTTAAAAGGACATTAGTAAGCTATTTGTAAACGAGTAGTCATGTTTGTATGAACATGTTTCAAATGATTTTTTAATGATCTAAAAGATCGTTTATAAGGACATTAGTAAGCTATTTGTAAACGAGTAGTCATGTTTGTATGAAAATGTTTCGATTTTCTAATGATTTGTAAGATCATTTATAAGGTATGTGATAATGGTCTGCTCACCATTTATGGGTCATTATGAATAACCTTTGTCATGCATAAGCTATTGTCTAATTCATGAGTGAAATAATATATGTTAGCACATGTAACACCTCAGTTTATGCTTAATATAGGTTTTTAGAAATCATTTATTAATCATTAGTAAAGTGTTTTGTATGGGTTGATATAAAGCGGGCACTATCTTTACTTTATAAGCATTTACAAATGGCCCGTAACTGAGCAACATACTATAGAAACCATTTACTAATCATTAGTAAAGTGTTTTGCATGGGTTGATATAAAGTGGGCACTATCTATACTTTATAAATGACCCGTTACTGAAAGACATACCATTAGTAGACACTTCTGCAGCATCTGATGTAAAGTGTGACTACACACATTCTCCGTCAAAGTCTCCCAAAATGACCTCAGACGTTAAGATGTTAAACATATCAATGGCAAAAATACACAACACAGCATCGGGGAAGTGAAATATTTATTTGTACATTTTTGAAATATCATAACTTAGTCGTCCGAATGCCCTATATTTGTGCTTTTTAGCCAGCCATTTGTTCCATTCAATAACTTTAAGGCGATCAGAAAGCAAACTCTCTGTTTGATTTCCGGTGAGCCTCCAAATCTGCTCCTTGTAGCCTACCCTCAATATTGCATTTGATTTGTGGCCTTAACAGGTGCTTTTTATGCAGCCATTTTGATGAGCTTCAAACTTCGTTTCTTTGCACTGAGCCTAGAAATAAGATCCTGCAGTTTCCTTTTTAATCTAGTCATTTAATTTAATCTAGTCATCATCCAAAATGATTGCAAAATATGTGAAACGATGTGGGCTGTCATTATTAAATTAGTATTCCTACACACGCATTTAATCTGCCACACAAACCAATCTAACCTCTTACTCTCATTCAGATCAGTAACGTAAGGAAGAAGGAAGTACAGTGAGGGTTTATGGTACAGTCCCGCCAACTGTTGTCCTTCGGCCACAAATGTCTCACCAGAAAACAAAAATAACGTTAGTTAGCTGACGAGTAATACATTCAAAAGTTGTTAAGAAAAAATGTCCAGTTTATTTATCTAATATTTCCATCACATGAAAAAATTAAACACGTAACATGAATTACTTTGATTTGATACCCATGAATAGTTCCTACAGCGTTGAGCAGACGGGGACACAAAATCAAGTGGCACTGAGTTTCACAACACGAGGGAGTCGGGACACAAATACTGCACAATGGAACGTGCTCATACTCGGTCTTGTTCAACCTCAAAAGTAGCTGGCTCAAAACTTTCTAGACCATCGGGAACAATGAAGAGAAATATCCCTGTCATTGATGAATCCGTTGCGGAGGACGTAGCGGAAATTTCTTCCACCGGTGAGTAGCAAGCCAATCTAATGCACATGACTGAGCCGCAGTGGTTAGCTAGCTAACCAACTACTAACATTAGTGCTAGCTAGCTTGCCATTGACAGCTATTGATAGCTAGCATTCACTTGTTTCAGCTGTCTCACTCCCGAGTGTCGTTCCGACATGCATTAATGTACTTATTTACTACCTAGCTAGTAACCTACAAACCTATTTCCCTTCTTGCTGAATTTGCATATAATTTACCTTCATTATTGGAAATTAGCGGTGTGAAAATTTGATTTTATGGACTATATCATAACGATACCTTAATTCTCATCCCTGGTTACATAGCTGAGATAGCAGTAGTAGCCTATGTTAGCTAGCTATCACTATTTTCCTTTTAGCCATTTTTGTGCAGAAAAATGAATTCCTCCTACCTTGAATAAACACACATGTACATACTATATATAGCTATCTTGACATTTGTCTGCTCTAGGCTTGTTCAAACTGCAAATTATATGTCTCATCATATCTCACTTTACGGTAGCCTACTTAAAGCTACCCAGTTTGTGTGTAGCTCTCATGTTGTCAATACATTGACAGTAAAATAAATGAAACTTATTATATGGATGTTGTTTTAATAGTCTGTTTTATTCTTTCCCTCAAACATTTAGCTATGACCACAGTGGCCCCAAATGCACAAATAACTGCAAAAAGACTACGCCATGAGCTGGAGATGGCCAAACAAAAAGTGGCAGCAGGAGATGCTCAAGGAAGTGACCAAGGAGAGAGACTTTCTAAGGGAACAACTGGCTATGAGTAAGTCATTTTGTCATGTTTGACAATACACTTGGAAAATTGAACATTTAACATATCCTGGGGCCATGATATTGGTTAAACAGATATTTCACTGAAATAGGTTTTCTACTTATATTTTGACTTAGGACTTAGATTTATGCCGGGGGAAAAAACCTTTGTTAAAAAATCAGATCAGTGGACTCAGACATTTGGACCCCACTGTATATATTTTTAATACGGTAAATAATAAAACAAAAAAACAGTAAAGGGTTGATTTTGAACTGAGAAAACTATGTTCCAAAGACCATCACACTTAGTAGTGTGCCACCCACATGCCTATATTTTTTACTAATCATCCTCGGTCAATGTCTGTTTTTAACAGCAATAAATAGGACAAGGGCGTTCCATCAGAGGACAGCACAAGTCCCTTACAGCAAACCACTTCCGCCGCTTCAGCTACTTTCTCTTCTGATTCCTCCGACTCGTCATCCAACTCTTCATATGACTCTTCCTCCACGGATGAGGGACGGAAGAAGAAAAAGAAGAACAGCAAAACAGTAAAGAGACGGAAGCAGGGGAAACGGGGAAAGAAAAGAAAGGAGCAAAGTGTTTACCAGAGAGGTAATAAGAATACAGTGGCGGGGGAAAGTCTACACCCGCTTTCAAGTTTATCAAGTTTGATCATTTAATTAGTAGAATATATATGATGTGCGCTGTACTCATTTTACCTTCTCTAATTTGAAGCTCGAGATCCTGAAGTGGTGGTCCGATACCGAAAGGTGTTGAAAATCTGCCAGGAGGGAAGGACCATGGGGGCTGCTTTCAGAGCTGTGGGTGTTGACCGCAACACTATTGTCGTGAATGCCCCAATGGCAGAACTTTGCATTGCTGCCCCAGAAACATTTGCAGAGCTCAGAGAGAGGTGCTCCAAGAAGGAGAAGCTCAGTTGTTTTACACAAAGGTGTAAAGATGCCATTGAGGGTGATGACAGCATTATTACAAAAATTAAAGCGTTCAAAGAGTCTGGCAAACTTCTGCCAATAAATAAAGGCAAGTGACTGGCGGATCACCTTAGTTGTATTTGCATTGTTGCATTTTTGTTGTTGTTCTTGTTGTATTTAGCAGATTAGAACGCATGGTTAAATGTGCATGTATTGTTAGTGTAGTTTTTTCAAATAAATGTTTTCCAATTTCACTTTATTTCCTCGATGCTGTGTTGTGTGCTTTTGCCATTCATATGTTTAACAACTTAACGTCTGAGGTCATTTTTGGAAACTTTGACGGAGCATGTGTGTAGTCACACTTTACATCAGTTGCTGCAGAATTGTCTACTAATGGTATGTCCCTCAGTAACAGGCCATTTATAAATGCTTATAAAGTATAGATAGTGTCCCACTTTATATTAACCCATGCAAAACACTTAACTAATGATTAGTAAATGGTTTCTATAGTATGTTCCTCAGTTACGGGCCATTTGTAAATGCTTATAAAGTATAGATAGTGTCCCACTTTATATTAACCCATGCAAAACACTTAACTAATGATTAGTAAATGGTTTCTATAGTATGTTGCTCAGTTACGGGCCATTTGTAAATGCTTATAAAGTATAGATAGTGCCCGCTTTATATCAACCCATGCAAAACACTTTACTAATGATTAATAAATGATTTCTAAAAACCTATATTAAGCATAAACTGAGGTGTTACATGTGCTAACATATATTACTTATAATTAGACAATAGCTTATGCATGACAAAGGTTATTCATAATGACCCATAGATGGTGAGCAGACCATTATCACACACCTTATAAATTATCTTACATATCATTAGTAACTCATTGAAACCTGGTTGATTAATCATTTGTAAATGATTAACAAAATGTGAGCAGACCATTATCATATACCTTATTAATGATCTTATAAATCATTAGAAAATCGTTTGAAAAATGTTCATACAAACATGACTACTCGTTTACAAATAGCTTACTAATGTCCTTATAAACAATCTTTTAGCTCATTCAAAAATCATTTGAAACATGTTAGTACAAACATGACTACTTGTTTACAAATAGCTTACTAATGTCCTTATAAACGATCTTTTAGATCATTAGAAAATCATTTGAAACATGTTCATAAATACATTAATACTCATTTATAAATGGCTTACTAATGTCCTTAATAAAAAATGTTATAGATAATTAGAAAACATGTTCATAAATACATTACTACTCATTTATAAATAGCTTACTAACGTTTGTAAATGTTGTGATAATGATTTGTAAATGATTAACAGACTATCAACAAATGCTTCATAAACGGTTTATTAAGGAGGGTTATTCTAAAGTGTTACCAGAAATACACTGGTTCTCTCTCTGAGAAATTCTAAAAGCGAAATCTGATTATTTTGTAAAAAATAAATAAAAATGTATCCACTATACACAGAATATTTCTTTCAGGCAATAGTAAGTCTTATGAAAGAATACCCATATGCATATACTATGAAATTGGAATCAGCTTTTTAATTGTAATTAAACAATATTTCATCATCATGTCATCATAAAATCAAAATATCATACAGCAATTGTATATTAAGGACTTTTACTGTTATATGTGGGTCTTGACTAGTCTCTTTCTGTATTGGAAGAGGCCCTAAAACAATGCTTAAAGTCTGGGCTCACCTCCGTAATGTATTTCTGTCTGGCAGGAGTCTGTCTTTGCTCATGCATGAAATAGCAAAAGCAGAAGTTCTTTTGGTGTGTTGATCTTTCTCCCGCTCCAACTCTGACGGGGCTTTTATCTTAACTCTGGCGCCATGACTGAGGGGACGAAGCCCAAGAAGCCAAAGCACAGGGAGAAAACTATTGCAAATCCTTAATGGGATGTCAACATCGCATACTCTAGTACCAGAGAGAACAAAGAATGTAAAGCTGAAGCGACTTATGTAGTCGCTGTCGTTTCCCTAATTTTCCAAAGTCAGTCATCCTCGGAGACTCTGTGTATCTCGATTCGAACACTCTCACTCACTCTTTTGCTCAGTTTCCAGTCACCGAATGGAGGGACGTGAGTGCGCTTGCCATGGACATTCTGAACCCATTCCACCGATACAATGAATCCCTAAACATTTCATCCTTGCTCTGTTCTTCTGGTTTCAAACATTCACACTCTCTCTAACACTCAGTTTCCAGTCACCAGATTGGACATGTGAGTGTGTGTTTGCCATGGCCTGTTCTAAACCCATTTCACCCGTACATTGACTCCATGAACATTTCATAACGGGGGTCACCCTCAGAAAGACCCCTTACTTCCACACTCTATCCCCCTGACCATCATTAGTTCATGGTTTGTCAGGCACCGCGTGAGCGATGATTAAAAATGAAGGTGCAATGCCGACGGGTCTTGACACCTCTGCCAGTAATTCCTCGGTACTCTGCCTGCAGTTGTGCACACACGGACTCTCTCGACGGTCTCTCAGTGCTATACTGTGTCAAAAGGCTGGCTCTCTCGACAAACCAGACGCCTCGATCCCCAGGCTGTGCCAAGGTCGATGAGTCAACCGCTCTAAGAGAGGCAAAATGTTTATACAGTAAACACGATTACAACTCTCACCGCTAACACGAGTGTCCTTTAACACTAAATGAAAAAAAATCTTTTCATATCGATTTTACACTTTGACAGTACCATGCACATGAGGTCATCGACAGACATACCCAAGCAGACAGCAGACATACCTAAGCAGAGTATTATACTGGAGAAAGATTGATATTTGAACTCAACAGCCAAACAAATATACAAACAAACAGACAAATATACAAACAAACAAACAAACATACCCCTCCCTACAGCGCTCCTTCAGAGGCTCCCCTCCTTAATTCACTAACAGCTGGGCTAGCTGACCAAGAGGGAAACCTGGTGGAATCCAGAGCGTTTGCTGCCCGAGGGCCAATGTGTGACACAGGAGGTGGAGATGGTCTAGAGACGTTCCAGCATAATATGGCATGGAGATGGATGTCTGTTTCTCATGGCTGCAGCAAAACGTTATAATATAAAATATAATGAAACGAACGACATGCAAGCACATAAAGCATCCAACAGCATCCAACACAACGGAGTAAAAACTTGAGAGAGTACGTTTATTTAGATTGATTTTACTAAACTACAGTGACTGACTGTAGTTTTGTATCAGCCAAGCTAATAAGGAAGGTATCATTACATAGCATAGCATTTCAAAGCCAAACTGCGGAGAACAAGATGGTCTCCCAGAGCCGGCACAGACTCTTCAGACAGCCATACTCGCAACTCTCCTGCAACTCTTACATCACAACAACAGCATATCTTAGCAATTTAGAAAATAAGATGACTTTCCGTGGGAAAGTAATTAAACGCTACATTACGTTACATTAATGTGACACAGGTACTTGCTTGCTACCTAACCAGTTGGGATTAGCTATTCCAAACATTAGCAAACGGGACAAACAGTACTTGCCTATTGGTTCTGTTAAATGGTGGAACTATTGTTATCCACCTGTCAAGCGTCCTTCGCATCGGTTTTCATGCCTTTCAACTTATAAACGTCTCTCCACCGTTGAAACGCCTCACCAATATTAACGAGGCTCTTCGCCCTTGCCTGGTCATATAACTTCTTCAATTTGTGCTCTTCAGACCTTCTCCTCCCTTCTCATGGGCAGATTTGTCTCATTGCCTTAGTAAAATTGTTTTTCTCTACCATCACGTCTAAACTGTGAGGAAATACACTGTAAATGTTTAAGCAGGCCTGAGAATTTGAAAATGGAATGAAAAAAGAAAACAAAAAAGTTACAATCAATTATTGAGCCATATCTGTTCACAAACATTGCTGTCTCTCTGGCATTTCAACATCCTATCCACTTAGAGTTGCCAGCTGCCTCTTATGTGATATGATATGTGCAAAACATGGTGTCAACATTAGCATATTGTAAATGGATGTCACTGTCCGTGGTCCTGCCGACGACCTCTATTCGCTAACCCGTATGCAAAGCACAATCTTCAATGTCATCTGAGACGTATAGTAGCATGCAAACAATGGCCACGACACTGACAGACAACCTGACCTTTGGGTATTGGATGGTACTTTGACCTGCAGCCCCTGCAGTGTCACCTCCCTGACCTTACTCTCCCCTGGGCATGGCAGACGACACCCACGCACACACACACACCCACACACAGACATACACACACACACACACACACAGACATACACTTTTGACCTGAAGGGAAGCTGAGATTCCTGTCCGGGGGCTCATACATGTTTAGGGGAGATTTTGCCATGCATTATTTATGTATCTATCCTCTTTCTATTCTCTCTGTCTCTCTCACTCTCTCTCTTCCTTTCTCGCTCTCTCTCTCCCACACACACACACACACACACACACACACACAGACACACATTTTCACCTTTTCTTGTTCTGTTTTCTTCCCTCCTTTATCTCTTTCGCTCTCTTTTCTCTTCCACCCTTTCTCTCTCATCTCTCTCTGTCTTTCCTTCTCTCCTTGACAGTCCGTGTGACCACCGTGGCTCTGTGCATCCAAGCATGCTTGAACAGCCCCATTGCCTGCCTGCCTGTCAGTAATTACAGGAATGGGCAAGCCCAGGCCGTATGTATACACATTCCGCTGCATGGGTGTGGGGGGCTCGTCACAGTTTAATGATATAATTTGTTACTGAGACTTACTTCTGTTTTTTCCACTCTTGCTGCAGAAGGCATCCCGTTCGGAATAAAAGAAATTCGCTTTTGAGCAGACTCATAAGAATGGATGGAGTGAGCGCTCCTGCAGCATTGTAAAATTCCTATTTAGCTCGGTGGGAGGGTGACTTCGGGGATAAATACGCAAACAATAATCAAGCATATATTCTCGTTCTTACTGGTTAAGTGCCTGCCATAACATTCAGCAGCTGTTGAACCACAAAGGCTGTAAAAGTCTACTCGGGGTACCTAAGGGTAGATCAAGGATGCACGTTTATAGCCAAACCCACTGAAGCACCTCGGATGGCACCCATAAAAGCACAAAATAAGACATCGCGCTCAAATTGGTTCGGCCCTTCCGTTTATCTTCTTTTACTCTCTCCGTCTTTCACTCTTTTCCTTTCTCTCTCTCTTTCTTTGAAAGTAACCTCATCCAAACTCCTTCATGTTCTGATTAGAGAGTCTGTCGCCCATTGCTCATAAAGAGGAATTGACTGTTTCTCCAATATTTACCAATGTGTATCTCATTTATGTATCTCGTGTGAGTGCAAGGCTAGTTTAAATGCTAACAGGCAGAAAGCACTAGGCCTTAAGGTACTAAAACACTCAGTTTGGTTTACTGTAATCACAAACTCCGTAGGAAAATGTTCTGATGGGGCACTTACTGTTTAATTTCCCAGAATTCTACATTTGGATAACAGATATTCATTCCGAAATGTGTCATGCTCCCTGGGTCATTTGAATTGCTTTGCCATGATTATTCACATTTTATTTCACATTTCACATTTCACATTTTACGCCACTGGGGTGATTTTAGGTAGCATAATCTAACAAGATCTGAGTGCTATATTGTTAGGGGATATTTCAGATTAGGGAGAAATTCCACTGCCATTTTAGGGCAGTTCAGAGACCGGTTAAGAGCCGCCCCAGCCTGTTTAATGCTAAGAAATCAATTTGTGATGAGCGTAAGCAGATGTTATGCCGGGGCGGAGGGAGGGCAGCAAGGTTTGTCTTATCCATTTGAAATGGGAATACCATGGCATTGTACCTCCATAATCCAGAGAGAAAAATACATGACTTTCCATACATAAATCTAGAGTTATTGACTGTCAGCCTCTGATATGCTCCCCGAGACAGAAAAGGGAGGGGTTGGTTAGTGCCATTTCACAGTTATTAAACATGAGCATTTAAAGCCACTAGGCCTACTCACATGCACTCCCTCCAATACGCTCAGACTAGATTAAATTGTCGCATGTTGCAAGAGAACGCTGTGTAAACAGATGGGATGAGCACATGCCACTCCTGTTGAGTGATCACTGACTTTTATCCGTACTCTTGGCAGGTTCCACGACATGGAGCAGTGATGCAGACTAGCAAACCTGCAGCCAGTCTTACTGTATGTACAGTGAGTGCATTATTGGCATATGGGAATATAAAGAGTCATTGACACTAGTTCGACACTGATGTAATCCTATGTAAAAGCAGATGTTTTTTTTTTTTAATCCTATAAGACCCTCTTTGCAAATGTAATGTAGGTAGATACACATGCAATTCACTTGACCGTTTGGCTTATTCCATACATACAATGATGTTGCTACAGATCATTCAGCATGAACTTTGCCCAAACACTAGCCTTGTGCTTCAGAACCACTTAGTTTGATCTCTGTGTTTATCATTACTGGTTGCCAGTTTTGCTATTCATGCATTTTGCCCTTCTGTGCTAGCTATTATATGAGAGTCTTGGAGACATGCTTTCTTTGTGTTTTCTATGCTAAGGTGCATAATATTATTATTGTTCTTATTATTTGTACTATAAGTAATAATAATCGTAATAGTAGCAGTATTATTTTAAATTTTATCTAAAAAACTACAGGAAACTGCTTTCCCTTTATCCTTCCATACAAATGGACTAATCATTTTTTGAGTCCATGTACTTTAATGCAAGAATTTGATCCAGTTTGAATTCAATGCGTGGGTGTACTGAGCTCAAAAGGGTCACATTTCAGTGTGTTCAATGGACAGTCACATTGATTTTCCATTACTTTATGAGAACCTGTGCATTAAGCAGACATTTTACAACAAGGTGACTCATTGTTTAGTATGGTGAATAGACACATTTGTTCATTTCAGACTCTTCCAGCAGGAATTGAATCGCTGACCTTGGTCGAGCACCATACTCCGCCAACCCAACCATGGAAACGCTATTTATCAAATGTTAACACTTTTATAGCCTTGCCCTCAATAAAATTCTACAGCACATTGCTTCTAGTAGGTACCATTAATGATACAGCGCCCTTTTGTCATTACTGCAAGCTAAATTACAAATGTACACATTTGATTTCTTTTTCACTTCTATTAGATGTTGTTGGTAATAGTCTGCACATACAAAAGCCATATTTGTCCTCGTCTGATTGACTTTATATTTTGTATGAAGATTATGTGTACATTATCGTGTTTTGGAAGCTGGGTGTGTGTTTTGGTTTAAGCTTGTATTCCCAGGAAAACTCAGCAGTTGCAGTTGACTCTTCAGGATTGGAGGGTTGGAAAGAGATTGCTGCCGCATTGATTCTGAAATGGTGAAAACACAAGACTATGCCAAAATGAAAAACCTTGGGGGTGAACAGGGATAAGACTTTACTTGTGTGAGTGTGCATGGCTATACCTGTGTTTGAGTGAAGGTGTGTGAAGGTGTGTGTCTGTCTGTGTGCATAATAGTGTAACAAGGTAACTCAAAACTGGTTTAATGGTAGGGTCCCATCACGATCACACGGCCCTGGGAATGCCATTTATTTGACACTGAGCACACACCAGTTGCATGGCCGACATGACGTCTTATACACAGTAATGACACACACCATGTCGTCTTATACACAGATATGACACACACCCTAAGGTGTTATACACAGTAATGACACACACCCTAAGGTGTTATACACAGACATGACACACAGCATGACAGTTATATATAGAGCAGTGGTTCTCAAAGTGGGGGGTGCGAACACTCTCCAGGGGGGGCGCGATGTCACAGACGGAGAAAAAACAAAATCTACCGCCGACCTGTCACTGGTTAGTGAAAGCTCCCTCAGTGGCGAAATTCAAGGGGCTGGACTGACCCAAACAAATCAAATACTGTTTTGCTCCTGATCCACCAATCAAAACGGAGTCTTATCATTTGAACGCGAGTTGAATCTAAGCTTCCGAGTATTAAAAAAAACGCAGGCATGGTATGCGCTAACCCTGAGACGACAGGCAGAGTTTGTTCAATTTCTCTTATTTCCTCTATCATTCAGATATTCATTGCTTTATAAACAGTATTTTTAAAGACTCACTTCCTTAGTAGTCCCTTACTGCACTTGCAGTAGGTCTATTCGTAGCCTATTCTGATGAGTAATTTGCTCCACAATCTTTTAAAAAAGCTTGTAGCCCCGAGAGCTAGCCTAGCTAGCTACCTTCTTCCAACTACAGCTAGCCCTTTTCTCCTTAACACCTACCTTTACATTTTTTGATCATCCACCGTGTTGCAACAAATAAAACACCAGCACTTGAATACTATTTTGTGCTGTCCCTGTCTACATTGTGTACAGTTTGTTTAGTTAGGAATCATTGCCTAGCACAGCCTTATCCATTATTCGTGTGCAAGTCGTTCACAACCACACATACAAGAACACGACGTTGAAATTAGAACTTTATTAACTTCACACACACTGTATCAGCAAATAAACACAACATGGACACGTTTCTGATTCGTAAAAGAGAAGCCTGTGGACAAACGTGATGGCCTCCAGCAACAACGAACCACCATGTCCAAGCATAGCACTGTCTCCAAGCAGTGTCTGGAGGCATCTTATGTAGTTGCTCATAGAATTGCTAAGCTTGGCAAACCCCATACAATTGCCGAAACACTGATTTTGCCGGCCACGCAAGACGTGTAGAATAATGATAGGTATTGCGCTGAGTTTAGCTCCTATGTCAAACTACCGTTCATTCGCCTGAGTTCGGGATCCACTCTCTGCTCAGCAGATGAGCTGTCAATAGACATGAAAGAGCAGCTGAAGAGTGACAGTAGACTTAAGCATCTCCCCTCTTTCGTCATTCTGGGTAGCAATGATCAGCTTTGCGACATAGCCTTAAAAATGCTCCTCCTTTTCGCGTCGACATATTTGTGCGAGGCAGGCTTTTCAAGACTGACTGCGCTCAAAACTAAATACCGCGACCGCGCACAGATCGAGGATGACCTGAGGATATGTTTGTCAAACATTGCCCCAAGATTTGAGGACCTTTACAGTGCAAAGCAGGCTCATGTCTCACATTGACAGACCTGTAGGATTTTTTTTGTAAAGATCACAAGAGGCCCATAATAATACCAGTATCCTAATGATAGCAATAATTATGATAATAATAATAATAATACAATAATAATAATTGGTCGATAATCATTAATTATAATAATAATAACATAATGATGGTGATAATAATGAATAGCCTACTAATAGGCATACTATTACTGATAATAATAATAACAATAATAATAATAATAATAATAATAAATAGCTATAATAATTGTCTGTATGGGCCTTACAATAACAATAGCCTAACCTTGACATGTCAGGCCTATCAATAACAATATGCTATCTATCTATATATGGTGGTGTAGTTGAGGGCGGTGGCGGCGGGCCGCGGGCGGCAGGGGGGAGGGGGGACGGATGGGGGGCCCCAACTACCCCTAACCAGCTTTGGGGGGGCCCAGCTTGCAAAAGTTTGAGAACCCCTGATATGGAGCATAAGTTGGCTAAGCTAAGGCATGCATGACACATAGACGAACTAGTAAAAGGAACTCAAAAGGAAGGCAGAGTTACATTAATCCAGGAACGATATCAAAGCATTAAGGGGGGAACTAATTACAGTCTCCTCCTTCATGTTAGCTCACAGAAGCATGCAGCACCCTACCACGCTACAAAAGAAAAGAGAGTGTAAAGGCAGAATTTTTTTTTTTACCAACGATGGAAAACACAAGGCTGGAAGGCATATACCTGTCTGATCATTTTGGGACAGTAGAATACATTAGAGTGCTAAATATTGCGGAAAAATCCAAATCCAAATATTATTAAATATTAAATTACAATATTACCAATCAACATATAAGACATCTGGCAGATGTAATGGCATGGCACACGAGGAGTTATATGAATAGTTAATGAATGAACAGCTTATTAATACAATAAACTGTAAGTTATATATATGTTATGTAAGGTAAAAACCAATGGATAAGTATAACTGTAAATAATAACAATTGATTAAACAGACTCAATGCCAATTAGACCAAATATACTTAAGTGACCAAATAAACCTGACACACCTGAATGCATGAGATGGAGAGAACATCAACCCAAATCTGAGATGAATGAGTGAGAGAAATGGTGAAGGAGAGATAAACAGAAAGAATAGAGAGCAGGAGCAGAGAGGATCCCCAGGCTCAGAGATAAGAGAAGAGAAGAAGAAGATAGAGAATAACAAAAGTAAGAGCGAATGTTACAAAATATCTGCCTTTATATCTCAATACCCGTTCCATGCATCTGCCACAAACCAATACTATTACCCTTTTCCCCAACTAATCCCTTGATTGGTCATCCAGAACTGACTAGCACAGATATGTCAACAAGACTGATTTGCATCAAAACTAAAGTGATCGATCCCCTTTCTAAAAACACAATAATGTGCAGATACTTAACATTGTCATGAACTAGATTCCCATTACCATGATCAGACTACTGCCCATATTGCAAGGATCATTTCAAGACTACATGTGAATATGTTACATGCACATGCATTTACACATAGATTCAGATGTCAGGGATCCTAAGGTCAGTTGTGTGCCTAGGTGGTGGGGGATGCATACACAACGCTGGAACCGATTTCTCCCTCGCAGTGGGTGGTGTGACGGAATAGCCTAGATGTGTCAGGGCTTTTGTGGGGGCCCTTTGTTGTGAGATCAGAGATAAGTCCTCTGCTAAACCGTCATTTCACCTGCTGGTCAGATTTTGGAAATCTGGGGGGCCCATTTTGTAGATTTGATCACTTACAAAGTGTATTCCTCCTTACAAGAGAGACAGACAGACAGACATACAAAATGAGGGACAAAGAGATTGTGTGTGAAAAGGCTTCAAGATGCCACTGCTCAATACGTGCTTCTCCACTGCAGGAACCCAAGGCACTTCCCAGGTGTTCCCGAACGTCTACAGGAACGGCCTCCTAATCAGCCCCTTCGAGCCTTTCTGTTTCCAGTGCGGTGCAGGAACTATGGACCTACGTAGCCTTGAGAGAGCTGAGATCCAGACTCTTGCCCCTGCACACAAACAGCCTCTCAGCAGTGGTTAACTCAGCTATCACAGCACTCCTCCGTCTGCGCAGGATACAGCTTTTTATGCTCATTACAGCGGGTGAAAAATCATTGTTCAAAAGGGGGCCTGGATCCACCAAAGGCTCTGTAGTGCTGTGAATACTGTAACTGAGAGAAAGTGAGAAGATGGTGCTATGAATATTGTAACAAAGAGATTCTTGACTCTTTAATGATGGTTGTGTCACAAAAAAGTTCTCTAATGAGGAGGGACTCATTTAGGTCGACAGATGGATTCATAGATTCGCAGACAATCAGACAGACAGACAGACAGATAGATAGATAGTATTGTATAGTGTATTTGGCATGAACAGATTATGACGCCTGTTATATTTAAGCACAATGTAATCATATAATTTCCCACAATGAAAAGTTTTACGGAATTCTTAGTATTAAGTCATGCACTTATGCACTCAAAACAACTCCTCGGCACCCTGACCTCCGAACAGCGGTAGAGACTTCCATCATGAAAGGCGGATCTCCGCATGGCAAATTGTAGCCACCCTCTGAGGTGAGGCTACAGGACAAACAGAGTGTCTGAAAATGTGCTAATCCCTGCTTTTAACTGTACCCAGTATGAGTGACTCGAGGCACATTGAGAGAGAGAGACAGGGAGGGAGAGAGTGAGACAAAGAGAAAAGAGAAGAGAAAGAGGTGGAGAGTGAAGATAAAATGGTGGCCGTGAATCTCTATGAGCTCTAAGGAAACAGAATCATGTTTTCAGAGCTGGGCATAGATAGAAAGAGGACGTGATCCATATGTTAAATGTACTACTCCCCTAAATTCATTTGGAAGACCTTGTTGAAATTCAGTCAGTAAATTTAATCTGAACCAAAATCATTTTAACATTGGATGAAAATTAGACATTGGCGAACAGTAAATAGTAGCAGTGAAGCGTTTCCTTGTGATTTGGGTGGCATTCAGATATTTAAGGCGCTTTAGGCCTCACTGACAGCTATAGCCTTCTGCGTGTCTGGAGAGCGAAGATTACTGAAGCCATGACCTTTTACTGGGTAACTATGCTTCCCAGCGGCAGCGTGCCTTGCACAAAAAAATACATTGTTTATTTGTTTCCTACCCATTCACTCTCTCTTTCTCTCTCCCTCTCTCTCGTTCTCTCCGCATTATTTATTTCATGTTTCCAAATCATTATTTTCCTGCAAGTTTAATTACGCCTTCCTAAATGAGTCTAGCATGAAAAAGCTTACTTTACCCAATTAATTTCACATAAATTAGAACAGAGTTCCCTGATACACGCTTGTTCTTTATGGGCATTAAGCAGCATAATTTATTCTGAGGAAAAAAATAGGGACACAGAGGGAGGAGAGAGACTACAATGACAGGGGTAACCATGTCGGATATGGAGGGGAATGGTGCAGAAACAATTTGATTAGAGCCTTATAATAGCAGGATACTCTTATAAGCAAAACAAATGTTCAGTTCCGCCACACTCATTGGATTTTTTGGGTAGGACAGCACAGTTTGTGTCGTTTGCCATTTACCCGAGAGGCTACTTGAAGACCTGCCACAGAAACCAGAGTGAGAGAGCCGTGGAGTGGAAGCAGCTGTTGAGATCGCCATCCTGTCAGGCGAGTCATCCACTGCTCTGTGTAAGGTGTCAAGAGCAGGGGAGCGCTGGGACCGATAAAAGCCATCATCATCCCTGAGCCTCTGCCTACCTCTGGGCCTTTCATTGCCTCCCCCATGCCCGAGCCTCTGCCTACCTCTGGGCCTTTCATTGCCTCCCCCCATCCCCTCGCCCCCCTGGCAGTGTTCCTGGGCCCAGGGGTATTAATTAAAATATGACAGGCCGTTGTGGAAAAATAAGGTTAACTTCATCACAGAGGGAAAGGTCAACATCCCACGCCATTTCGAATCCAAATGAGCCTGCCGCCCCTTTCCTTACCCTACCCCCTCAACACACACATGCATACATAAACACAAACACAAACACGCAGCAAAACACACACGCACGGCCTGCACTACTCTCCCTCTATCGGCATCAACTGGACGTGCTATCCTGTCCGTGACGTTTTTTTGCAGCGTCACATTTGGAGAGACGATACCTGCAGCGTCACATTTGGAGAGTCGCTCCTCGTCAGTCACCTCCCTCCTGTTCTATCTCTCTCTCCCCCTCCACCTCCACCTCCACCTCCACCTCCACCTCCACCTCCACCTCACGCCCAGCTCCCCTGCTGCTGTTTTCTCTGCTTCAGACCCCTTCTCTCCTGGAGGTGTCGGCAGCTGTCTGGAGCTGTCACGTCACATCAGCATGACAGGATGGCCAGCGCCGATCATGTCCGACGACGGCGGTGACCTGGACCATCGGAGTGGGCTGGGTGGAGAGGCTAGCTCCCGGTGACTGGTCGGCCTCTGGGGACGGCAGCTCCCTCCCAGCCAACACTCCCCCGAATCCCAACCACTCCATTCACACATGCCTGTTCACTGCTCATCTGATTGAGTGGAGTGGAATCAGCTTTTGAGGAGCCACTGCATTTGGCAGCTTTCATTTTTTTTTTTTTAGCTTTCTCTCTTTTTTTTTCTGTTTGGTTTCTTTCTTTTTGGCTTTCTCTCCTCTTTCTCTCTTCTTATTTGCCTGCATATTTCAGTCCACTCGTTCCCGTCGTCGTCAAATTCTTCATTTATTACATGTTTACAGCCTAATTATAACAACAGTCTGTGATTTGAAATTGGTGCACTAGCAAGGCAGTGTGATGATGTTTCTGTCTTTTCTGACATTCAATCTCCTAATGCTTCCTCTAAGCTGCCAACTCCAGACTCCAGCAGAGGCAGGCTCTGTGCCGTATAGCCTCAGGTGAAGCTCGTTAGGGACGGAATAACAAACAGACTTCATCCCCCCATCAAGGAGATGAGAGTGGTAATTATCTCGCTCCTTCTTGCACATGAAAAGGCGTATATAACTACTCCTGGAGGAGAGGAACCTCTCCCCAAAGCCCTCAATGTCTGTTTTGGTGTCAGGGGTTGTTTGTGTATGCCACCTATAAATAGGTCTTTGAAATGTGTTCCTAAAGATCTAACAGTCGCAATGATCTCACCAAAAATAGACAGGCACTAGACATTATGATGATTAGCCTATTTAGATGTCAGAGGCCCAGCAGTCAAGAAAGAGGGAGCATTACTTTTGTGGCCTTACAAATGGTATTCAAAAATCAAGATTCTTCTAAAGGAATTTGTGCACAGACAAGAAAATGTTCTCTATATTCAACTACATTGAGTCTTGATACATATAGATGTTATCAAAATACACCTGACACAATATGTATGCTACCAGTCATATCATATATAGTCCGTCCTGTCATGTATCATCTGAAAAACAGGGAAAAGCTTAAGCTTAGAGTCATACTTTATGAAAGGGTTTGCAGGGTCCCAAGAGAGGCTGATGATAATAGATCAACCAGAAACAGGCTGCACAGTGACTGAGTAATATCCCCTAAAATGCTGAGGTAAAACGGTGTGACTGAAATTGAAATTTCAAAACAAAAAACGCCACATAACTTTATTCTGAGCACTGTGTAAGACTTGATGGAATTCCTCTTTTTAACATATGATAATGCGAGCTGTAATCATTTCCGTCTTAAAAAGTGCAATTAAAGATTGTTTTGAAAATCTAAAGTTTTGCTTTGTGTTTATTTTATTTTTCTGTTGCTCAGAGTAGTTTTATCTTATGATAAACCCAAAATGTCTGCTCAGAGGTTATTTGATTATCAGTCTTTCACAATAGCATATAATTGGTGTTGGTCATGCAGGATTTGATGCATCTAATTTTAGAATGTAATTTCCACCACTGAGATACTGTTTGTTATAACAATGCGCAGCTTCTCGCAAAGTATGAAATGATCTTAGTCTCTGCGGACTGGTTCTCCAAGCGCTCAGCCCAACTCAGCTATTTAGGATAGTCAGCGTGTGGTCACTGAGTTGACGTCAGGCTGTCTCACTTCCAAAAACATCCAAAAGCATCTCAGTCAAGAGTCATAACTCACCACCACGCAGGAGGCCTCACAAGCTCTCTCTAGTGGGAATCTGGCATCTGAATTATGGAGATGCTCACTGTCATTGATGTCTACCCAGTTTGACTGTTCACATTGCATTCAGTGCGGAGTTCTAAATGAATGACCTCATACAGTAGTACAGAATCATGTAAATCCCCCAGCTGAATGTATCATTATACGGCACATACTCACACAGTTTTCTGACCTTCAAAAGTACAACATCTGCTGCTATCATTATAATCCCATTGGAGAAGAAAAGCATAAAGCTTGTCGACCAAGAAATCACATGCCATAGCATGACATTAGCTGGGAAACACATTTCTTGCATCATATTCCATAGTTTCTGTTCAGATTTATTTTTCTGGAGATTGTAGGCTGTTTTGGTCAGTGTGTTTACGCATCGTGCCACCTGGCCCCAAGGCCAGTAGTATGAGATGATGATGCATCCTCTGTGATGCTGTGCAAGTAAGGCAGATGTTTGCACAATCCTCTGACCTGCAGCAGCTCTGGACACACAGTGGGAACTTAATGGCAGTCATTTGCCTGGGGTGCTCTCCTCAAGAAGATCATTCTCCACTCAAAAAAACCCCACATACAAACACACACATACACATCGGGCCACAGGCCAGAAAACAAACTTTTAATTCAAATATTTGAGGGGCTGAACTGGTTTTGATAACACCATGGTGGGTCCCCACCGGCTTGGCCAGATATGGGGTGTGGTACATAATCCAGTCTGCTGTGAAACTCATTACTTTGCATTTGTTGTTGACATTTTGGCTATGGCAAAGTGCTATGCGCTCTCTCTCCCCTCTTTTTCGTTCAAAGTAAACCCACCCGTAAAACTTCATCTGTGTAAACTTTTAACATCTTAATGGTTTTTTTTTAATGGGGAAACAAACGTCTCAGCTTCCACAGCAGCAAAACTGCTTTTGTCCTCAATATTAACTTACATGTGCACTCCAATTGTTATTATGTCATTATTCCTAGTGGCATCAGTCTTAAAGTAGATCAGCAGCTTAGTGCAGATTTGGTGTGAAAACAGGATTTCCATATGCTTTTAAAATATTAAAGAAATCCATCACTTCTTAAAAGCAAAGCAAACTTGGGTTCATCTGCAGGATTAGGATATAATGTCATGATCCAACCCGGTCCTTCTTCTTCCTAGCTGTGTTTTCCTTCTCTCCCTTGTGTGTGTGTGTGTGTGTGTGTGTGTGTGTGTGTGTGTGTGTGTTCTGTTCCTCTGTGTTCCACTCTAGGTTCATGCCGTTCCTCTTGATCACAGGCGGCATGATTGACAGCTGGCTTCCCCTATCACCAGCAGTCCCTCAACTCACCGGTTCCCGATCGCCTGTTTACAAAACTGTTTAGAAACAATGTGAGATCTCCTTATTCTCGCCAGATTATCTCGTCAGAATTTGGAAGATATTCAAACCTTTTCCATGATTGCTCATGCTCATGTTTTTTTTTTTTTTTGCCAACTGCCTGTTTTTGGATTTAGCCCTGGCCGTGCCCTTTTGTTTTTGGTATTCTCTGGACTGTTTGCCTTCTGTGTTTTCATGACCTGCCCTGTGCCTGCCGACTGTGTGCTATTACCCCTTTCTGCCCCTCTGCCTTTGCTTGGATTTTTTTACTACAATATTTTTGCCCGGTCCCTTCCTTCCTGTAAATTTGCTTGGTCTCCTGTGTACCCGTCTTAGATTGCCTTTTCGACTGTGGACTTTGCCTGCCATTTTTCTGTACTGTTCTGCCTGGCAATTAAAATGACTCATTATTGAACCCTCATCTAAGAGCCTGCCTCTGGGTTCTGAACACCACACTCCAGGCCTCACAGGTCGTGACGTATAGGGATCGAAGGCATTCAGCGAGCAAACAGGGATTCTCTTAGGATGAGCCACAAAGCTGCACATGGCTTCCATAAACACCACAAGCCGTCTGAAATGACTGGCTCTTGTTGCCCGCCGCGTCTGCTCAAGGTCTGCTTTTCCCTCCTGTACCAGTCCAGCCACGGTGAAAAGGCTGAGTGGGTGTGAGTGGTGTTAGCTGAGGAAGTCGCCCCAGATGAGTCTTGGCGAGGCAATTAAGTGTTTAATTAATAATAAATTGATGTCGTGTCTGCCCTTACCCCCTCCCTTGCCCCCTGATAAACAGACAGGAAGCGCCAGACTGTGTGGCAATTAGTATGTATGGCCCTGTGTGGCTGTGTGTGTGTGTGTGTGTGTGTGTGTGAGAGAGAGGGAGAGTGCAGTTGGGTAAATGTGTGTATACCTTTGTGTGTAGTATGCGTGTCTGTCTCTAGGCATGCAAGTGTGTATGGGGAGATGGCAATAGAGGCTGCCTGGCTGTGATTAAAAAGCAGTCCACGTCTCGCCTTCCTCTCAGTCCTGCTAAAATTCCAGCTGTTCTCGAGATCAAAGCCGCCGCTCCAAAGTTGCGAGAGCAAAAAGAAAAAAACCAGAAAAAAAACAGGTGAGCAACATTTCAATGAATATTTCCCTTTAATCTGAAGGTGAGTGGTGCGACAGTCCAACTGAAAACGTCAGTTCTGTATGGGACACAGGAACTCCCAGTGAAATGCACAGACTCAAACTATTTAAAAATGGCATTATGGAATTGGCCAAAAAACACAAACCGAAATGCATTTCAAAATATTATTATTGTTATAAAAAAGAAGAAGAAGAATGATAATAACAATAATGATAGTATGAGTAGAAGTAGTGATTTTGCTGCTAAAACAAATTAATCTCACTGATCTTGATAGAACAGATGACAGGGGTTTGTGCCCTTCAGTTAAAATATACACGCACACACCAACTTTATCTGATTTAACAGCAGGCAGTTGGCTGCCTCAAATACACACTTCTTCTGTTTCTAAATAAACTGCTTTCTAAAATGTCTGACCTTGAACCAGATCAGACCAGATGAAACCACCGTGAACTTGGTTTAAAAGACACACTGTGGGAGGTTGTTCCCCCACAACCACCAAATGTCAAACTCAAGACATGGGCACTGTGGCAAATTCCTGAAGCAGCGGCAGGAAGCCTGGAACCCTCCCTTGGTCTGTCTTGCTCTCCTGAACACAGTTACAGCCCACCCACCCATCCATGCAGCTCTCACTCCTCTTTCTCTGAGTCTCTCCTCTCTAGCTTTCCCTTCTTTCTTTGACAGCGGTAGAAAATGACTCTGATTGCTCAAGCATCACTCTGCTCTTTTATGAAAGATTTCTTCCTTCTTGCTTGATGGCACAAACTGTCATGGGTTTGGTCATATAACCAACAACCACTTTCATCTGGCAGCTGCGCACTATATTTTTGTCATGGTGGAGTCAAATGTTATATAAAACATAAGACAGATTGAGAATGAACACCTATGCTGGAGTATAATGTGGATATAGCATAGGAATGATACATGGATAAATGTTATATATAAATGATAAAATGGACAACTGAGATTGAACTCAACTGGTGGCAGTGAATACGGCCAGGACTAACCCCATTGACACTAGTAATGTACAGGTTTAAATTCCATGTGGGTTAACTATGTGCCTACTGATGATACAAACACCATATAGCCATACAACTTTAATGTCCAAGTATGGGGCGCCGTTTGTAAAATGTGGCACGTTCGAAAATCCTGCTCAGTTTTGGTACATTTAGCATTATCATATGGGAAAAAAAGCACAGCAATATTCAAATGTCACTTTTGTAAGGATAATGTTTGGCAGTAACACAAAGTTGTTGAAAAATATAAATGTTTCATCTAAATGTAAATGTTAAATATAAATGTAAATGTAAATGTTAAATGTAAATGTAAATGTAAATGTTAAATGTAAATGTTAAATATAAACGTAAATGTTCAATGTTATATATAAATGTTAAATATAAGTGTTAAATGTAAATGTTAAATGTAAATGTTAAATGTAAATGTAAATGTTAAATGTTCAGTCTACATGTCAGATTTGAAGACTGAACCTTACAATATTTACGGTAATTGGCTTTCATAGTTTTCACGTCATGTCAGAATTACCAGCTTGCGGGCAAGAAATACACTCCACAGCTGTCTACCCACTGAATTTTTTTACAGGAACTGACCATCTTTCATTCAAGATTATTTAATATCTTCTCTTTAAAATTGTCTGACATAGGTAGTAAAATGCCAGACAGTTGTTGCTCGGTTGGCTGTTCAAATCGGCGAGGAGGCAAGCCCGGTTGTTGCCAGTTGATTGTAGACGTCTTCTAGGTCAACTTTTCTCAGACGTGCAGTAAAGTAGCCTTATTTTTGGAGCTTGCAATAAAAGCAGTAACCCTGTTTTGGTCGCCTCATTTATCAGAATAACTACCCAAAACGGGAATACATCAAGAAATAAAGTCAAGAAACAAAGCATCAACACGATTAAAATTGGATTACCCGGTTTCTGCTCTGAGATTGCGACAAGTACCTAAGCAAGTAGGCTAGGCTACTGTATTTTGTCATCCAACTGGTAATACTACAATGCCAGTAGAAAATACTTGGGAAGATAATTTCAGTTGTCATTCGCCAGACCAGGTGGTTGTACTTGTGTTAACCAGGAAATTGTGTCAAATGATAAAGAACAGTGTTGGGTAAAGGCTAAAGGCTGCTAGCTAACAGCGTGTAGCTCGCTAGCTGGTAGCTAGCTATTAAATGGCAATCATCTTTGCTCTGATAATGAAGATGTTTATTAGTTTTCACCTTCCAGACGACATTGTTATGAACCCATCCCCTTCTGAAAATTAAATTACTATCTGTGCTTTTGGTAGGCTTTCAGTTTTTGAGGTGTGTAGGGGGACAGATTTTCTATTAGACAAATGTAAATATCTCCAAACTGGAGCTCAGGCAGGGACTTCGACGACGTTATAGAAATAAAAATATCAGCGGGTGCAGTAAAGAGATCACAGGTTCCCAAAATGTAATTTTTTTTCTAGATATCTCTGTCTGGCTATTGTGGTATGATCTGTGTTTGATGGCGATCGTAATTGAGTAGGCTGCACTGCTCGAAGATGTCCACTGTTGGTCGACATCTTCGCTTTTGCCCGCAAGGTATCCCTTGCAGTGTGACTGAAAGCTATGAATTACCGTAAATATTGTAATGTTCTGTCGTCAAGTCTGACGTGTAGACTGAACATTTACATTTAACATTTACATTTACATTTACATTTACATTTACATTTACATTTAACATTTACATTTAGCATTTGATATTTGTATTTACATTTAAAATTTACATTTAACACTTATATTTAACATTTATATATAACATTGAACATTTATGTTTATATTTAACATTTACATTTATATTTATATTTAACATTTACATTTAACATTAACATTTAGATGAAAGATTTGTATTATTTAACAACTTTGTGTTACTGCCAAGAAAAGTTATCGCATGAATTTACATGAATTTATCTCTAAATGCTTGGAAAAGTGACATTTGAATATTGTTGTGCTTTTTTCCTAATTTGATAATGCTAAATGTACCAAAACTGAGCAGGATTTTCGAACGTGCAACATTTTACAAACGGCGCCCCATATCCAAGTGCCAGCGCCACCGTAAGCCTCAACCATGAGAGGTGGGCATGCTAGCCAGCAGTGGTGTCACACCCATCGACACAGGGTGGGCATTCACGAGTCTGGTATTTATATATGCAGCTGTCAGTGACTTCAGCAAGGCGCAGTGCAAGTTGCCCAACCGTGCAGAGTGGACCTGTAACAAGTGTTCTCCTTTTGTTATCTGACAGTTTGATAGAGAGATTATACAGATTATGGATGGATGTTGAGTAATTAACTGATAGTATTGTGGAGGCAAACACAGAGATCTCAGGTTTAAAGGTAAGTCCCGTGCCATATGCACCGCACCGCCCCGGGAGTTAAAATAAACACACACAGAACAGGAGACAAGAGGCAGGTCTCCTGACGATAGTGGTGGTGGACATCTACACTGACTAAGGGAAATTGCAGATGATCCCGCCCCCTCCCCCCGCGACAAAGTTTTGCCATCTTTTTCACATGCAGGGACGTAATAACTTGTTTTTAAAATGTTTTTGCTAAAAACATTTGCTAAACCTTTGTACACTGTCAGACCTAAGGGGCCATATTACATACAATATCTGCTATTTAGGCACCTTGCAAAACACCTTGCAAGTTAATTAGTACTCTCATTATGTACACTCATTATTATTAAGTAAATGGCTATCTAGTTTTTAGAATTTAAAACCCATTTATCTGCTGGGACAATTGAAACCGTTGCCATTCCTTCTTCAGTCAAGATAACAGGTTCTCACTAACCACTGTTTTGTTTTTCTTCTTCCCCTCCTATCTCCTACACATTTATTGTGAGTACTTTGACAGGTAGTTGCGTTTCACAGTTTAACTGTTTAAAGGCTATTTCCGGGGTAGGGGCCTTCTTACCTACCATGTCGGGCCTTCCATGGCAGGGGGGAAGTCGGGGCGGGGGTAGCATGTGTCGTGTCTAAAATATACACACACACGGTCCCATTTAAGCAGGAGTCGAACAGTAGATGGTGAATTCTTCAAGCAGGGTTTATTGCAGATCTTAAGCCACAATAAGAGAAAGTCCTAGGAATATTTCTGTCTGCCTAAAGTCGCGCTTGGACATTTAAACTTAACATGACACTCCCCCTAAAGCCCTGAATGGCTGAACCTATGTCCAATCACATCATTAACCTCTAACCTGACTCCATCCAATCAGAAAGCTTAAAATGTGTATCATGACCCATCCTCTACCCGGTGGGCCAAACCCCTTTTCTAACATCGTGTTTTAGAGTGTATCTGATCATCAAACTAATTAAATTAATTATCTGACCTTCCTTCTGAATCATATTAAAATATCCCACACATGTTCCGTATGACGGGTCGTCTGAGTCTCACCAAGGAGGGGTTCTAACCCTGTAGCCCAATTACAAAGCTCATACCAAGCCAATGGTAATGGGGAACCCCCGTAGGAGGTTTTTCTGGACATAGTAGTCTCGAATCATAGATATCAAGGGGGCTCTCACGGAATTGTTGTTGCTGTGGACTAACGTAATCCACTGTCCCCTTCCAGCTCTGGACCCCAAGCAATTGTCTGCTTTGCCTCCCCTGAAGAGACACCCATGCTCACATTGACACGCTTTTTTTTACCTCTAGGTGCTCCATTTCAGTTGTTTCTCTAGGGAAAGCCATTTTGATATTGAGCAAAGCACAAGCAGAAAAAGACGGAGAGCACCTGGCTCTCAAAGTTCAAAAGTTTTGCGGCTGCATTTTTTCAAAAATGGGTTGTTGCTTAGCTACCTGTCTATGCTATGTCAGGGAGCAAGCTACACATATATTAACAACACACCTCGTGTTTTAGAGACAAAAAAAGTATCTCAATGTGAAAGCAGCCTTAAACTATTACCTTTGAGCGGAAGGCGCCTTGCATCTTTCTGCTTCGCCTCGACGGTCTAGCTTTTTACTTGTCATATCATTCCATAGAGAAACAATTTAAATTGAGTGCCTCGAGGTGAAAAAAGCGCGTCAATGTGAACACTGCCGTAATTTACTTTTCGGCGGGAGTTTGATTGATAGGCAATCTGACCAATCAGAAGGCCGAAATTCTAAGGCCGCTATCGGCTTTGTTGCCATCCATCCTTTAGTCTGACAGCCTTTGGCAGTTGGCATCACAGTATCTCTGTCAACTTTAAATTCTGTGTTAAAATAGTTTATAGTTAATAGTTAAAGTAGTTATGTAACATGTAATACAGACAGCAGACAGACTAGAGAATAGTGTCCAGTTCTTTCCATTCCCGAAAACAGGCAGATACAATTGTGTTGGTGACCCAGCTGAATTTGAATAAACTTAAAAATCACAGGACAGCCAAGCACATTTATGTATGTTCGAAGGTCATGCAGTTACACTGTGCTGTATTCTTTTCATGGTAGGTCACAATTTATTTTTATTTTGTAAAAGAGTTGTCGATCACAACCGAAAAAAGAAGAAACATTATCTTTGTTACAGTGCACACATTGCCTGAGCAAACCTGGAGAGGAAAAGGTTAAGAACTTGCAGGCTCTCCTGCTTTTCTACAAAGGAGATGTAGATCAAAAGCTGCTTGTCCTGGAGTACAGACTCTTTGTGCGGAGGCTTGAAAGAGTAACCTAACAGTCGAGCACACTAGCAGGGTACACAACGTCATGTGTGATCATTTGCTGGAGGATGTTTACCCACATCTCTTTAATAATTGCACTGTAATCGGGTCTCATTTGGCGAACTTAGAGAGAGTGAGAGATGCCTTTTGGGCCATGTTGGACTCTCAGGTCAGAGGTGATTCTGTGTGTATCTCTATCTCTCTCTCTCTCTCTCTCTCTCTCTATGTAAACAGTGTGCAATTGTTCAGTAAAGTTGAAAAGAATTGCATGTATGCGTTTGCGTATATTGTGTGTATTTCTTAATGTAAAAATAGGTAAAATGGTGCCCACCCATCAGATGAGGTGGCATGACGCCCCTGCTAGCCAGTTTGCTAAAGCCTCTTGGGACTGGATCAACACACCACACAGCATGATACGGTCTGGCCTCTGTAACGTTAGCTTTGTCGCTAATTCACTAAATGGTTTTGCAAAGTGGGTGACTAATACACATCTCACCATTTCATTAAAAAAAACATCTCTCCTCAATGGCTGCCTCTACATAAAAAAAATAACCACCTTTTTCAGAAAAACGCACGAGCAGCAGGAGGAAATGAGGAATAGATGTCCTTAAAAGCTTCAATTGGCTTTTAACACAGACATCTCTCCTGTGGAATTATCCATTGTCATAACTCATCCATTTTCGTCTCAGTGCAGCTCTGCAGTAAGGTGCTTTCCAGGGCTTAGCAATCTCTCATTGGAACATGTCTTTAAATCTCTGTTATGGCTTATTTTAAGAACTGCCAGGGCACCACATTCTATGTTTCGACTCAATGGAGGTTCGCGTTCACCTTGTGGCAAAACCGCAGATATATTATTTATACCCCATGCCCGTGTTTACTCTCTTGGAGCCTCCTCCAGTCACTGTTCAAGAGCTCACCGTGTGTGTATGTGTATGTGTGTGTGTGTGTGTGTGTGTGTGTGTGTGTGTGTGTGTGTGTGTGTGTGAGAGAGAGAGAGAGAACGAGAGAGAGAGAGAGAAAGAGATGAAGAGAGAGTGAGGGCGGAGTGCCAAGTCTACAACTTGAAAATGGGAGACAGAGTAAGAAAATGTGAGCATGTGGGCGAGTGAAAAAAATGTGTGGCAGGTCCACAGCCTGAAAATGGCAGCGTGAGAGGGGTGTGTGTGTGTGTGTGTGTGTGAGAGAAAGATTATGTATGTGTGAGTCTGAGGGTGAATGATTTAATTAATTACCATTAGACTACTATGACTATGATTAATGACTACTATGCGTTAAAACAGAGCATCAAATCACCTCTTTAATTTTAATTTTTGTGTGATTTTGGAAAAGATTTCTGTGGTTATTACAAGCCAAACATTTGTTACCATAGTCACAAAGTTGCACAAAAACATACAAACAAACAGAAAACACCTTTTATGTGCAAGTTTACCATCACGTTGCATCCAGGTACTGTACAGTTTATAGTGCTATGATGTATTAGCATCCCGTTCTGGAGAGCTGCGGGAGGTTTTTTTCTTGAGCCTGACGTCAAGCTGCGAGGTCGCCTGGGTACTTGTCAGTCTAACGAGGCAGTAATGATTATGGGCATTTAAATAACTCTTATGTTTTACAGAGGTGGTTAAAAATTCAAGGCCTTTGACTGGCAAGGAATGCCTAATTATGAATGACTCACTTAACAATTATGATAAAAACAAGATGAGATGGAGAATGCTGGAATGTTTTAACCGGGCCGTGTTTAAGCGAGTCGGCTCAGACAGGACATCTCCACTCATCTAACGGCCCGTGCGGGACGTCAGGGTTGCCAATCGGTCATACCTCATCAGCTGATTGCCATTCCGTGGCAGTATCGCCAAAAAAAGGTTAATCAAAGGAGTCCGCCACTTCTAAATCTCAAAATGAACAGCTCCTCGTAAATCATCTGATACGCTTTGTATAAATTATTCAAAGGTCTTGTCGTGCCTGTAGGCCAGGTTTATAGAAATCTGCAATTAAGACAGGAATAAGCTGTAGGTTACAAAGGGAGGGGGCTGTAAATTTAATCTAAATGCCAATGCAAATGTTCTATCAGTGTGAAGACAACTGAAACAAAAGAACATTATTATTTTCTTTACCAAAAGAAACTAGTACACTGGAGTATATCTCAGAGAGAAAGAGAGAGAGAGAGTCTGATTTCAGATTGCCTGGAGGCAAGAACTATGTAGAGATGGCGGTGAATTTCTGAGAATGCAATAAACGGGAGCACCTGGAATTCTTCTTCCATAAACACAAGGCTGTGCTGGACTGCTAATGTACTCTTATTTCAGACAGATGACCAAAAGAGTCTGATGTCTTTAATAAAGCCACAATTGACTTATTTAACTTCACTTACACTTTCAAATACTGTCTGAATTATAACTTTATGAATGGCTAGAGAAGTCTTCATAAATATTTTAGTTAATCCAAATCCTTTTCCTTTGAACTTTGTTACTGTTTTTTTTTCTATTGATTGCTGTTTTTTGCTGTACATCTCTGAAACTTTCAAGGAAAGCATCATGTTTGTACTGCAGCGAAAACATGGTTGTTTTCTGTATTTCTATTAATGATTAAATTCATGATTAAATTATGTTGATAAGTTCCTAGCCAATGTTGTGATATTTGACGAAAAAATTAAGATATTAGATTTGCAAAGATGAAAGATGATTTCGTTTTAAAACAATAACGGTACCAATCATTCACAAACACTTTCTAGTCTCAACTCTTTTGTATTCAGGACAGCTGTCAGCTGAGGACTAACGTGGCAGGCTGCCCCACCCATTCTTCTCCTTCTTCTGAGTGCCGCTATCCATGAGGGAGGTTGATGTGTCTGTCTGGAAATTTCCAGACTTGCTTTCCCTTTGCCATGTTTAAGAATGGAACAAGTCATCACGCCGGCGTGTGAATTATTGAAGCGCTCGGGAGCGTCCCCCATCTACCTGCAGCAGCAGACGCGCACGCGCGTGTGAGTGTGTGTGTGTGTGTGTGTGTGCGCACGCCGAGGTCCTCTCAGTGCAGCTGTGGCGGGACCAGAAGAGTCTACGAGGACCGTTGAAAAAAGAAAAAAGAACAACGAAACAACAACAACACAATAACACCAACTAAAAATAAACAATGAGGCACTGTGTATGAGAGAGACAGCCGAGAGCAGGAGTGGCTGTGTAACAAGCCTCAGGAGTCTCCTCTTGCTGGTAACCGCCTTATGTCTTGGACAACGGGGAATACTTCAGATTGTTTGTGATAGCCACTGTTTGAGCCACCAGGTGGCTGTGAGTTGTAAGAGGAGCAGACTGATTGTAGCGCTATTACAAGTGCATTAAACACTCAGTATTAAGCTGGTGTTATTCCTCGTGAAAGTAAAGATGGTTGGTGAAATGATTTTAGGATATTGTGGGAGAGTTATCCCGCCGGAGAGCTCGCTCACGCTCTCTCACTCTTTCATTCGGAGACATAGTGGAATCATTACCGAAAGTCAATCTGCTATAACCCACTCTCCTTTTCCTCTGAGCTGTTGCCATTTTGGAAACGATAGATGACTGGCTCTTTGAAACTCTGCTCCAGACTTATCCCCAATGAAAGAGCTTGACGACTGAGTGTTAAATTGGAGAACAGCTAAAACTGCATACACCTAATAAACAAATAAATAAATAACTAAATAAATAGATAAAATACAATACAAAATATAATAATAATAAACTACAAATCTGACACAGATTTCAAACGCAGCCCCATTGCTGTTCTCTCTCTCTCTCTCTCCCTCTCTCTCTCTCTCTCTCTCTCTCTCAAAACCCTGTTTGGTTTTGTGTACATCATCAAAATGTCTCCTAATTAATTGGTGTTTGCCTGGAGGTGGTACCGTGGAGGATCAAAATACATTGTTTGACGTTGCCTTCGGTGTACACCTGCAACTCAGGGAGCCTGTCAGTGGGAGTTCAAACCACAGCAAAACACCTCTACATGTGTGAAAGGGCTGTTGTGGCACCTGTTGCTTATCTGCTTCATTCAAGGGCTTAATTCTGTCAGGGTTGCATTTACACATTATTGTTATGGCTCATTTATGGTCCACAGTCTATAGACAACAGTCAATCAGAAGGTAGGTTACAAATATCAACACAATATTTCACATACTTTTCTAATGTTCCAAAATGACTGCCAACCATATCAACTAACTGTCAAAAGAAACACCATGTCTTGACCATTACCCTAGCCCAAAACCTATATATATATATGTATTTCTCTGCGTCAACAGAGTGACATCAGATGCTTGATTGCTTTACTTTGACATGGTACATTTTCAAAATGGACCTAGATTTATAGACAAATTTCACTGCCAACAAAGTGTTTTGTCACAGGTCAGAATTGGTGATGGTGGTAATTATATAAACGTTATTTTTAATGTTTGTGCTAGAAGCATGGCATGATCAAAATGGATTGACATACGTATGTGTATGTCCTTTGGCGATGGCGCCAATAATACTTTGTACATTGAACACTGAAACAAAACATTCCATTTATGCACTCTAATACTCTCCCCACTGTATAGTACTCACAGCATATAGGCTCAGCATGGTTATAGAGATCGCTTTGGTTTGCAGGGTCTTCACAACTTACCCCAAATATTCACTGTCCTAGATGTCATAGAGTGATTGCGGTATAGGAACTATTTAGTGATTTGAGTTCTTTGGTCTGTCGGGGTTGGAATGCCTTTTATTCTCATAGTTTACTGAGACACAGTGGGTTTTGAAGCAGACCTTGAAGACTGGAATGTGAGAGGTCAGGCAGTGCAGGAGTTAGATTAAGGCATTCACACACATTTAAACAAACCGCACCAAGGGGGTAAACACTCCTGAGGTCTATTCAATGATATTGCATATGTGCAAAATTAAGGTCTGTTTGGGCATACACAAAGGGTCTTACACACAGAACACACACACAAACACACATGCACACACACACACACACACACACACGCACAGAGATGGGCAGTATTTCAATTACTTGTATTTGAAATACATATTTCAACTGCTTTGAGTATTTTGTAATTTGTATTTGATAGGGCCGATAAAAAATCTAACGTAATTTGTATCAAAATACTTTAGAGTAGAGTAATTTTGTATTTAAAATACTCAAAATACTTTCTCCATTGTTAAGGCAGAAGGAGATTTTTTTTCTGTCAGATTCTACCACTACCATCTGATCTGCCTCTGAATGTCATTGTCGAATCAGGCAACAGTCAGGCAAAAGTGGTGCTTCAAATGACCCCGCCCCTTTTTGGGGCGAAATGGAAATCGCCCAGATCTCTCTCATTGACTCTCACGTTAAATCCATTTTTTTTTCACAAAACAGGGCTGTGTTCGAAAACTTAGATGTCTTGATCCTTGTCAATTTATCTTCATTAGTACGCCGACTTAAAGGAGGTTCTTTCAAAGAGAGAATCGAGTTGTTGCACCGAACGTTAGCCATCTTGACAGAATGTGGCTGTGGCTATTACGGCACACTTTACAAAGTACTCTGCAATACAGTGCACTGCAATACAGTGCACTTACATATGTAGTTTGTTCTGTCGCTGATTAGTGTTGTCTCAAATGGAACACTGAGAGACACAAATGTGGGAGCCTTTAACCCGTAAATCTGTGCTCCGGCCAACTGGAAATTTGGCAAAAAACAAAGATGGCGGACCAAAACTCTGCTGACAGCCGTGTTTTGTATGTAAATGTACATCTTTTAGCGTTTTCTCGCTTAGATTTTTTAAAAGTTACAGAGAAATAGACACTGTACTATCAGATAACACAGTAATTGTAGCCAGCAATAATGGTTGAAGTGATTTGCGAAGCGTCAGTCAGCCAACTTTCCAAATTGAAAAGCTTCCGAAAGGGCTCCTCCTGTTCCGCTACGTAGCCAAGATGCCGCCCGTTTAGAGTGAGTAGTGTCCATTATTTCACACTGCATTTTTTGACCGTTTGCAGTGCGCCATCCAGGTACTTTCAGTGCTCTGAATTCTGCTGGTTCTGTCAGTGTGAACGCCCTAAGCACTGAAAGTCAATGTTTGAAGTGTGCAAGTGTGCGGTAATAGACACGGCCTGTGACTTGATCAAAGCCGTATGACGTCCTTATACACAATTACGTATGACAAAAGCATGGTGAGGCGAGCCCTCCCGGAAGCCATAGAGATTGCATTGAGATCCCTGTTTTGTGAAAACATGAGTCACACAGCTGCTGCCTGCAAATATATATATATACATAATCAATCAAGTTGTTGTCTTTTAATAGCTTTGCTTAGTTACACTGATATTCTGTGACTGTTTTTCCTATTTGTGGGGTTCCCCAGAGCTTTGTGTACATTATATAGCCCAAACCTGAATGCTCTGCTATACCAAACTGTGAGAAAACGGAAAATCCAGAAAAGGTATTTCCTATATTTTAAATACAAAATACATGTATTATATTTTGTTACATTTTCTGGCACCAGTATTTTGTATTTTATTTTGATACATTTATTTGAGGGGTATTTTGTATTTTGTATCAAAATACATTTTGATGTATTTTTGCCCATCTCTGCACACGCACGCGCACGCACACACACACACACACACACACACACACACACACACACACACACACACACTCACACACAGAATACACCCACACATACACACACACATACACACACACACATACACACAAAAACACATGCACACGCATGTGCATACACCCACACACACACAGAACGCCCCCACAAACACACATGCACACGCACACACTCACACATCAAATTTGACACACAGGCTAGGTATACTGTTAGCTGTTTATACTGTTTACAAGCATGTATACATGCACAAAGACAGAGAGTGAAGAAGAGAAGAGAGAGAGTGATTAGCGATGATTGCGAATAATCAAAGCAAACTAATTGTACGAGTATTTCTTTCCTGTCTGTAGAGCGCTCCCCCCAACATATCTGCTATATCTGTGTCATTCTACAGTAAAAGGGGTTTGCTGAGCAGGCAAGGCCAAGTGACCATGGACGACTTCTCAGTGCCTCGTCTGACTTTACTCTTTATACTTCTCAACATCAACCTTTAGCAGGCATAGCCACACTGTCCTTGTCCCTTGGTGGCTCTTCTTTAGACATTACCACGCACTATTGACCCGACTCATAGGTCACAGAGACAAGAAATGGTTGTTTTTCTTCCTCCTTCCCTATTCAGCCACCGCCCTCACTCACTCACAAACACACACATACACAAATACACAAATACACATGCACGTGTGCACACACACACTCACACACACACACGCTTGTTCAACTCATTGTCTCTATGTCCCGGTTTGTTATAGAAAATGAGTCACCTCTGTGGCACTATGATGTACCTGGAGAAATATATATATATAAACACCACAAGAGTACTTGGAGTCATTCATCTTTTAAAGGGCTGGCTGTGTTGTTTTTATCTCTTTTTTTTTTCCTAGTGCATTCTTTCCTCCAGAAGGTTGGTTTTGGCCAAGGCCTGTGATGATGCTGCTGCCCTTAGAGGGCGGATCCCAGCAGGCCGAGATGGCTGCAGAAGCTCACCCCTTGGAACGAGGCTGTTTGCCCTCACTAAAGCTGAAGCCTGTGGAAATCACCGGGTCTGTCTACAATGTACTCTACATTGAGTCTGTTAGACAGCAAAACCACATATCACCTGCGACTATGCTATCTTCCACTTTCCATTGTGCTTCACTAATCAGCATTGGCATGGTAATAAAAACACGACAGACAGCTTCCAACATGTATAGTAGGCAATCTTTCAATCTCCAATTAGTTCAGGCAGAATCAAAGAATACAAAAATAACCACTAAGCTACAACTGGCTTGAAACACTACAAAGCTAAATGTTTCCACAAGTCATTGAGGAAAGTCAATCTAATTTGCATGATGTTGCTATGCTAGGTAATGAATTGAGTGATACTGCCTTCAGCACCTTTCTCAAAAACAAGCACTGACAAAAGAATTAAGAAAGCCTACCAATTCAGGTATGTCCTATAGTCATAAAGCCAATGCTTAGGCTTCAAAATGCCTTGCAGTCTGGCTGTTGTAGAAAAGCTTCCGTACAGTACAGTTCTTCATCATCCATATCGTGACCAGGGCAATGAATGACTAAGAAATACATGACTGTGAATAATTTACTTGTTTACTTGGCATTGCTTTCTCCTCCACTACTACAATGAAAGGACAGCAGCCTAATTTTGCATTGCGGGTTGTTGTTGTTGTTGTTGTAGATAAAATGTCTGATTGGGCAATGCTGAATCCTGACCATATGCCCATGATGGCACGCCAACACCTGAGATGCTCAGTGAGTGCTTTTAAGTCAGGGATGAATGCCTATCTCACAACTTGACCTTTTTTATGGCAAGATCTATCAGCCATCTGGGCATCCTTCATTTGGGTTGGCTAACTCACACAGACATTTAAAACTATGAAGACAGGTCTCCCCCTTTTCACTTTGTGAGTTCTTATAGTGTTATATCATTAAAGTAATCAAACCCCTTCTTTCCTATATTGAGGAAGGTCTATGTGACCAAAGGTTGGTTAGGACATGAATACAATACTATGGTGAAGCACACATGGTCCTTCTTACACAATATAGAAGCATAGATGTACTTATACCACAGCTTGGTAGAATTTCTTATTGTGACATCTGGATCTTTGATCACGTCAATCTTCATTCATACTTCTATTTTTTTTTCCACGCATGACTCATTGGCTCTTGCACTCACACAATACCTGGAGAAAGTACACAGAAATGACACCATCATTTGCAATCAGGCTTGGTCATTTCAGGAGCTGAACGAGGTTCAGGCTAATCAGGCGCTGCCATTATTCCAGTCCCTCCCTTGGTGGGGTGATTGCCTCATTCTTTTTTCTCTGTTTTTTTCTTTTTCTGTTTTCTTTTCCCTGATCTGTCTGGCAAAATGTCAAAGACTCATAAAAATGGAGATTTGTCACCTTATAACAAATATTGTGTTATTGATGTATGACGCCATGTCAGGACCTGAAGTCTTAAAACTTTATTTGTTATACAAATAAAATGTGTTTTCTCACTAAGTGCTTCTCCAGAGCAGAGCTATGACGGATCTTCATACTAAGTTCACTGAAGCAACTCCAGTATGTCAGGATGTGTCTATGATGACTGACATCTCAGGATATCAGTGATAAATACAGCATAACCCGTCTGAGAATCATGACTCACCCTTTGAGGTTCATTAGAGTGACATGCAGCTTTACCTTCTGGTGGGCTTGAAAAGAATCGACCGGGATGAGTTCAGCCACTGCTGGGAAGATCACCTCACCTCTGCGCTGATTAATGTCTGGATCCCTGCACAAGGCTGCTTGGGGGCTTGGTGTGTTTGTCATGTCCGTCCACCTGCAGAAAGCTCTTCATCAGCCGCCTAGGGTACACTTATTCCCCTCATCCTGTCTCTCTGTGCCCTCAAGCGTTCCTATCATTACAGTTGACTTTTCAGTCCCCCAAACCCATTTTTTTTTTTTATTTTGGTTATCCATCAAAGAAAATAGGGAACAAAAAAAAAAAGAGAAAAACTCCTATGATGTTAATTTCACGGAAAAGAGGAATTTGAGGACGAGGGTCTATTCTTGCAATCAGCCCTCCTGGGACTAGGAGGAAAAACAACCCTCTCTGTCCTGGTACTCACATGACGTAATTTACATTGACCAGTAAATCAATTATCCCTCTTGTGTGTCCAGTTCCTGGAAACCATAGTGATCAGAGGCTATGACAGGCGATGAATCAGCCCGGCAACTATGTTCCTTTCGGCGCCCGGGCTGTGTTAAGGTACTATCAGGCTTTAAGTCCACACTTTCTGTTAGCCACAAAACTGCCCACGCAAGTGCTGATTTCTACTTGAATGAATGCTGTCCTTCAAGTGTAACCTGTGTTGTGTGGAGGCAGTCGTGCTAGCAAAGAGGCTCAAACCCATGGGTGCTAGCGTCTGTAGCTAGCATGTCTCTTAAGATGTCAAAGGGTGAGGTTTATTCACTGCACAGTACAGTAACTGCTGGCTACCATAATGTAAACTGAGGCAGGAAGTAGAGTAAGGGGGCACTGCTAACTAGAATTATATGTATATCACCTTCCTTACAGTACCGCAATATATTGAATCGTAACCCCTGTGTCATGACGCGTATGGTATCTCCAGATTCTTCCCAATACACACAGCCCTAGTTTGAACACTACAACAGTAAACAAAGTGTCTCCACTCACTCCAACAGTCCTGGCACACCCCTGCTGCTTTTTCTTGCCACACAAATCTATATCACATAGCCTACACTATATGGAAGCCAGCAGGACATCTTTTTCTGTGATGTCGATTAATACCAGCTGAACTTTAGTTTCTTTTCACATCTTCAATTGCTAAGCAAACCAGTTTCACAGTTTTGATTGCATGAAATTATAATAATTTTGTTTTGAGACACGACGTTGCTATTGTGGCCTACACTATGGCGGGTAGATTTGGATATGATCTATTCTTCTTCTATCTATAGTTGAATAGACAATGTCCATTGAATTAGATATGTTTGAGTTCTACATATTCAAATGCCCATTTCATTTAATCGAATGAGAGTCTAAAAAGTAGACATAGCATTAGGATTTCCTCTGATAACATCCCCAAATGTGTTCAGCACTTGTTTTTGTGCTTTTGTGTTCCCTCTCAATACTTTTTCTTACCTCATAATAAACACTAGAGAACAAAAAAACATTGTGAGGTAATGCAAAAGTATTGCGAAGGAATGCAAAATGTTCTCATAAAAAAAATAAAAAAACATCAACGTGACCCTTATGGAGCTCTGCACGCTCATGTCACATTCCAACATGTGGCAGTGGCAGTGCACACCATTAATAAGTGGAGGCCTAGTTCATTGTACAGTACTTTTCTATTCTGCTGAATACCACAGTGCATAGTACTCAATTCATCAATTAACTAAAGGGTGTTTTAGATAACTTGTCTGTATGTGCACTTGTCTGTATGTTTTAGTCTACTTACTATTTCTAAGTAAAGAAGACAAACTCTTCATTGAACTCTTCCATGGATAATATTTCATAGTGTAAATTATGCAGCGTGAGATTGACTTGAGTTTGACATAGCCTAACTAGCCTATTAGAAATGGAATGGAGACTAATTGAGATGTGGTAAACATGTTTGGTCAATTGTAACTTCCCTTGTTCTTGTCAATAGTTCAGAAATGTATGAATGATATAAAAAGGGAAAAAAGAGACAATGAGAGGAGAGTCGAACATTCGTTGTAAGGCTTTTACTTATGCAGATGCAATGTAATATTCCCATTGTCTAATAAAAAAGAATAAAAAAAAAGAACAAATGGAATGGAAATGGAAATGTTGTTTAATTTCCATTCAATAATTAGCCCCAACCTGTGGAGTACTGGGCACAGTTTGTGTGCTTGTAGGTCGTGAAAGGTCATGGAAATTTCATCAAGGGTCTTTAAAAAGACTTGGAAAAGTTGGAAATGTTGTCAATGAAAATGGGTGGGAATCCTGAGTGTGCTCCCATTGCCAGGCATTTGCATGATTGCATGCTATTTGTCAACATGCACTTCTGTTGTTGCCGCTCAGTAGCACCCACAAACAAATCGTACAATTTATTCTCTTCTATTAGTGTACCCAATGTGCTCTTCATTTTAAGAAGACAATGAGGAATGTCATGTGGAACAGCTGCAAATACTAGCCTACACCACACAAAACACAAATAAATGAATAAACTCAGATAAATGCCCCAACAGTGTTTTCAGAATGCCCAAACAGCCGCTTTCTTTGTGTCTCAGCTAGAGGTGGCCACCAGCTTGGAAAATGAATTCATGGTTCCTTATCAAGCCTTACTGGGCTGCTGAGAAGGTCAGGGGGTAAGCATCTCTTCCTGAGTTGTAAACCCTTTGAGGGGCATGTTTGTGTGTGCGTGTATGTGCATGTCTAGATATCTGTTGACTTGAATATGCATATACATGTGTGTTCACACGTGTACATGTATATGCACTGTATTCCTTCCTTAGGCTCTTCTTATGTGTGTCGGTACGCATGTTTGTGTGAACACACATGTTAGCATATATGTGAGTGTGTTTGTGTGTGAATATAACATGCCTGTGTAAGTAAGAGAATGTGGTTATGTGTGTGGGAATATAACATGCCTGTGTGAGTAAGAGAGTGTGTTTTTGTGTGGTGTCAATCTTCTGGAAGGTGTTTGGTGGTTTGTGTGGA
Organism: Clupea harengus; assembly: GCF_900700415.2. Taxonomy (NCBI): domain Eukaryota; kingdom Metazoa; phylum Chordata; class Actinopteri; order Clupeiformes; family Clupeidae; genus Clupea; species Clupea harengus. The sequence goes on from NC_045165.1 coordinate 11,971,805, forward strand.
ACGTGACGGAAAGCCTCCTTCCTTGGGTTAGCAGGACATTTCACAGGTATTTCTAAGTGTCAAAATAACATCTGCACTTCACTTAAGTGCCCCGAGGGAACGTAAGCAAAGGCCTGTTTGCCTCACAGATGGCAGGCAGCAGCAAGGCACGCTACAGCTTGTTTTTCTCAATCTTCCTCTTGTATTTGTCACCTAATGAAGCTTATTAAAAATGTACAGACTATTTCCAACAACACATCAAGGCATCACAATTACTTGTGCAATAATCAGCTGACAAAAAAATAACTTTTTGATCGATTAACAGGAAAATATACTTTTTATACTTCCATATTTATGGGAACTATCTTCCATGCATGACAAAGGCAACTTGGTAATACTGTATCCATAAAGCATTATAAACACATTCATAAAAGTGTTCATAAAGACTCAGAATGATTGACATAACTCTATATAACTATTTATACATAGAAATGACCGCACTCATAAAGTGTTATGATGTTTAAGTATAAGCCCTTACAACTTGAAGTATCAGAATGCGTAATAAAGCTTCTTTTACCTTGTGATAATGGTATTGATGACATTTTGCCTAATGTCTAATGCTGTTTATTCACCAAATGCTCTTTTTTGAGCCATATGTGACATACAAGCTTTCATAAGTTCCTAGTTGTGTAGGGTTTTTACTAGAACATCATAACACATATGAGTGCAATCATATCTATTGATAAATAATAGACTTATTTATGTTGCTATAATGAATTATGAATACTTTATAAAAGTGTATTAATGTGTTTATAATGCTGTACGGAGACTGGGTTTAAGTAAAGTGTTACCGGCAATTAGGCTATTCAGGTTGGTAATGTCACATATAAGCAGCCATCACAAGGACTCGGTGCTCTTCAAAATGCCATTTTAAAACTAGCAAATGGATAAAACTGATTATCCCTCACGTGACAAAGATTAGACAGATGTCCGAAAATAAAGAAACATTAATGTCTTACATACAGCCCATCAACAGCCGTAAATCCTACATCTAGGAAAAAAAATCCATCTAGCTTTAAAGCATGCATTTTAAATGTGTAACATTTATCAGCACAGTCTTTCGATTATGTCATCAAGCCTTTTTTGACTTCATTGGGCAGCCATGGTGTTGCTGATGTATCAGAGGGACTTGTATTCAGCCTCTCCTCTGTGCTGTAAATGTGCACATGATGGATCGGCTGTGGGGAAACTGGGTTATATTTGACTGTGTGGGTGTGCGTCATGGATGTTAAGGGCTCCTCAGAGCGCACTGCCAGCTCTCTAATATTTCAATAATTCATCCCCTGTCTTAACATTCTAGCCCGTCTGCTGGGCGCACAACAGCAGCAGACGAGCACTCATGAATGCAGACCGACAGACAGACACACACGCACGTACGTACACAGACACAGACACGCACGCGCACGCAAACGCGCAGACGCACACACACAGACACAGACACATTCACACACGCACACACAAATACACATACGCACATGCACACACAGACACACACACACCAACACACACACACACGAGAGTGAGACTTCAAACATGGCCACTTACACAGATGTGCATGCAACACACAATCACAGACAGACACACAGACAAACGTGCATACATGAATTCAAACACACTAACTCAGATACCTGTGCATGGACACGTATGGATACACTCACTCAAACACACACAAGCACACACACACAGAGACAGATGCACACCCCTACCGCACACACACTCACTCACTCATATATGCAGACTTACAGAGTGAAAAATTGAGAAGAGAAGAGGAGCTGTCACGCTTTGAAGCTCTCAATTTTGATCCGCCTGGCCGTGTGCAGGCTCAAGCGATCTTTTGCCATTCTTTGTACCAGGAAGAGATAACCTGTAATCCCTATTTGCTGGCAGACACATCCCGTCAGAAAACACCTTCATCGCAGGTCAAGGAGACAGACAGGTGTTTCACAATACTTCACACAACCAAAAGCACTGAAAGTACTTACTGCTGGCCCCCGTAGCCTCCCCCCCCCCCCTTTACACACACACACACACACACACACACACACACACACACACACACACACACACACACACACACACACACACACACACACACACACAGACACACACACACAGAGAGAGAGACATCTTTCGTATGTTTTACATTATGCATTCAAATAAACCAATAGAGTCCAGTCAAAGCCATTTCTGTGCAGTGCATAATCAGGAACAGCAATGTTTGTCAAATTTGGTTTTTACAAATAAACCCTTTTATTCACCAGTGACTGGCAATAATATGCACAACTCGACATACATCGAGCTTGGTTCGTCTGATCGAGGCCATTACATATTCACAATATTAGCCATGTGTATGCATGTGTAAATTGTTTGCTCGCTCCACTACTTGCAAATTGGAGATTTTCATATATTGTTGTGGCTGTTTGTGCATCTACACATAAATGTGCTTGTGAATAGGAGCGCATGTAAAGTGCATGTAAACAGGACAAGAAAATAACTGACTGAATAAACAACTCAGCTAAACATGGTGGTTTCGTTCCGTTTCTAATTGGAACTAAGACCATAGCTGGATTTCTGTGTTTGTTGGGTCCTTACTCTTTCTGCAGTCGTCTCTGTCTTTGTCAATCTTTCTTTCTTTCTAACTGTGAGAAAATGGCTGGTCGGCCATCTCACAATTGTGAGAGGTAGGCTGCTGGATGGTGGTTGCAGGCAGGCAGGAGGACACACAGCGCAGGTGACAGAGGCTTTCGTATAAAAAATACAGCTATATTTATTTACAACGGGGACTCGAACCCCAAATCATAAACAAAACCAGGGTAATCCCAACCCAGAACATAAGCAAAAACAGGGGTAATCACAACCCAAGAAAATAAGCAAAACCAGGGTAACACCAACCCAGAAACCATATAATCAAATACTGAACAAAACTAAAACTATAACCAGGCAAGGTACGCCACTGTACTCACAACAGGTTTGTCTGTGCACCTGCCTCAGCTTTCTTGCAGTCTTTTCACCTTTTCACACTAACCTTTTTTCTATCCTTTTGTCTCTCTCACTTTCTTAGTCTATCTTTGTGTGTTCTGAAAATCCTTTGTCATCATACTAACACACACACACACACACACACACACAGACACACACACACACACACACACACACACACGCGAGCACACACATACACGCGCACACACACACACACACACACACACACACACACACACACACAAATGTACACAACACGACACAGAGCCCCTGCAACCAACTGGACACCACCCCCCTGCTGGGGCAGTTGTCTTAGGCTAAGGCTATCAGGCACGCTCTCTGCCCAGGCACACTGTCTGCCCAGGCACGCTGTCTGCCCAGGCCCACTGTCTGCCCAGGCCCACTGTCTGCCCAGGCACGCTCTCTGCCCAGGCCCCTGCTCAAGTCGGGTGGGCACCAGCACAGGATCCACTGGGCACTGAGGCCCAGAGATAACACCTCATCACACGCCAGCGAGCGGCAAGCGTTTGGACTTGATACTCCTTGATCATTCGGTGAGTCGCACGAGAGAGAAGCTTGGATAGGATGCTGCGAGTCACAGATCACGATGCTGCAGGGCGCGTGACAAAAGGAGGACACGAAAAGCCTGAATACCTTCAGTAGTTCGACAAACCATTAGGGCTGACACTTAGAATGCAGTCGCCAGAGTCGCTACAACATTTTAGCCTTGATGTTGTTTACAGATTTCTGTGTGTTTCAATTTGTCTGATGTGATGTGGTGGTATAGAGAATGCCTGCCTTAAAAGCACAAATAGCGTGCATAATGTGAGAGCTGTGGAATCAGCGTACAATTACATACTAGCTCACTGAGTCGTATGTTAGCATCTGAGCACTCCATTATCTGGACCCCCTGGTGCTAAATCACGGCTCCTGCATACAGCGTCCTTTCTTTTCCTCCTTCCTCAAAGTGCATGAGTGGGGACGTCTACTTTGTCCTCACACACAGCAGGGCACGAAACCACCTAGAAATGAATGAATCAAGACATGCAGAGACAAAGAGATGTAAGAGATGGGAAAGCTACGGAAGCAGTCGCCAGTATAGGAGCCACCTGTATTGCCACCATATATGAGTCAATACACAGTACACCGTAAAGGACAAGAAGGATTCACTGAACTAATTAATCAACCTAGTGACTATTTGATTGACACATGGATCTGCCATGTGCTGGAAAAGAAGGGAAAAAAAGAAAAAGATTGTAGAAACAGATTGACATATGTGGCATCACTTAACCAAGAATAGTAACACTCTTGGCATGAAAAGTAAGTTTCCTGTGTCTCTGAGGTACAAATAATCACACAGACAGGAAACTGTACATCTCTGAAATGGGGGGGGGGGGGGCGTTAGGAAGAGGGTGGCAGAAAAGTCACACCTGACAACCAATTTACACCTTGCTATTGGCACTCTGAGGGAAGAAGGATAACTTCACCTTCACCCGGAGTACATTCAGAGATGACATGGAAAGGAGGAGATCCTGAGATTGGTGGAGGATGATGTGTAGTGAAGTAATGAAATATCGAGGACCTAATTACTCCTCTAGATTTAATACTAGAGCAGTTGAAAACAAACTCCATCCCAGCACTATGCCCTTAGTACAAAGACAATGGTAACTCAAACGTCTTTGAGAGAAATATCTAAATACAGACCACGTAGAATAGAAACAGTGTTGTTGTAGTTTTATATTTGTTTATCTGAGTTTAGCTTATCCCAGTAGTGAGGCATAGACCAGAAACTGTATGTGCAAATATGTGTGACAATGCTGGATTGATACAACGGGGCACATTGCTACATTGACATACGATCATTGGATTCTTTGGAGTCTTTCAATATGGAAATGGGAGTATGGGAGAGAACACAGTAGTGGTTTGGATGTTGCTTCTTCCACGGAGGACAATATTCTTCTACATTCATTCTGTCATTTTTATTCCTTTATTCTGCTCTCTCTCTCCCCTTTCTCTCTTTCTCATTATCCCTCCCTCATACCTGCTGTTTCTCTCTCTTTTTTTCCAGCCCATTTTTAAAAGGCTGAGTATTATCCTCTTTCAGTTGGAGAGACATTCAAAGAAGAATGTTCTCGCTGAGAAGGAATAAGGGATGGGGTCGATGGCAGAACAAATAAAACTAATTTCCCAAAGCCCAACACGGGAGTACTAGGCCCCTAAAGCAGCCCAGACTAGACTAGAGATCCCTTCAAGAAGACCACATGGAGTTGTGTGAGGGGCGGGGCCTCAGTGTAGTCTGCTATGAAGGGCAGATAGGGTCCAGTGGACACATGGTAACTAGCTGAGCTTCTTTTACTGGACACTGCTCAGTCCCTTCTCTGCCCATTTACTGGACACTGCTCAGTCCCTTCTCTGCCCATTGTAATTTCAGAAGTGACTGTAGTCAGTCAGTCAGGCAGACAGGTCAGCGATGTGATGATGTAAAGATGTGCATTTATTAGGATGTCCTTCGACTAAGTTGTAATGGCACATCATTCTCCCTGCTAAAACATGCTACCTGTCTATTTCACTCAGAATACCATTTTCTATACATATTATATCTTGTCTAGTGCACAGAAATGTAGGTGACACATTTCCATTAATCCCAGTATAAATAGTTATATGACTTATCATTGCAAGGCATTATGAATACTTTACAACCCTTTATGAATGTGCTTATAATGCTTTATGGACACTGGCTTTAAGTAAAAAGTGTTACCGAAATACCATCTCAGTGCATTGTTTGCTCTAAGCACAGGCCAGACACTGCCATGCTGAGCAGGTCCGAGGGACACCACATTGGAGGAGACAGGTGGCAGAACCAACCCAGGCTGTGGCATCACATCTTGTCTGCCTGTATGTTCCAGTTAACGAGAGAGTGGCACAGGCTAGACGGGCCGGCAGGTGGAGGAAGAGTGTGTGTGTGTCTGTGCGTGTGTGTGTGTGTGTATGTGTGTGTAAGGAGGGGGAGAGCATGATGAAAGGTGCCCCAGTTTGTGGAAGTTAATGTGTGTGTGTGTGTGTGTGTGTGTGTGTGTGTGTGTGTGCGTGTGTGTGTGCGTGTGTGTGTGTGTGTGTGTGTCTGCGAACAACTGTGGATGTGCAGTAAATGGGTCTGTGTGTTTGAGGAAACAGAGGGAGGACATGTTGAAGTGAGTTTTGTGACATGTTGTGTTTGTATGTCACAGCTGAATGTATGTGTTTATGTGTGTGTGTGTGTGACCGATCATGCTTGTTCTGCGTGCGTTTAACGAGAGGTAAGACATGTTTACTGGTAAAGGACAGGCTTCTGTGAGTGCGTGTCTATTTGTCTGTGTGGAAGTGTTGGAAAAGAAGTAGGGGGGAAGAGGTGAAGTGGTGAGGTAATTGCTATGTGTGCCCCATTCAACTTGAACATAGCATGAGAAACGCCATCTGCTGCACCGCATTGTCCTTCTCACTCTGCCACGTGACAAGACCTCAGCTTGGAGCTTGAGGCGACCCTGGTGTCATTCAAACAAATGCAGACAGATCAGCATTTGCGATTCTCTCTAAGGATGTGCTTACCTACCATGCTGAACAGAGTTCTATTTTTGGATAAGCATAGAATTGAATCAAAGGAGCTTTTTGCATGGTCGATTTTTCTTTTCTCTTCCTGTCGGTCATGCCGTATAACTCCATGGACCATGGTTTAGTCTGTGCTGCAGACAGCCTCATTAAAATCAGGAGAATCAGGCTTCACTTCAGTCTGACTGTTATGTGTGGAGTAAGGTGCTTTGGTACACATCACCAGGGCTAGTATATATGGCTAATGGGACCGGATAGAGGCCACGTGTGTGTGTATGTGAGTGAGTATGTGTGTGTGTGTGTGTGTGTGTGTGTGAGTGTGTGTGTATGTGTGTATATGGTGCCTAAGAGAGGCTATAAGCCGTACCGTCAGCCTGATACTCACAAACCGGTTATACCACCACGGCTATCTTGAAGGATATACAGTATCCCAAGACAAGACATATGTGAACCCTGAGATGCTAAAGTGGCATTTCAATGAAATAACATGGCTAGTTATTCATATACTAGCACTGTTTACTGCATAAGCACTGATACAATGCTAGCTCTTGAGCTAATACTTCTAAGCAGTCTTGCCCCATCAGCCTCTAGCACCTCTACTTCCCATTGACAGCGGATGTAAATAAGCCTCAGCAGTGCACATCCGTAGGTGTGGTCCCTGCCTGTGGGAGGATCAAAGTCCGCCGCCTTTGATGCTGAGGAGACACGGGGACGGACAAGCCGGCGTGAGTCACGGGGCTCGATGGAGCAAAACTCTGGGTCGCAGCGGAGCATGACAAGGATGAGCTGTGATAGGCGTCTGGGAGCGGCGTAGGGGAGACCAGAAAAGAAAAACAACAATGGGGGAGGATGTGATGTAATGAGGTGAAATGATCTGAAGGTCTGATGCAAGTGATCCGAACGCGACGTCCTTTCATGTTCCCGGGGGCGGGGCGGCTGAGAGCCGGTTGGGGCGACCCCCCCCCAGATGACCAGCGTGACCCTGGGTCTCATTACTGCCAGTAGTCTTTTACCGGAGGTCCGTCCCCAAACTCTGAGTAGCGTTAGTTACACACTCTTTAGCTTGATGTTAGAAGATCCTAAATGTCTATGAGATGTGAGGAAATGTACATGCAGGACGTCACACTTGATAGGATGTGACGCCTCTAACATCAACCAGCATCCTGTCCCTCCCCTTGGATACAAAGAGATGAACTGTGAATAATAATGAGAGCAAGTGTGTGTGTGTGTGTGTGTGTGTGTGTGCGTGTGTGTGTGTGTGTGTGTGTGTGTTACAAAGTTACAGAACAGAGGCTGCCTACAACTATATTGGTGCGATGTTGGTTCAATGGAGCAATGGAGAATGTGTTTGCATTTAAAATCATGGTGACAGCTGTTGTCTTCTCTTAGTAGATAAAACAACAACACAAAATATCAACATTTCAGAATGTTTTAATAATATTAAGATACATACTGCTGTCATCATGGACAGCTATTAAATTGATAAGTGTTTTGTGTTTTGCATTGTTTATTTGGGTTTGTACAAAAAGGGAAACATTGTCAGGATTAGTTTAAAAAACAACTTACCAACAATTCCCCTTGACCCTATCCCCCCACACATACACATACACATACACATACACATACATACATAAACAAATGTAATCCTATCCAACTCTGCGGGCCCTAATTTCATTGATGGGCAACAAGCAGAGCAAGGATTAAAGTTCGTTGCACATGAACTACATCTATTGTATAGTGTGTGGGAGCATTGAGCTGTTTGCACTTAGAATCTTGCCAAGTTATTAAATTAGCTTTAGTTCATGTGCGGCAGACTTGCCGCTCGTTGCTCGTTGCTTTGCTCATTGCCAGTTGCCAGTCAATGAAATGAGGGCCCCAAAAGCAACATCAGGATTGTTCACAACATAGCAGATGTTCCATGTGGATACAGTAAGGAACCTCAACTCCAGTCCTTTACAAGTCTCTCTCTCTCTCTCTCTCTCTCTCTCTCTCTCTCTCTCTCTCTCTCACACACACACACACACAGACACACACCTCTCTCTCTCTCTCACACACACACACACAGACACACAAAACTGCTTAATGACTGTCAGATTTACAGTTTGACAGTTATGCAGAGATGTCTAAAAAATGCATATTGAATTATATTACACAAAGCAAATGTTATTTGCCTGCTTTGCCCTTCTCCTTTTGAAATTATAATTCTGAACTCCCTGGTTAAAATTCATGAAACTACTATGTATTTAAATCGTTATTACATCAGATTGCAAAATGATGTTCTACATGCTAAATGTCAGAAAAGGTCAACCATTGTCATGGCAGGCATGTGCTGTTGGGATACAATGGCATGGTAAGATCATGCGATTATTCAGCAATCGTTTTTTAAATGATAGGCAGGTCCATGTCATCTCCATATTGCACAGGCAGCATGTGTGTGTCTCAGCTGATAAACTAATGCTGTGACCAAGGTTGGGTTTCATGCACACACACATGTGGAAAAGTGCTAACCAGGTTTGGTTGTACCATGTCTCTTTCTCCTAATGAAACAGGAGGCTAGTGTTCATTCAGAACCTTCTGGAAATGAGACTGAAACAAAAATGCAAAAGAGGGCGATGGAAAAATAAGATATCCATTTAAGGTCGAACAGTTTCAAATCCACGTGACCTTGGGTGCAGCTTGTTTTCAGTTTCTGGATTGTTCACTTTTCTGGCACATTTAACTTTGTAATTGATTTTGATTTTCATAATCGGCTTTCATGGCCCATGGACGAGTCTAATACAAATGTGGCGTGAAAATAAGATCATAAGATCATAGATTTTCTCTTTTATTCCCTTTCTGGGAAAGCATCTGATGGTGAGTGCTGCTCTCTCTGCTCCCCACCTATGCTGTATTGACTGGCGGCCCACAGCAATGTTGATTGCAGGGTTAGGGATGAGAAGTTGTAATGTTGATTGGCACCCAATGCAGTGTGAGGAGGGGTTGGGGGGGGGGGGGGGGGGGGGGGCGGGGGTGATGGACGTTCGATGGACTGGGGGGGGGTAATGAATGCGGGAGTGCTGGCAGGCGGGCGGGCGGGCATGCGGGTGTTTGGACGGCGGAGTCGTAAGTGGCCCAAGGGTTGATTGTCGCGGCGAATCCGAGATGACTTGGCTTGCACTTATCCAGAATAATATAATGTATTTCATCACAAAGGATAATCTTCCTGCCATCTATTCTTCCCACAACCTACCAGCCCCGGCCCCCCCCCCCCCCCATACACATGCGTGCATGCACACACACACACACACACGGCGTCTCCTTCTCACACACCCACAGAGTCTCACACACACAGAGTCTCTCTCACACACACACATACACCTTAGGCACTTCTGTCTCCCAATCAGAGGTGTTGTGACACCCAGTGCCGCCGCTCCCATAACGCGCACTACGCGCTGTGCGTAGGGCACCAACTCCTGTGGTGGCACCAAAAAATAGGCAACTGAAAAATCATCATAGTTATAATAATTATAATGCCGATATTATTTCATATAGAAATATTAGGCACCGTTTAGGCATGTGTATCACAAAACAGGCAGAACAAGAGATATATTTAATTACTCAAAAAAAGTTTCGCTGGTGCCCCCCCCCCCAAAAAAAAATACACACTCAACTTCCCAAGCTGTGGGTGCCCTTTCCTATTTCAGTGGCCTGACGAACTTTGACAGTAGGCTAGGTCAACTTTTCGAAAATGGCCTCAAAAAGACAACAGAAGTCAGGGGCAGACATAAGAAAGAGAAAGAAACTGCGAGATGATGCCCGTGCATCACTTCCAGGTAAGTCCATGTGTAATTATTGTTAAATACGGGAAATGTGCTGCTAATTTAATGGTTAGCCTATGCATACACCTCGAACTAGCTGACGTTATTGCTAATGTTAGCACACTCAAATATGGTATAACTTAGGTGCAAGTAGGGTTGCCAACCGTCCGAATTGTCCGGGACATCCCAAAATATTATGGGTGATTTTGATTTGTCCCGTCAGGGACAGCTCCAGTCCCGTATTCCAATCACAGCCTTTTTTATTTGTATCCGAGAAAAGAGAAGTGTAATCTGTTCCCTGGAGACAAGCGCCTCTCAACTGCACTTGACTCCACAAGCATTTGTTACGCCAACACGAACAGGTGAAACTTGTAGCGAGAGATCATCATGCCTCGACTGAAGGACAGACTTCCCCAACTCAAATAGAGTATCTTAAATCACGATTAAATTGGAAGCTTGCACATTGACTACTGGTTGTTTTCATATTTCATATCAGCATTCTTTACACATAATGAACTGGTGTTAATATGTGTGAATATGAACTCATGAATATGAACTCGTTCATACGAAGTGTCACAGGCACCCATTATAATTGTAGAAGTTAAATCGAGGAGACTATAACAATAGCTAGATAACTAGCTATCATTTCATGCAAACGGAAATCTTCCATTTAAATCGTTTGTTATTAAAAGTTTCCTTAGCTAGCTAACCATAGCCTTAGCTAGATAACCATAGCAACCAGGAATCACAACTTTAGCTGCAAAGTTATGGATCTGACAAGAGGTAAATAGCGCCCCCACTTGACCCATCTAAAACAATGTTAAAACCGTGGCCAGGCAGTGAACTGCAACCAGTCTGAGTTACAGATAGATAGATAGATGGATACTTTATTAATCCCGAGGGAAATTTAGGACGTTGAGGCCCTGTTCGAAATGGGTTAAAATGCTACAAATGACGTTCTGACTCTGATTCTGATCGGAGCGCGGGCCAAAAAAAATCGAGCGCGGGCCCCAAATTGGGCAGCCTTGGTCTAATGCTATTTCAAAAAAACAACATGAAATTTGAGAGAAACTTGTAATAATTGTCATGACTATTACTATGAACAATACATCCAAGCAAGTACAGTAGTGGTTTGCCAAAATTACCCTGAAATGAATAGGTTTATGGTATGGCTAATGAAACCTTGCGATTTCCATTATTGTTGGTCAGCTGTTGGCGCGCGCGCACACCTGGAAGAAAGTCTTTTTCTCGGGGGGGGGGGCACCAAAATGGCTAGCAGCGGCACTGGTGACACCAACCGTTGTTCTGGAAAAAGGAATGAGGTGAGAAGAGGAAAGGAAGACTAGACAGAGACTATTCCACTGTTGACTCTTACGAGGCATCAGGAATATCTGTTAGGAAAATATTATTATAGGAATAAATATTAGGAAAACAGTGGGAGAAAAGGGATAGAGGGCGAGAAATAGAGGGAAAAAGCTCCCACCAAATCCATGTTCATTTGGATGACAACATGATCTTCCTTCGATCATGTCACTGGAATGAGCTTCGTCACTGTACTTTTGACCCCTCTTTAGCCCATACCATTAAAACCAGTCCGGAGTCGTGCATCTGTCCTGGGAAATGATGACTGTATCCCACACGGCACCGTCGTCCTTGATTTGTTCCCCACTCCATCTGTGATGTTTCGCTACGTCCCACAGGGGCCTGCATGTATGGCAAGTGGCAAACAGTTTATTGTATTACAAGGGAAAACCTATCTCTGTCAGATTGCTGCAACGCTCTTAGAGTCATCCCAATCTGTGAGCTGTTTAACCTTTCGCTCATTCAAAGGCATGGGGTCTTCTCACAGGCAATTTATCCAGGGTGTAACGATCCAGTGCGATCCTTTTCTTGGCCACTTCAGTTGTGGTCAGAGTGGGTTGGTTCACAATACTGCTGTGAGAATGAGGGGGGGGGGGGGGGGGGGGGGGGAGATGGACATGAAATGTGAGATGAGCTCTATGCACTACAGGCTCTTTGAACTGCATCCCTGACAGAGCTTCCTCGTTAGGTTTCTCAAAGCCCAAAATTAAGTGATAGTCCTCAACTAAATGAGAATCTGGAGGTGGGTCTAATTGTGTTACATGACTTGGCTACCAAACCAACTAGAGACCTCTTTTTTACTCTCCTGTTAAAATAACATATGGCATATTTAACCTTTTAGTATTACTTGCTTCCATACATGAGAGTTATTATCTAAAAAAACGCTTTACATCGTTCGGCGAGTGATACATGGGTGGAAAGTTGTAGTGTGAGCAAAATAAGCTTTCATTTAAAAAAAATCCCTTTGTGGTTAGTGTGTGTGTAGCAAGAGCCAACCTGGGGCAAGTTGGATGGTTATTTGGTGTGCCCTGCTGATAGAATGTGCCATCTTTCCAACACAGTTCACCTTACCTATCCTCACACAATTGAGTGCAATATATTGACTGAACACTTCAAGGGCAAACCATGTCCTTTCTTACCATCCGCTTTGACATGGCATGCTTTCCCGAAAATCATTTTCAGAATCATTTTCACATCCAAAACTCAGGTGTGCGCATGGTGCATGTCTGAGTCAGGAGTCTCTGATGGTTTGTCTAATCAAACAAAAGTCTCTCTGTGTGTGCGTGTGTGTGTTTGTGTGTGTGTGTGTGTGTGTGTGTGTGTGTGTGTGTGTGTGTGTGTGTGTGTGTGTGTGTGTGTGTGCGTGCATGTACAAGTGTGTATACTTGAGTGCATTTGCCAGCATGATCAGCTCTGTATGTGTGTTTGAAAGTGTGTGTCTATATAATAGAAAGATGGGGTGTCTTAGTTTCCTAAGTGTTCATGCAAGCGTGCTTGACCTTACATGTTTGTTTGATTGTGTGCGCTCCATGCATAATCATGTATGCCTGCTTGACCTTATGTGTGTCTGATTAATAGTTAAATGAACTACTGACGCATTATGTTATTCTTCATTATATTCAGATGTGAAACTGTAAATAGTGTTTGAACATGATATTAAACTTCAGGCATAACTG
>NC_045165.1:11990242-12015242 GCF_900700415.2 Clupea harengus
CTACAGGTATGTTTTTGCTGTGATATTTCTCTCACTCTTTTTTTTTTTTTTTTTTGCTTCATGTCCTTGCTGGGTTTTTAATTTGCTCTCTGCTAATGTGCTGCTCTTTACGAGAGTTTATGAGACTCCATTTTTTCTTGCAAAATGAAGAGACTATAAATTACACTTAGGTGGTGATTAGGCCCAAGACTGTTTAGGAAGTAAATAAAAAGTAGATCACCATCCATGACTCTTAATCCCAGCTAAAAAATTATTATTTTAAAACACACACACACACATACACACACAGACAAACAAACACTCACACTGACACACACATCACCCACACCTTTCCTTCTCTTCCCTTCACAGACACAGACACACGCCCACACAGACACACACAAACACACACACACACACACACACACACACACACACACACACACACACACACACACACACACACACACACACACACAGACACAGACACACACAAACACACACACACACACACACACACACACACACACACACAAACACACACACACACACACACACACACACACACACACACACACACACATACACACACACAACAACTTTTCTGGTACTTCAGTATGACATATTGTAAGGGCATCCTCCACCTGACCCTGAAATGGCTCCCCGACAGATTTCTGCAGCGCCTCTGTAATCCGGTACGGCCTGCCATCCCAACGTGTCTGAGTCCGAGGCAAGTGATCCCACACGTGGACCTTCTTCACGCCACCTTCCCTGGTGTGATTTGCCAGGGTCAGCGCACCAATTACCATGGTGACATTTCAACCTACAGCCCACAGCCAGCGGAAGAGCGAGGGTGGGGAATAGATATGGAGAGGAGTGAAAAAGACAGTACAAGAACCTCTCTCTGTCTGCGCTGTTTTAGCATTCAGATAAGGCAATCTGACCAGTCAGTGGTTATGTTCCAACAGTAACCAACTACAATATGAGCAGAAAAATACTGCTGATCCAATGCTACAGTAAGTATTGCACAAGAAAAGCAACTCATATCAGGTAAAAACAACACACACAGATTTATTTGACTCATACATTGATTGCATGATGTGTCACCCGGAGCCTCATTAACTTCAGCAATGTAGATTTTCACACAAACATGTTGACAATAGATAATGATAACGATTCTCAGAATAACTGAAATAGCTGTCTTACTCCTAAATTTCCCTCGGGATTAATAAAGTATCCAACTATCTATCTATCTACTCTGCAGCGCAAGAGCATGATTGGTTCACCCTGTGGTTGGTTGAGCCTTGTGTTTTAGGAAGAGTTGATAGGGTAAACTATTCCTAGGTAAACTATTAATTTCATGATCATTTAACATTGTGGTCTTTCATTGTCCATGGTTTACTTGAATTGCACAACTGAGTAACTACTGAGTACTTAAATGCAATGCAAGAATGGAGATCAATGTCTTATAACTTGGTATTGTGAATTACATGTAATGCACAAAGCGATAAGGGGACATTGATCTCCATTCCTGGTAGGCTCTATATAGGAACAGCAGCATTTTTGACATAAGTGGCGGATCATAGTGCAACTCGGCAACCCTTTTGGATCACATCACCCTTTCACCACATTAACTCTGTCTGTGGTGCGAGTCAGTTCGTAAAAAAAAAAGACCTTTACGTAACACCGAAGGTGCATGCCGTCTTAAGTGACTTTAAATTAATGACTCATTTTCCCAAGCTACCTGCTAAAAGGATGTAATGGACGATGATAGAAATGAGTCAGTCCTCATTGAAAGAGGGAGAGGTCACAGTATTACGCCATGAAAGCCG
This sequence comes from Clupea harengus, assembly GCF_900700415.2. Lineage (NCBI taxonomy): Eukaryota > Metazoa > Chordata > Actinopteri > Clupeiformes > Clupeidae > Clupea > Clupea harengus. Next base: position 11,992,054 of record NC_045165.1, read on the forward strand.
CACTGAGGAGGCAATGGATGGCTGCGGCCTAATGTCCCAAGGACTGTGAAGAACAGCGTAGCTTCTGCGCGGGGTAACCACGACAACTGCACTTTATGCAAGACAGAGAAGCATTTACAACACGCTTCATCTCTGTTATGTATGCTTGGATGGAGCTCATGAGGAAGAAAATAAGTAAGAGCACGACTGGAAAGCATGGATGTGTGTGAGATAATTCATCTCATATAATTAGCCATGTGCTTAACAGCCTGGTAAAACTCCATGGCACATGTAAGCTATCATTGGGACCCATCCGAAGCTGTACCTCAGAGAGCCTTAAATTAAAAGCCACTCTGTTTCAATTTAGTAATGAACTGAACTGAGTAGACCACAGAGTTAAAGAGATCCCTCTTTAGAGTAATTATCCTGTCCCAGTGTGTGTGTGTTGTCCCAGTGCTTACTTGGCCTGTGGCTCTCGAGGGTTATACATTGAACTACGCACTTCTCAAGTAAACAGACATCATGTCATGTTACTATCCCATCCCTAAACTTAATTCCAAGTTTAATTTCCAATTATTGGAAAAGTCAAATACCCTTTTTTTTTATTTCATCAAAACAGTGTTCATGCACAGTCTTGGCTTTGTAAATGGGAAACAAATATGATGGCACAGACTATAAGCCATAAACATTTCAGCCAATCAACACGTTGTTTCAAGAGCACGGAAGGGAGGGGTGTAATTTGATTGGCTGTTGAGCTCAAATATCAACAACCTTTCATCAGAGTCGTGGACACTACCTTTAAGTACATAGTAAGTGAGGGCACTTCATTTAAAAGAGTGGCCATTAAACATGCCTACATTTTGGTAGACCATTTACATCCTTCAGGCAATAGACTGAATATAATGTAATTTTCATGTTGTCCACTTTTGTCCATCGCAGCTAAGGCTGTCCTGCTCGTATTACATACAAAAACCTACTCTTGATGATTCAGGATATGTGTTTTTAATAGCATCACTGCTTTCTGTAGAGATCAGGTTGCCCAACAAAGTAGTTGACAGTGCATGAAGAGAACTTGCTTGGTGAATTCTTTTTTTGATTGGATGTGAGGCAGAGGTTTGATGGAAGTGTCACCACCCGACTGCCAAGCGACCTCTGTGATTGGATGCGGCACAGATGCTGCGAGATTGAGCCAGAGTTCTTGAAAACTCAGGGCATCGTATACACCTGGTTTCGATCAAGAAGTCAATTAGACAGCAGCTGGCACGGGGAGACAAGAAAACAAGTAAAATAAATAAAAGTGGCATCACACAGTTTAGTATTTAACCTGTGTTACATACATTTTTACTCACATACATTTACTGAGTTTACATTAAACACCTAATTTTCTTATAATCCACCTTTGCTAATATATGGCAAATGATACGGCATTATATCTCACAGATGATAACATTAATTCCACCTTCAATTAACATTATCTATAATTCCACGGAGTAACCATAGGTAAAAGATAACCTTCACAGAATCAGTTAGCGGTGTGAGTGTAAAATCTTCCTTTCCATCACCTTGTTCACTATCCAACACTGGGTAGCTACACATTAAAGAGAATCGATTATAAACTGTTCTCTGCAAATCCAGACATCAATACAAAGATAAAATGCCCTGTATGGTTCACTCTGCACTAGCATGTGGCTGATCATTTTATTCAGTCAAAATGCCTCTATTATCTTGCTCTGGAACAGTATTATGTGACTTTGAGCAGTGTCTTTCTCTTTGTTACGCTTCATATGACTTTGTGGCATACAGGCAGCTAGGAATGGTGAATTGACTTACTAAGAAAAAATGAAGAAAGAAGGAGGAAAAAAAAGAGAAGGCTGTCGCCTAGGCAACCAACGAGCAAGAAGGGCAAGCATTGTATGTGCAGTAACATGGCTGATATTAATGTGATCCTTCTCTCTCTTTCTCTCTCTCTCTATCTCTCTCTCACACACACACACACACACATTCACACACTGGCACGAAGAGTCAGTTCTTGATGCATTAGAAATATATATCAAGGCATTTAAAATTTGGTGTGTGCATAATGTTAGTTACATCTAGCCACTGAAAATTCCAGTGACATATCTGCGTTTATGTACTGTATGTCTATGTCTATATATATGTGTGTGTGTCTATATATACGTGTGTGTGTGTGTGTGTGTGTGTGTGTGTATGTGTGTGTGTGTGTATGTGCGTTTGAGCATCTGCAAGGGATAGACAGAGAGCAAGAGAATGAGAGAGAACCTGAAGGGGTGAGGAGGAGGAGGGGTATCTCTCAGGTGAAAGACTCAAGGATCACAGAGAAATAGTGTAGCGCAGCGGCGAGGAAATGTTGGGTCTGCGAGGAAGCTGCTCAGCCCCCCGTGGCTTTCCCATTTATGTTTGGGGCAGCAACACTGGCACTGCGCGTTTATCCTACACATGCCCAATTTCACTGTTATCCAGAATTACTTTGGAAGAGATGTATCAGATTTCATGTGCGCTGATCCTTGAAATAGGTATCAGGGAGGCCATCGAACTCTTGTGTGAGGACATTTTGTGCCCTAAAAAAGGAAAGCTCTGCTTTTTTGGGGGATATGCAATAAGTCCTTTGCCCACGAACACTTACACTTACACTATACAGCGTCTAAGCCCAGATTAAAGCAAAACGGGGCCCAATTGCTGTTTTATAACGTTGTGATGTTTACGTCTCATCAATTTCAATTTCAGCAGAATCTATACAGTTTTCTTCAGCTGAAAATCTCTATTTCAGCAAACTGCTGCAGTCATTCAAATGATCGTAATTCATTGTGAGAAAACTGTGGAATAAAATAAAATTGAATAGTTAAACCCAAATGTGCAATTCTCAGCACGGCACAAAACCACAGACTTTCCTTTCTTGTCAAGCAATCTGCCTTGACAGCACCTAACATGCTTTTTGTTGCTGTTGTAGTCGTTGTTGTTGTTCTGTCTGGAGCTTTCTGCTGAATTAGCTCAAGCTCTGGCTAATATTCCTAATGATCTCCACGACTTCTCCAGTCATGACCCTGCAGACAGCGATGGGCATCTCTGTGACTGGGGTGTTCTCCTTGACTGGCTCCTAGCATCTGGATGGCTGGTGAGAAATTCACCTCTGTCAGAAACACTTAGAGCTGAAAGAGGAGCACTCCCGCAGCAAAGATGTGCAAAGGCAGGCTGGTCTTACCTAAGTAAGGAGGAATAATGTTTCTGAGTTCCACACTGAAGTTCATTTTAACTGTTCATTGAGACTATTAATTAGTTAATTAGTTAATTAGTCTGCTGATTAGTTCAATTTATTGTTGAGGCGTTTTTGATGCTTGGCTCATCAGAATCAGTTTATAGTCACTGTGTATTATCTATTTAAACAATTTAAGCAGTAGTAGTGTATTTTTGATTAATTTTTAGATTTTTCTCCACTCAAAGCACATTGTGTCTATGTATGCCATATGAAATGTGCTATATAAATAAACTCGACTTGACTTGACTAATACTTACAATTTACACTCATTTTGAGCAGGTGGTGTGCAAAAGTATGGTGCAGTTGTATGATAAATAATGCAGAAGACCAGGGATATGGACTGGCACTCTTTATCAGTGATGTTATGGTGTGTTGCGTGAAACGGATTTACACGTTACACTTTCAGGAACACACCTCATCACAAGGGGCCACCAGCTTGCTTCTTGGTTGCGTATAGGGCTAGCTATATGAATCACCAGCTTGCTTCTTGGTTGCGTATAGGGCTAGCTATATGAAGCACCAGCTTGCTTCTTGGTTACATATAGGGCTAGCTATATGAAGTAATAAAGCAGCTTTAATGGAGGGATCAATGTTAGGCCTACGACTGGAAGACTTGTGGGCCTAGCAGTTATTGTGATCCCCATCTGGACCTTTCGTTGGCTTTCCCCTTCTCTCATTTTGGATCTATTTTGTGTTTGGCACATTTTATTTTGTTTTGTTTTGTTTGTTTGTGGGGATTTCTCCATTTGTGAACCTGTCGGGATCTGGGAGGCTTGAGCTCCATGATTGGGCTGTTCGTCCGCACGAGACTCCACTTGAATCTGCCTAGGGCCCTGAAGAGAAGCTGATGTCCTTGCATTCCATCCGCTTACCTTCGTTCACACTGACGAATGTCATCACACACACTTACATTAGGGATTTCGGTTTGGGCAACTTAAACCCCCTAAACTTTCATCGTGAGCTTGTTGCCAGACCTAGAGTTCTTAACAGTAGTTATCCAGGGCAAAACCTCCCACTTAACCAACAGTATAATAAATATGGAATATTTCATATAGTATTTATAAATGAATGAAATATATCAGCAATACAATGACTACACATTTCTTCACTACACTTGCAGTTACCCAACATGCCACTACCACACCATTCTGAAATCATGTGGGAGATGAGGGCATGAGAGGCTGTGAGAGTGAATGAGTGCATTAATCACATACTGAATATGTCAGTCATTTTTTTTTCATGAAATACATCATTTTTGAATTGATAGGCTTTCCTGTGGATGCCTTTAAGTCTTTCTAGACAGTAACATTATCACCATTGTCCTCCATTGTCTAGTCTAGTGTCATTATGGGATACAACAACATTGACAAAGTGCAAAATAGTAACATTATCACATCTGTTTGCAAAGCTTTTGAGGAATGCTCGTGCTCCAAACACTTACGACAACGACAACAACACTAAAGCTATTGCTGGCCTGCAGTTCCCTCCTCCTCCTCCGCCTCCTCGTAGGACCACCTTATTTTTCTCATTACTGTTTGCCGGTCTCGAGGGCCGGATAAACAGACTCTCAGCTCAAGGTAAGCCTCTTGTTCTGTAAGCCTCTTTCTCTCCCTTCTCAACTGACCTCCCTCCAAACCCGCTTCATCTCAATGATAGCCTCCTCGCCACTGGCGTCAATTATTCACCCCACTTTTTTTTTTGTACAAAGCGACCCCCACCCCTCGGCCATTCCTGGTTTATCTTATTTTGACCAGCGGTGTGGCTATCCATTTATCATCAAAAGCGAAGCTGCGCCTGAGACGCTGCACCTGGGCGACTTGTGACAGACATGCAGTGACTGCGTCGCAACGTGTGTAGGACTGCTGACTGTTTCGTTGCTCGGTTGGTATATTACGGTGACTTGCAATCTTTTTAATGCTTTCAGAGCGAGACTCTCACACACAGTATGGGGAAGGTTCTCTTCAAGGTTTTGTAAATAATAATGTTGTCGGGGTGTTATGCACTCACTGATCCCACAAGCGCCGCAGAGCTGTAATGTTTTCAATTGTAGATGGAACCGGTAAACTTCAAGCGCTTATAGACCATAGCTGGGCACAAAACATTAATACAAAGTAGACTTTATTATGGAGATGAGCAAGCAAAAGACTTTGAAGCTGCGAATGCAATACACAGCACAGCCGCCCGCATTAAAGTCGTAAACATTTGACCTTTTCTGCTGCAACACCCCTGTGGATCTCAATTCTGCAGGTCTGGCAAACCGTTCAGGGTTAAGTTTAAATATAGGGTCCAAACAATTGGCTTCTCATGGTTTAAACCCTTTCTATGACCTTCCAAGGACGAGGTCATGACACTTGCCAAATGACCACAATTGATTCTTAGCCTAACACCACTGAGAACTCATTAGTGAGATGAGAGGGATACAATGAGAGCATTAGAGGGCCCTGAGGAGTATCTTGTCTCTCTCTCTCCAGCAAGTGTTGTCCGAATCACCAAAGTCGAGTCCAAATGAAGTCGAGTCCTCATTCCCTGAGTCCACATCTGAGTGATCAATGAACTGTTAGATGGAGTAATCAGGAACAAAGAAAATGTGCTCTTCATTAAATCAAGTTCATTGAAGTATCTGTTGTTTACCATTAATGTGTGGTGAACATCGCACTGTCAAGGCTTGTTTACCTTGTCAATTAATGTCAATGCCAAATGTGACAGAAACTGTATCAAAAGCTACAAATCGAAAACGAATGGGTTTACAGACGTTACTGAACTGATTTTTCAAAATAAATATATAATTATAATTATAGATACATATATTTAGTGTTTACTCACTTTATTGACAAGGGTCTGAAGAAGTTCTTAGGTGTATAAATATAAGTCAGTAATACCGTTTAGAACTCTTTGCATTCATGTAGACATTCTGGCCATACCTGGCCGCTATGATGTCTAGGGGAGTTGTGCAGGCACAGAGGGAGAGTGGGGTTGGGGTTGTGTGAGAAGATGAGAGGCGCAAACACTGGCAGCTTTACGGAAGACACAGATTATCTAACGGTATTGCCTCCTCCTATAGCTTGTCTGAACAATATATCGGTGTACCTTATATTTACATTACATTTAGCAGATGCTTTTATCCAAAGCGACTTACATATGTGCGACTTACAATGTATACACATTTTACATTTACACTGATGGCACACTGCACATCAGGAGCAATTAGGGGTTCAGTGTCTTGCTCAAGGGCACTTCAACAGGGAATCGAACTAGCAACCTTCTGATTACTAAACGACTTCTCTACCTACTGTACCACTGTCGCCCCATATACAGATATATCACCCAGCCCTACCTCGAATTCGAATGCAGTCAATACTCGAGTCCAAGTCCAAGTCTGAGTCATCATCGTTCAAGTCTAAGTCGAGTCACGACACGAGTCCTGAACATCAGGGCTCAATTCCTGGACTCAAGTTTGAGTCCTGGACTCAAGTACTACAACACTGCCTCCAGTCCAACTGCACTGGCTTGTCCATAAAATGAAAAAGTGATAAAAATGTACTTGCAAATGATATGTGCTGTCAAAACATGGGATACTACTAGGGGACAAATCACATCCTGTATCTGTATTTTTGTCTTCCCTAGTGGCATCCCCAGACTCAAATCACTGCTTGTGTAGCTCAGCTGCCATGACAATCTTGACAGTGCATCTGTATGAATCCGCATGGACTTTGCTGGATAAAATAGGATTGACTGAAATGAAGTTTGCACAGTGGCGTGTGACATGAAAAATATAGTTATTTGCACATGTAGACGTGTTGGTTGAGTATGGCTGATAGACTCTCACCGCTGTTCCCTTTTCTCTCTGTCACACTGGGGTCATGGATCACTTGTAGTTGACAATGAGCACCTCCCTCGCAGCAGCAGCGAACCATACTGGATTGTAATCACATGCTGACGGGGGTGTCTTCTAAATAATTGTTGGTAAATGACACTGAAACCGCGGTTGGGTAAGAATGCTACGGGAGCCTGGAGGAGTCAATTGAGGTTGGCAGAAAGTTCTCCCCGGTTCAACAGATTTCCTTTCCGTCCCAAATCAATGTTCCTGGGGCGGCAGGGGGATGGAGCATTGACAAATTGATTCAGTGACAGCGGTTCGACAGAAACGACTCAAAAGGTGTCTGCGCCCCAGAGGAGGGAGGCCATTGTGACTCATGTTACTAGATTTGTTGCCTTGTGCCTTTGCTGACATGCAGTCAATACTCAAACGCATTGCATCATGCTTTAGGGGATAGGCTGGACATATATCACTGCAAAAGTTATTGTTATTTTGCTATAACTTCAGGCGTTTTATCTGGCAGTTATGTGAAGCTTTGCATTAAAAGTAGATTAAAATAAAAAATAGATTTTTGATTTGATGAGGCATTGTTTGTGTAACATCCACACAGTCAACATTTTATATTATAAAATAAGTGTGAGCTAACACCATTGACTAAAAAAAAGTTGAAACAGACAGATTTTAAATACTCTGAGAAATCTTTTCACTTGATTCAGGAGTGGACATTGACCTTTCCCATACCATCCACTACACTTCACGGATGTTATGCAAACATGTATGACCCATACAAACCTTAGTCAAGGCTGTGGCCTATGTGACTCTATTGAGGTGAGATGTTGTTTTCTTTTGATTCCTCCTCTGCTTTCTGAAGTGCTTTCTCTGTTATCTCTCGTTTCTATTCCACGAATAGCATTATCTGTTCAAAGAAACCTTTAACTCTGGACTATCCTGAATGGTTCCCATCAAAAGGTTCAGTTCAGGTTCCGTTAGGTAATTGGGTAAAAATGTAAAGGGTAATTCCATTATAACCAATAAAAAGTCTGCGGAGAGACAAAATTGTTATTTTACAAAACGAGGGGAGCATTTTGAATTGTCAGCAGCATACATAGGTTCATGCTGGCAAGAAAAATAGGAGCCTTTTTTTTGAGACAGGAGGACACCCGACCTCCATCGCTTCTCTATGGTCTAGTGTGGCTCTGAAACTGCCATAGGCAGACCTGCGCTTTCAGCTCCCTTTGATTCAGCTCTGTTCTCTCCCTCTACCCCCTTTGTCTCTGTTTCTCTGCCCATTTTCCCTTAACCCACTTCATACACTCCATTCACACAGTCATGCATACACACACACACACACACACACACACACACACACACACACACACACACACACACAAATACACACACACAAACACGCGCACACATGCACACACACACACACACAATCTCACAATCAAATTGTATGTCTCTGTTGCTCGCTCTCTCTCTCTCTCCCTCTCTATCTCTCTCTATACACACACACACACACACCAGATGACTGCTGAAGGTGTACATGAACAGTGATGCACCTTTTATCTGCTGTCAAAAGATACTCCCTAACTGCTCTTGAGTACATCACGACCAACCTATTCATATCAACCCTCAGAAGTAAATACAGAACTTGGCACATAATCATCTAAATTACTATAAATGCGCAGGATGCTCATCAGATTCTCCCAAAATGCCCCCCCCCCCCCCCCACCCCCCCACACACACACACACACGTACACAAGGCATGAATTGATAGTATTACTTAGCAAACGCATGCAGAGAATGTAACAAGCACAACATTTTCCAACTTCACCCAGGTGCATGCATGCACGTACACACACACACACACACACACACACACACACACATACACACACACACACACACGCACACGCACACACGCACAGACACACACACACACACACACACACACACACACAAACTTGGCCAACAGCACAACACGAGGCACATCAGTAATGTGAACTGCTGCGATGGGAGTGCATGCAGAGTTGAGAGGCTCCTCTGAGGTGTGACTGTGTGGTCACAGCATCAGAATAGAACTCTGGCGCTATGAAAGCAGAACCCTCTCGAGCACAGCGTTTAGCCTTTCCCCAGATCCCACATCAACGCTGACATCATTTAAGACAGTATTTAGTCAATCATACATGATGAATGAGATCCTGCAGTGTTTTATTTATGTCCAGCAGGGCCAAAAACAGACAAGGATACTTTCATAATGGATCTAGTTAGCTGGAGAGGAAATATAACACACACACACACACACACACACGTGCAGACACACACACACGCACACACACACACACACACACACACACACACACACACACACACACACACACACACACACACAGACACACACAGACACACACACACACACACACACACACACACACACACACACACACACGCACACACACACACACACAGACACACACATACTTATTTTAAGGGCATGCTACTGGAAAATAGGTCCCTGATGGGCAACTACTGCAGGCTGGCTTGTGTACCTTCTGCCTGAGTGACTTGTGACAGTGGCAAGTAAATAGGACACACACAGGGAGCGAGGGGTACAGCGACATCTCAGGAGAAGGTTAGATAAAACATTAGTTCAGGGACGGCACAGAAACATCTCTCAAAATGTTAACTTTATGTACAACTTTCTGGGAACAATTTCATATCCCACGGGAAATTGCAGTGCATTCAAAACGCACAGAACGCATTTCAGTTGTAAGATTTAATGGGTCTATTCTTTTTTTTCTTTAGTGGGGGGGGGGTTGTTCACTGTATTTATTCGAGCTGCCAAAACCTTTTGTAAAAATTGAAGTGGTGTCATGGCGTAACCCGAAGTGCTCTCTATATATGTAGTTTCATGAATGAGAAATATCAAAAGTCTCAGCACAATAACTGATGCAGGAGTTACACACAGAGGGAGGGGGGGGGGGGGGGGGGGGGGCACGTGTATGACACATCATAAGACTGACATAACTATGTAATAAACATGCAGTGCTCATTGAACACGTTCATTTTTATGAGAACGATCAACTGAACGCAACCTAATGACAAACTATGAACTAGTTCAGAATTTAAACGGTGAACTATGAACGTGAACTATTCATGTTTACTTGTATGAACTGAACTTTGAACTAGTTCATGAGAGGTGTGAACTTGCACAACACTGTAAACATGTCATGCCCTATGGCATATCTTGACAGAAATGATCATGAGGATCATTGATCAGCGATCATTAAAAAGTGATCAAGTGTCATAAGACCATTACTGGTAACTAGCAGGAGAGACAGGAGAGCATGTTTGATGCTATGACCGCTTAAAACTATGTGGCATGGGCTCTTATAGCACCCAAGGTGGTAGGCGTTTACTGATATATTGATAATGCAGCAGTGTATGTTGATTATCCATATGAGACTGTGAGAATGGCCCGAGCCGGCCATCTCACCATGTGGGATGTAGGCTGCTGGAACGTGGTTGCAGGTCGGCAGGAGCACACACAGCGCAGGAGACAGTGGCATTCTTATAAAAATAGCTATATTTATTTACAAAAAACAGGGACTCAAACCCCAAAAACATATAAACAAAAACAAAGGGTAATCACAACCCTAAAACATAAAACACACACTGAACAAAACTAAAGCTCTCAAACAGGCAAGGTGTGTGTACCTGTGTGTGTACCTGCCCCAGCTTTCTTCCAGCCTGTTCAGTCTGTCTCTCCCTCAACAATGAGGTGCACCTTTTAACAAGGCTGTCAATGGGGCTAATTTGGCCCAATCAGTCCCAATTGGACCCATCCACCGTTGCAGGGGAACCCGGACCCAACCATTCTGGTGGGGGAGTCCAGCCCTTCTCCCCTCGTGGACCACAGTGAGAAGGGGGAGGGACTTCACCTTTTCACAGAGACCTATACGACAAGTGTGACCTGAGAGGGTTTTGTGCATATATGTGTGCAAATGAAATACAAAATGAAATGACTTCACTTACCCATGGTGAGTGTATATAAAAATACACTGTTAGAACCCCAAGAACAAGTAAAAGATGATGGAGGCTTCACATCTGAGTCATCCTAACTCCCAGAGCTGTATTTTTTTCTGTGGATAAACATTCTGTGCAAACCAGAATATTTTAGTCTTACTTTTTATAGCAGGGAGGGTTGGCTTGCCCTCTCAGCGGTGATCCATGACTCCCCAAGGATGATATTCAAATATCATTCTCTTCAGACTTCCTTTTGCGAATTTACACACCATATTTAAATAAGAATATAATAACATGGATGTAACCTGGTAAGTGAACTTCCTAATAACTCCCCTTGATAATGCCTTGAATCTAAGACAGGTCAAAATGATCAGAGAATATGTGAGCCATCAGAGCTTTTCTGCATCTGTTTTGTGTTTAATCCATTTTTAATCTATGCAGGCAATAGTATTGTGCTAGCGATCTATAGACAAAATATGAAATGTGGAGAAGTGGATTTATCTTTCAAACACGTGTACACTATTTTGTCATTGAGTTCAGGAGTGCCCTAAGTGCTTCTCCCCTTTATGCATATTGTGTATTCACACCACTAATCACTGATCCAATTAACGATGAAAAAAAGCAATGGGATTCTACAGCAATTTTACTGCAACATTATAAAACTGGGCAAAGCTAATTTGTTTGTTTGTGTGTTATCCAAATGAAAAATCATGTATTTTTCTCTGCATGATTTTATTAGTGTGGAGAGGGACCGACTTCTTGTTGAACTGGACTAAAATCAGTAAACTGGAAGCCGTACTCCAGCTCACGCGAACACCTCCCATTACCATAAAGAGTCTCCTGTTGTCTGTTGCATAATTCAAATAATCCAAAGGACTTCTGCTCTACTGGAAGCCAAACGATGGACATCTTGAAATGCATCTGACTCTTGCATTAGATCAGTGTTGTCTGACTGGTTCCCCTGTGCTTGCCATTTAGTATAACCATGATCATCCATATTTAATGTAGATGTAAAACACAAATATAAGCAAGTTTGTATCATTTTAGCTTGAGCTTGGGCCAATTGGCTGCACCAGAATGAGTGGATAATATTGTCAAATACATTGTAAAATCTGTCTGTAAAAAGTAGTTACCATCATATGTTGATGTCAACTTTCAGTTATTAATTAAACTTTACGGCCATCTTATATCTTAAGTGTTGTCAGTGGCATGACTACATGACTCAACCCACCCATGTTCTCAAGAGAGATGAGAATTGAGCGAGAAGCTTTTATTTATTTAATTTTTTTTTTATAGAATAATCATTTCCATCACAGTAAACTAGAAAAAACATCCGCCATTTCTTTTCAATGCTGTGCAGCAATCCCTACATCTCTGGTTGTGCCTTTCATTTCCTTTTCATTTCCATCTATCATTATTTTGCTAAAAGCTTTCGTCGGATTGTAATGTCTCCCGTGAGCAGCGCAACATCATCTCCCCCTGCCTCTTTAACTGTCATTACTGTTTTCTGGCCTGTGGAGATAGACCAGCTTCATGTTAAGCTCCCTGCTCCCACCTAGGTCCCGCCAGAAGGATGATTCCTCTTTGTCCCTAAGATGGCTTCATCAACACAGGTCCCGGGAGCGGTGATCCTGAAAGGACGAAAAAGACAGAAAAAAAAGAGAAATGGACGGAGAGGTGAATATCGCTGCCCCCTCGCTTTTCCTAACGGGGTTCACTCATCCTCCACTTCTCCCTTTCAGTCTGCCAATCTGTCTATCCTATTTCACTGTAGATGCCCGTGTCCACCGGCTCCGACCCTGTGACAGGACGTGCTGGTGTCAGCAGTAGGAGGTGCGTTGTGTCGTGCCAGCTGTACTCCCCGTGTACACCAGACCCCATGCGGACCACATGTTATCACGGAACCAGCTGTGCGCCATGATTGCCACAACCAATCATCATGAATTTTAATGATATTCTAGTGCCATTTTTTTGTGTGTGTGTGTGTGTGTGTTTTCTTTTCTTTCTTTCTGCTATACATCTGACTTAAGTGAGATCATCACAAGGTAGAGGGTTTCAGAGCCCCCCACCCCACCACCCCACCACCCCCCCACCCCTCCAGACTGCCTCCGTGGGGATGGAGGAGGGGCAGCAAAGGTCACAGCAATATCACACACCCTCCGAGATTTCAAATTTAATCAGACAGCCGACGTCTGGCTGGGCCTTAGAGGCTGAGCGACTGATAGAGTGCAGAGATTTCATAGCGATGCAGCAGTGAGCAATAACACATGCCCCTCCTCTGAAAATAAAAGAGGTCGGAAAAAAATACTGTGAATAAATATGATAAAGTCCTAGAGCTAGGATCCCTAAATGAAATGTCCCATGGTTCAGTCAGCCAAAGGGCGTCACTGATATCAGGGAGGCCATTTTGGATGCACTCCAAATGAGAGAGAATTGGATTGAGTTTTTCTCTTTCTTTTTGTAAATGATTATTTCTACATACAGTAGTGCAGGCGCATCAAGATAGAATAAAATCAAATTGAAAGATAAAAAAAAGTATGAATCCGTTATGGTGGCCTCAAATGGGGATGCTGTGTATTTATGAAAGTTTATTTACAGTCCCGTACCCCTTCAGACATTTAATCTCCAGCTGCGTCCCCCCCCTTGAAAAAAGTTTTCCTTTTCACCTATTACTTTAATTCCGTTTTAATCCGTTTCGGCTCATTTTGTTCACCCAGAGGTAGATTGATGGCTTAAAATGAGTGAATAATATGTGCCACAAGTGACCCAAACCTTCTAAGGTTGTTGTTTGCCAGCCATCAACAGAACAGAAGACTAAAAAAACATTATTTGCAGGCGATTGGGAAGATGAGCGAATTCATTTGACAGGCTACGGAGGTCTGTGTTGAATAGGGGGGCGTGGCCGGAGCGGAGTTCAGCACAGACGTGACGTTTTCTCAGTGGTTTTGTTTTCTAATTAATGCTTGTTCATCGTTGCGATCCTTGTTGTGTTTATAAGAAAGAAATACAGCCTTGCAGGACAAAATACAGGGAAATTTTCTCCCCGCATACCCCCTGAACCACTTCGCGTACCCCTGGGGGTACGCGTACCCCTGTTTGGGAACCGATGGTTTAGACCATATTTACCTTCAGTGAGGAGAAGTGGGTGTGTGTATATGACCCTGTTCTGCTGTTTGAACACTTGCCTCAGGGTTATGTGGAACCCTCTATGCAGCCTTCCTTTCAGGACATGCTTAGATCTCAGAGACAGCTCAGACACTTGACAAAAGAGACTGAGAGGCGTCATGATTGGGCAAAAAGTGCTGTCAAGTATAAGGTGTCCTCCAATTGAGCCCTGACCAAAGTGGCCAAACAGACTTCAGTCTGAGAAAAAAATAAAGTAAACCCCATCAGGTCAAATGGAAACATCCGTTGAAGTGGAGACAAAATGGCTTGGGGGGAAATTATAGAGCGTACAGAGCAAGAGATGGTCAAAATTGTGGCTACGCACCTTTTTGTTCGAGGCCATTTCCTCCGCTACAGAGTCCGGTGAAGAGGCGTCTGCAGTAACACTTATGGAGTGGGGCTATCTCTGGATCCCTCATGGTCTGGGGCTACCTTGTCTGATGCCTCTCCTGTCTGAACCTGTTATGCTGAGGGCTGTTTTGTCTGAGACCTTTGACTTCCCCAAATTCCTTCTGAAAGACTAAAACATCTTTTTGTCCGTGCAGTGATGAGATTTTGTATGCTGTGTGAGAGCTGAGGCTCCTGTGGTGTGCACCGGACCCGCACGTGTCTTCCATGCCTCTCATTCATCTTGAGGCAACACCCTGTTATTCAGAGAAAAGTCATCCATATTCTCACAAACCCACATAGCCGTATACACACACACACACACACACACACACACACAAACACACACACACACACACACACACACACACACACACACACACAAACACAAACACAAACACACACAAACACAAACACACACACACACACACAAACACACACACACACACACACACAAACACACACACACACACACACACACAAACGTGCACATCTCCATGTAATCCATCTTTAAGCAATACCTTCATATCCTGTGCATTCAATCTCTTCAAGGTCAGGTGAGGAAAAACTCATCCATACACTCTTGAACTCCTCTAGTCATACGCGTACATGTGCACACACACACACACACACACACACACACACACACACACACACATAAAGGCATGTTCACACACATGCACATGTACACAAAGAGTAGAAAGAGAGATGCAGATTGGGACAGAGCAATCACGTATGAAAGACAGACAGGGCAGAAGTCCGAGACGGAGAGGAAGAGGAGGAGAAAAAGGACAGAGAGGGAGAGGAAGACTAATGAAAGCTGTAGTGCATGCCCCTCTAGGCCAAAGAACCAAGTGGTCGTTATTTATTAATGCCTAACCTTTTTAACGATGCAGAGTGCACACAGCTGTTTATGTGTTTGTGGCATAAATCCACGTAGAATTTCGGCTACAGGCTGCAAGCTCAAAGGCTCAAAGAGAGATTGCCTCGGTGTCTATTTCACGATTACCGTCACGAGGGTCTGAGATTTGACTGCTCAAACTGGAATGCTTATTTCCATGATGCCATAGCGTGTGTGTGTGTGTGTGTGTGTGTGTGTGTGTGTGTGTGTGTGTGTGTGTGTGTGTGTGTGTGTGTGTGTGTGTGTATGTATGTATGTGTGTGAGGGTTTTATAAGTCAGACATCTATGCACCGTTGGGAGCCATGTGATTTTCATTCAACTGCTCATGATCAAAGCTGTTCCGGTAAAAAGCCTGTCAAGGTTTCCAGGTGGGAGGAAAAAATGTCTTCCTTCCGTGTCTTCCCACTAACATGGTTTCAAGGCATGAGTAAAGAATCATCAAAAGCTTCCAATATCTTCATCACCACATTGTCTCATTTTAGAATGTATATACCTGATACCTGATTGAGGAAAAAATGCTGAAGGCATTAAACCAACTTGTACATAACGAGCAAAGCAATGGTTCACTGAGGGACTTGCATATCCACTTGTTGGATTATTAATGACAGGTTATTAATGCTATTACCTAAGAACACTTGTGCCATATTCTGTCAGGGCCGCTGAGGCCAGATAAAAGGTAGCAAACTCAGAAGCAGACTCAGGATCAGATAAACGGTTTAGGGGTTCTTTTAATACCCAGTTGGCAACAGAGGATTCAAAAAGGGAACTCAAAATATAAAAAAAAAATCACAGCAGAGGTACATGCAAGGGTCAAGCAAAATCCAAGGTCACTAGTCAGGCAAGGGTCAATACACAGGCAGACAGAGTTAGGCACAGCAGAGGTACAGGCAAGGGTCAGCCAGAATCCAAGAGTCCAAAAACAGGCAGAGAGGTCGGTACACAGGTAGGCAGCGAGAATACAGGCAGCAGTACAAAGGGGCTTGGCTTGATTCACGTGATTGAACAGAAAAAGGTTGGCAACAGATAGGGAAGACAGCAAATGTTTCGTGAATGCTAGGCAAAAGTCCAGAACAGCAAAACAGCGTGAATCCAGAAACTGGCGGTGGTTTGAAAGCTGTGGCTGACGAGGAGAGTGGAGTCAGGTGTGGTGGAGCAGGCACCAGTGATTGGATGCCTTGCTTGTCAGTCAGCCAGGAGACAGGGCAGAGGGAGAACCTGGCAGGGAGCACACAGAACCGCACTGACATGCCAGATCACTGACTACGGAGGGCGTGAACCAGGCCGGGCTGTGACATTTTTCGTGTTGCTGAGGAGAGCCAGACCATCATCATCATTTGTAGTCGATGGCAGCAGAACAATCTTACATCACAATGTTGCAGCCTTGGTGCGCTCCATCTATCTGTCAAAGTGATAGTCAGTTACCTCAAGCCACAATCCATCAAGGTTCATACCTTGAAAATGGTTAAAAGTAAATTGGGGAAAAAAATATAAGAAAGTTCTGAAACAGCCTTATGTGACCTATTACCTTCGCTCTTCTGTATATTCAGTGCTGGTGAAGATACTTTAAAAGCATAGCTACCAATTACTTGTCACTGAACAAAGTTGAACTACAACAAAGCTACCCTAGGGAGAAATGTAGTTGGGTTAACTAAAGGTACTTGGGAAAAGTAGTTCACACTACTTTGTAAAAATTTGGAAGGAATGTCAGTGTTGGTTTTGTACATAATATCCATCAGACACCTGCCTTCCAGAAACTCCCAGGTGGGGGCATTGCACCAAGCAGGATTACTCAATTAGCCAGATAACTTCTAAAATAATTTGCAACAACTCTGGACATGTGTTAATAATAAGCAGTAATATAAATACTTGACTGATTGACACCTAATATATTCAAGTTTAGTTTTAAAAATTTAGATTCCAAAAGGTGACAAACAAGGGCTTTGGGCTATGGGCTTTGGGGCTTTGGGCTATTAGTGGTTTATAGACCCAGGGTTAACCAAAGTCAAAGCACAATGTAAAGACATTTCTATCTGTTATTGTAGATGTAAGCCCAAGCAAGTACATTAACTCTGTAGATTATAAGCAGACAAAACCAACGGCAGCTGTTGTTGGGGAGATGCCAACAGGGAATCTCAGTGAATTCAGGCATGTAGCGAAGCACCACCATCCTCTGCTGACGATGCCTATAACAGTTACCAATAACAGCAAAGACATTTAAAAAATCTTACACAACAGCACCAATTCATTCTCCTCATAAACTGCTAGAGGCTCTGGAAACTAAGTCCAATTAGATAAGGATGGACAAAAGGCATATACAGTACATTCTCCAAATTATTAAGATACAGAACCATGTTATAATAGACTCATATGGATTTAAATCCTGAAAAATAGATAAGTGAATAGATTTTAATCAAATTCTAAACAAATTGACTTACATGTTATCAAATTGGTGGCGTTCAAAGCAGCATGTTGAATTTAATTCCACACTCATTCCCTTCTCCTTTTTTTTATTTAGTTTCTTTCTGTATCTCTCTCTCAAACACACACACACACACACACACACACACACACACACACACACACACTCACACACACACACACACACACACAGACAGACAGACAGACACACACACACACACACACACAGACACACACTCACACACACACACTCACTCACTCACTCACTCACACACACAGACACACTCAGTTGTTTGAGGAAAAAAGAGAAATAAGAATACACACACACACACACACACACACACACACGCACTCAGTTGTTTGGGCAGGAGGCACCACATAATTTCCGAGGCAGGAAAAGTGAGAAGCGCCCCGGCCTGTGCAACACGAGAGGTACCCCTCTCTCGGCCGCCCGCCCGCCCGCCTCTCCTCGGCTGAGCACACACGGAAGGCCCTGGAGGAGACAAAACATTAATCCCCAAACCAAATGCCCAGTGCCTCCTGGCTGCCAACGCTCCACTTCCTCTCTCCTCTCTTCTCCTCCCCTGCCTTCCCTTCCCTTCCCTTCCCTTCCCTTCCCACACCCTCTCCCTGAACTGCTGACCATCACCCTCAGGCCCAGGCAATTTCACAGGCCCGGGAGACACGAAGGAAGGAAGGAAGGAAGGAAGGAAGGAAGGAAGGAAGGAAGGAAGGGTACATCACTTTGGCCCAGACTGTGTCACCATTCTGTTTTTGTTTTTTTTCTGCACCTTCAGGGGATGAGCTGGACTTGGTGAACAGCACCGCAAAGCTCCCCCGTTGCCTGGGCTGTATATGAGTTTCTGCGTCGTGATTGTGTCCAGATGAGAATGAGGGAGCGTTAGGAGGGTTGAGGGGCTAGGAGGAATGCTTATCTTCCCTGAAGCAATCAAAATGAGACACAGCTGAGTAGAAAAGAAGGCTCAGATGCCATTGTTGGAGTTTTTATTTGTGCGCTTTACGGACAAAACACTCCCAAAGCAATGGAAACATAGGGAAGAGTATTTTGTTTGTACTGTTAGCTGAAAACAAAAAAAGCATTTTTTTTTTTTGTTATTGATGAAAGAAGACCGAAGAGAGAATCATTTATGAGGAATTCCCCACTTTGCTGACAAAGGGATTGTGTCAAAGGGTGCATCAGAAGTTATATATGATGACTTACTTTATATTTGGTGAAAAATAGATAAGGCCTTGTTTTTAAGATGCCCAAAACTTATATTTGTATGTCCTCTTTTCCAGGTTCCAGGTTCCCTATTAGCGATGCACAAAGCTTCAAGACGTCAGTGTCAGTAATGGCAAATATTGTAGATTCCAGTCACATCCAACTAAAACCCCAGGTAAAAAAAAAACACTCGCTCTTCACAAGGATGTCTGAGACGTCATTGACATTACCGTACAATACTAAAGTAAATGTTTGATGCACTTTTCCCGACATACAACAGTTCTACCAACTGGAGTTTAACTTCACGCACCTTGAAGTTCTTTTGTTCAAAAAGATGAATCATCCGGCGCTCTCCATCCTTCAGAAGCAGCACTGCATGGTCGGGGCTGCTGCACCAATCACTGCTGTGCAATGGTGACAGGAGGTACATGTTACAATAACGATGTAAGAGCCACTCTTAACGAGGGCCTCTGTGACTGAGGGGGTTGTCACACAATCTGAGAAGTGGACTGGCTGTTAGGGTCGTAATATGAATCCCCTGTACAAAATGTTCTCTTGTTGAGAACTTGACATAACAAAAAATGATGCAATAATTGTTGCAATTGCAAATATTTTCATATTTCATGACATGTTGCATACAACCCTATCTGTAAGAATATGTATCATCTACAGTATATTCTTAGGTACATACAAAAGCGACCATAATTAGGTAAACAAATAGTATACTATGTGATGCTCATTTTCAACCCTGTTTATGGTTTTTCATATTTACAGTTGACTATAGCTCCGCTTGCCACCACTGTGGATCCTATTAGCTTTGACATCTCATCTCAGGTGTTCGTGTTTGGGATGATCTCTGGTGGGCCGAGGTTTGATTTAAGTGCACTCTTAATGGCCAGCTCGGCTGTCTGCTCACACAACGGGGGTACCGGAGGTGAGGTCAGGCCTGTGTGGGGGATTATGAGGTGTGACAGGAGCAGCTGCTGTTGCTGCTGGGAGGTGTCCCCCAGCGGCAGTGAATGAGGACACTACTGCTACTACAGAACAGGCCCCTGGCCAGGGTAAACACAGCTCTGCATCGCACCAGCCCTTGTGTTAATGGCGTTAAGGTGTTGTGTTGTGATCGTACATGTGATTTAAGTCAGTGTGTGTGTGTGATTGTGCTTGTGGGTGTGGGTGTGGGTCTGTGTGGGTATTTACATTTACATTTATTTTTAGTCATTTAGCAGACGCTTGGTGTCCAAAGCGACGTACAAGGGAGAGAACAGTCAAGCTAAGAGCAAAAAAAAAGCATGGTGTAACAATAAATACTACTTTACATGAGAATTAGAAAAACAACAACCTAGAAAAGAGGAAAAAGAAGTGCAGGAATGTAACTGCTGAAGTACAAGTTAAGCGCTAGTCAGGTGCCAGTTAGGAGGGGAGGTGCTCTCTGAAGAGTTGGGTCTTCAAAAGCTTCTTGAAGGTAGAGAGGGACGCCCCTGCTCTGGTAGTACTAGGCAGTTCGTTCCACCAACGTGGAACTACAAATGAAAATAGTCTGGATTGCCGTGCTTGCACGGACGGCAGTGCCAAACGACGCTCACTAGACGAGCGCAGCGTCCTGGGTGTAACATTTGCCCTTACAAGAGCATTTAGGTAGGTGGGAGCAGAACCAGTAAGCACTCTGTAGGCAAGCATAAGTGACTTGAACTTAATGCGAGCAGCTACTGGCAGCCAGTGGAGCTCGATGAGTAGCGGGGTGACGTGTGCCCTTTTCGGTTGGTTGAACACCAGACGCGCCGCCGCGTTCTGGATCATCTGTAGTGGTTTCACCACGCAAGCCGGCAGGCCCGTTAGGAGGGCGTTGCAGTAGTCAAGGCGGGAGCTCACCAAGGTTTGCACCAGCAGCTGGGTGGCATACTGGGTTAGGTACGGCCTGATTTTGCGGATGTTGTATAGCGCAAAGCGGCACGACCTGGAGACAGAGGCGATGTGGGCCGTGAAGGTCAGTTGGTCATCAATAATGACCCCGAGGTTTCTTGCTGTTTTGGATGGAGCAAGAGATAAAGAGTCAGTATTGATCTTGATGTTGTGGTGGATGACCTGTTTGGCTGGGAAGACCATCAGTTCCGTTTTGGCCAGGTTCAGCTGAAGGTGGTGATTTTTCATCCATGTGGATATATCAGCGAGACAGTCCGAAATCCGCGCCGAGACCGTGGTGTCCTCAGGAGGGAAAGACAGAAACAGTTGAGTATCATCGGCATAACAGTGGTAGGAAAAACCATGCGAGCGGATGATAGGGCCCAACGAGGTGGTGTAAATGGCAAAGAGAAGTGGTCCCACCACCGAGCCTTGGGGCACCCCAGTGGTGAGGCGGTGAGGTACAGACAGCTGACCTTGCCATGACACGTTGAACGAGCGCCCAGTGAGGTAGGATTCAAACCAGGAGTGCGCATTGCCAGAAATGCCCATACTTGACAGTATGGACAGAAGGATGCGGTGGTTGACTGTATCAAACGCAGCTGATAAGTCAAGCAGGACGAGAGCCGAGGATTGAGCTGCTGCTCTAGCTGTTTTTAAGGCCTCCATTACAGACAACAGGGCTGTTTCGGTGGAGTGACCGCTTTTGAATCCAGACTGGTTCGGATCGAGGAGATTGTTCTTTGACAGGAACTCGGTGACCTGTTTGGAAGCTGCCCTCTCAATGGTTTTAGATAGGAGCGTGAGAAGTGAGACCGGTCGATAGTTTTCCACCTGAGTGGGATCGAGAGACGGTTTCTTGAGCATCGGCGTTACCCGAGCTACTTTGAAAAGAGAAGGAAATGTTCCAGAATTAAATGAAGCATTAATCACCTGTGTTATTGCCGGTAAGACGGCAGGCGATATGGCTTGAAGGATGTTGGATGGGATGGGGTCCAGCGGGCATGTAGTTGGACGGCTACCTGTTAGGATTTTGGAGACCTCACTCTCGCTGAGAGGGATGAAAGAAGGAAAAGATGAGCTATTGACGGTTGCGCCCTTAGGGGAGGGGGACAGTTGGTCGAACTGTTGCCCGATGGCTGCCACTTTCTCTGTGAAAAAGGAAGCAAAGTTATCAGCAGTGAGGTTAGTAGCTGGGGGGGGAGGAGGAGGGTAGAGCAGAGTTTTGAAGGTGGAGAATAGTTTCCGAGCGTCAGTTGCACCGTTGATTTTGTCATTGAAAAAAGTCTTCTTAGCAGCAGTGATGCTGGATGAGAAGGAGGCCAGCAGTGTCTGGTAGCTTGCAAGATCGTCCAGCGCGGCAGATTTGTGCCACTTTCTCTCAGCCGCTCTGAGATTGGAGCGCTGCGTTCGGAGGGTATCACTCAGCCACGAATGAGACTGGGTAGATCGAGCAGGTCTGGTGGAAAGTGGACACAAGCTGAGAGCTTCTGTGGCATCATTGACACCTAGTGAGGAGAAAGTGGATAAAGGTGGAAGAGCAGAAGAAACCAGAGAGGAAAAGTGGGTGGGAGAGAGGTTGCGGGTATGTTGTGTATATGTGTGTGTGTGTGTGTATGTGTGTGTGTGTGTGAGTGTGTCTGTGTCCAATCTAGAATTTCAGCCTGTTCAAGACAAAGGAGCCTTGTTTGCCTCGTTTGTTATGTTCTAACTGAGGACATTCTTAATCCCTCTTAAAGACGACTTCTGAGAACCTGAGTGACACGTTAAAAGGGACCGCTCACCACACAAAGCGCCCCCCACGCAAAAAAAAACACTTCCTGTGAACAAGCGCCAGGATTTCATTAATCACATAACAAATCCACAGAATACGTATGGTGGGATAAAGAGGAACATGATCCCATCAAAGGATGCCGGCACAGGCCTGGCTAAATCTACATTATCTGACATGACCACTGAATACGATTAACATCCCTAAGTACAATAAGAAATATATGCATCCTTGTAAAGAAGTATGCAAAAGCCATGTACATACTGTACGTACATTTTCAACAGAGTTGACACCTATACCTGACCACAGTCAACTACACTGTA
>NC_045165.1:12017742-12197742 GCF_900700415.2 Clupea harengus
AATGGCGTCCACCTCTTTTTCTTCTTTGCAACTGTTTTACCTCTTCCTTTTTTGTCTCTCCTTTTTTTCTTCACATGTATTCCATCTTATCCTTCATTATCTTTTAAGCGTGCTCTCAAACATCTTTCTTCCACCCGGGCAACAATTTCCTTTCGCTCAACAATACTTTTGACCAAGTTTATATATTCTAATCAGTATGCGTCCATGCACAGTTCAATGACTGTTCTCTAGCTCTCGTATAGACTGGCCTGGAATTGAGCCTTTGCAATCAACTTTGGTCAAGGCCTGCCAAAGGCAGTTTCATGGCCCCCCTTTTAGAGGAGCGTTTAATTTCTCCTGCCATGGCCCAAAGGTCAGCCATCCAATTTAAAGCCACACAACACGCCACTAGAGTTTGTACAATATTCTCCGCTCCGTTCCACTTTACAGAAGGGGATGCAAATGATTCTCAAGTCCACAATTTCTCCTGGTTGCTTATCTCTGGCTTCACCGGTGTGAATGGGGAGAGATGCTGGCAGAAGTGCTCTAATGGGCATAAATGGTGCCCCCTCTGAGTGTCAGGTTAGCGCTCAGGCCATTACTTACACTTAGAGAGGCAGCGGCTGCTTATCTGGCTCTGATTACACTTTTCTGTCGGCCATGTTCTCCGCGTCGCTTGATCAGACAGCTCATTTTTTGATGCCAGCAAACCCTCCCTCCCCTTCTGCTGCCATCCCTCTTCTCATTCTCTCTTCTCTGTCTGCTGCTCAGTCTGTCTCTCCTTTTTCCTTCCCTACCTCCCCCTATCTCTCTTCCACCCTCGCTCCCTGACTCACTCTCGCCGCTCACTTCCTCCCTCACTATCACTGGTACTCGCTCTTCCTCTATTCCCTCTCACCCCTCTCTCTCTCTCACCCCTCTCTCTCTCTCTCTCTCCCTCTCTCTCTCTCTCACCCCTCTCTCTCTCTCCCTCCCGCTCTCTCTCTCTCTCTCCCTCTCTCTCTCTCCCTCTCTCTATCTCTCTCTCTCTCTCTCTCCCGCTCTCTCTCTTTCTCTCTCCCGCTCTCTCACTCCCTCTCTCTCTCTCTCCCTCTCTCTCTCTCTCTCTATCTCCCTCTCTCTCACCCCTCTCTCTCTCCCGCTCTCTCTCTCTCTCTCTGCTCTCTCTCTCTCTCTCTCCCTCTCTCTCTCTCTCCGTCTCTCTCTCTCTCTCCCTCTCTCTCTCCCTCTCTCTCTCCCCTCTCTCTCTCTTTCTCTCTCTTTCTATCAAACACATACGTATGCATGCACAACCCTTTAAAACAATCACAATTCTCTTTCTCGATCTATTTTTCTCTCTGACAATGCTTACCTTTTTGTCATGATCTGTATTTTTCACATATCTCTTTCTTTTCACATCTCTCTCTCTACCCCAAATATGCACGCATACACACAGACACACTCTCTCTCACACACACAGACACACTCTCACACACACACACAGACACACTCTCACACACACACACAGACACACTCTCACACACACACACAGACACTCTCACACACACACACAGACACACTTTCACACACACACACAGACACACTCTCACACACACACACAGACACTCTCACACACACACAGACAGACACACTCTCACACAGACACACAGACACTCTCACACACACACACACAGACACACTCTCACACACACACACAGACACACTCTCACACACACACACACACATGCTTACAGATAGAACCCCCCCCCTCCTTTTTTCAATGCAGGTGGAGCTGCAGCTGCTTCATGCCTCCTCCTGCCAAAACCCTTTGCTCCCAAGCTAGACAGACATGTGGCATCCAAAGACTACAAAACAGGGTTGTGTGCCTATGCAGGCGTGAGGGAGTGTGTGTGTGTGTGTGTGTGTGTGTGTGTGTGTGTGTGTGTGTGTGTGTGTGTGTGTGTGTGTGTGTGCGTGTGTGTGTGTGTGTGTGTGTGTTAGTCTGCATGTGTGTGTGGGTGTGTATGTGTGTATGTTTATGTGTGTGTGTGTGTGATTATGTGAGTTAATGTTAGTGTGCATGCGTGTGTGGGGGGGGGGGGGGGGGGGGGGGTTGGGGGGCGGGCTGTTTGTGAGTATGTCAGGGGATTGTGATGGCAGGCTATGGGTGTGAAGAGGAAGGGGAGGGGTGAGAGCTGGCACTTGATTCGTAACAGACAGGTCCCCCCTGCTGTAATCAATCCGGTCAGCGGACATCACCGCGGAGCCAGGCTACACGCAACACACTAAAACACGGCAAATTATACAATTTGGAAGCCGCTCCTCTCTCCTGCTATTGTTTTCTCTGGTGGGATGTGATCATTTTGAGTTGGATTATACGGAGGGCTGCTGTTGCTCGTGCTTTTATCTGGGGTTATTTTGCGGGCTTGACGGGATGCACTGCCGATGGTTGCCATTTAGGTGCTCTAACTTGGAATAAAAAATGGAGGGCAACTGAGGATAACAGCAATCAAAGCAGTATCCTTAGCAGTAAAATAATACTGTAATACTTTACTTGAACCGGGCTTCATAATACTGACATAACCATGACATAAACATATTATGGCAGATGTCGTACACATCATGGCAGCTGATGTCCAATGACCTTTTACCATTATCAGTAATTGCCATGACAGCACTCCACATTTAATATGCCATAACTGCTTAATGTCACATGTTATTAAGCTGTCATAGCAACAATTACAGATCATGGTGACATGACACTGTTACATAACTGGGCACTGATAAGTATAACTATTTATAACAGCATATGACAACTGCCTTGACAAGAATATGACTTGGTTAAACTGTTACCAAAAAAACCCTGGTTTGTTCATCCCTCTCTTTTTCTCTTTTTGAAACATGCACCCAGAACCTAAGGTCAGACCAAGATTTTATCACCTGAAACACAAAAAAGCCAAAAGGCCAGAAAGAAACGAAGAAAAAAAAAAACTTGCATGAAGGAGCGAGTGAGAAGCGCGGGTCTATTTTGAGGGTGTGTTTTAGCGGCAGGGTAGAGGCGACGCCGGCTTGTGTGTGTGTTTGTGTGTGTGTGTGTGTGTGTGTGTGTGTGTGTGTGTGCGGCCACATGGGTCCTGGCTGAGAGGGTTCAGCAGAGGGCTGGGCCTGTCAGGGCGACTCAGGCTCCGGGGGTATCAGCCAGCCAGGCCTGACAGCCGCGCATGCTTCATTAGAGCTCCAACCAGGGGCAGACTGGCAGGTGACAGGGGGCTCACGCTGCTCTCTCTCTCTCTCTCTCTCTCTCTAGCTGTCTCTCTCTCTCTCCCTAGCTCTCTCTTTCTCTCACTCTCACTCTCTCTCTCTCTCTCTCTCTCCCTAGCTCTCCCTAGCTCTCTCTCTCTCTAGCTCTCTCTCTCTCTCTCTCTCTCTCTCTCCCTAGCTCTCCCTAGCTCTCCCTAGCTCTCTCTCTCTCTACATCTCTCTGCCTCTTGCTCTATCACTCTTACTCCCTATCATTCTCTCTATTCCTCTCCCTCTCTCTTTCCATCCCTCTCTAAGTCTCCTAATCTATCTCTCTCCCTCAATCTCTCTCTCCTTCTCATCTGTCTGCTATCCCTTTCTTTTTCTCTCACCTCTCTTCTGTCTCTCCTTCTTCCACTGTCACACCTACTCTCTAGTTCTCTCTGGTGGTACTGGTCCTCTCTCCCTTTATTCGATCTTTCTCCTTCTTTTCTCTTCCTTCTTGTTTTCTCTGTGTCTGTCCATCTCTCTGCCTTTCATTCTTTGTCATTTATGCTTGTAGCTCTCTAAGCCACATTCTCTCTTCTGCCCCCTCTTTTCCTTTCTTTTTTCTCCCTTTCCTCTCACATCCCTTCTTTTTCTCCCTCAGTCTCTCTCTTTCTCTCTCTTTCTCCCTCTCTCTCTCTCTCTCGGAGAGGAGAGGCAAATCATTTCTTAAGTGTAGAGAAATGGGCCCTCTTTGATTTTCATGTAATGGTGTAAGCCTTGTTGATCGGCATTATAAAATTGTATGTGTTTTATTGGAGTAATCAGGGAAGAAAGTTAGACAGTGGTCTAAGAGAGGAGTGTTAACCCTCTCTTTCTCTCTCTCTCTCTTTCTCTCTCTCTCTCTCTATCTCTCTCTTCCTACCCATTCTCCCTTTTTTCTTGTCACCTGTTCTGCTCATTAGTGGAAGCTCTGTTTTTTGGTCCGCTGGGGGTTACTGCCGTGTCACTTCCTCCCTGCTGTTTGTTGTGAAAGGGGCCGGTGGAGGACTTTCAGTGGGAGCCCAGGATGTCATGCTGAGGTCACCTGCAGTGAACTCACCTCGCTGACGTGCTTGTACTCGGCAAATCTGCCACTTTGGATCCTCTTGCTGTCATGCTGTTCCATAACCCTTCATTTTGTGCTCCAAAAATGATATGTTGGTGACACTTCACTTGAGTCTTCTGTCCCTAGGAATGACATTACCATGTCAGAAACAGTATCCTATACTGCCATCAGTCACCATGACAACTAGTGTCCAGTGATTTGCTGCATCACTATTGTTGGTGATGATCCTGACAGCTTAAAATTTAAATGCTGTAAAAGCATCTATCTTACACTACTAAATTATATCATACACTACTAAATTATATCATACATTACTAAATTATATCATACACTACTAAATTATATCATACACTACTAAAATGTCATTGTATTCAATTTGAAAGACCGTTCCAGCCAATTGGATCATGACACGGTTACATCATGGAACTGAGACATAAACACACAGTTATGACTGACATGACATGGCTTCTCCATGAGATGGTTATGATAGTGTTATGACAGAGGAATCAAGTAAAGTGTTGCCAAATTGTCCTTTATGCCTGGAACCATTTAAGATAACCTCAAGAGAAATGACAACCCCTGCTATTAGATTGACTCCATCTGGATGAGCACCATGAACCCAAATAATGTTTTTATTTGAGTGCAATGAAGTACTCGTAATAGTCTCAGCACTAGTAGTACATTTACATTTTACATTTAGTCATTTAGCAGACGCTTTTGTCCAAAGCGACGTACAAGGGAGAGAACAGTCAAGCTAAGAGCAATAAAAAAAACATGGTGTAACAATAAGTACTACTTTACATGAGAATTAGAAAAACGACCTAGAAAGGAAAAATAAGTAGTCCCAGCTTTGTCCATTTCTTGAGAAGGGGTGGGTTTGAGAGTGGGTTTCCACTGGCATGGGAGTGGAATCACAGATATGCGCTGCCAGTACTCCACAGGCACGGTTTCATCTGGCCGATCACTGTGGACTCGCCATGGTGATAATGCTCCGGGATGGGAGCCTCTGGACAGACAAAGAGGTGGAGCTGTTTGATGAAGTCGATGGATTAAACCACAGCAGACTGTAGTCAGCTTATCTGTAGTGCATATCTAGCTGGTGCCCATTCACATCTCTTTTACTGCACATTATAAAGGAACTTTAGATACTAGTGGAAGCTTTCATAATTTTGCAAGGTTTTTATTCTATGATAATGTATGCTGTAAATGTGGGGGAAAAAATGGGAAACCCATATCAATAGCCCCAATTTCAAATCTAGTGGCATGTCAAGTTTCAGAATATAACATATTCACATCAATAAAACAGCAAATATGTGCTTGCCCATACTGCCGTTGTAGTCATATCCTGGTACACTCTATTGCTGACCTTAGAGAGGTTGCATCATACAAGCATGTGGTGCTCCGTGCTCTGGCTTCCTTCCAACATTGTGTCTCAGGTCATGAACTTCTGCCACTGTGAGGCCAGTTTGATGTTGGATGGGAGTTTGAAGCAGATTGAGTTGCTACTGGTTTTACAAGAGGTATGTGATTATGTCAGCGGATGAAGCTTTGCTGCCTCTGGGGAAAGAATTGAAATACACCAACACAAACAAAAACTGCATTGGACTTTGTGATTAGATTCATTGGTCTGTGTGTATAATTTGTCCAACATAATTGCTTTCTGGGTCGAGGTTTTAAATTCACTCTTTCATGGAAAAACATCTAAGAGCTTGAGTGGTTTCAGAAGATATTGTTTTGATCCAGCTAAACCCACATAAAAAAGAAAGAGGCGGGGGGAGCTGTGGTGCAAGCAGTCGCATCACAACCATACGCGGGTCCTAGAGGCCACAGGGACCTGGATTTGAGGCCAACCCGCGGTCATTCCCTGACCCCACTCCCATCCCCCTCTCCCACTCCTTTGCTGTCATTCTCCACAGTTCTATCTGAATAAAAAATAAACTTTTTTTTTTAAAGTAAGAGGCTTAGGTCATCCACTAATACCCAAGCACACAACAGACACCAAACTGTTCATTTTCAGCTCACCAAAAAAAAATCTCATAACATTTTCGCTTCCAGAGATGGTCAAATCCTCTTCTGGTGGCCAAAACCTCTTCTGTCTGTCTAGGATGAGTGAACAACAAAAAATAGCTTGTGTGTGCATCCTTGTGTGTGTGTGTGTGTGTGTGTGTCCGTGTATGCGTGTGTGTTTGTGTATGTGTGCTGACCTGTTTTTTTTCCGCCTTTTGGCAAGGCTCATACTCTCTGATAGGCTCACACTGCAGTGGTCAGTTGGATGCTCTGCTGTCAAGTCCCAAAAGCACTGGAGGTGTTGCGGGCGAGCAGGGGGATTGATGTGTGTTGGGATGGTGGAGGTGGAGGAGGTGGAGGAGGTGGAGGAGGTGGAAGGGGGGCGTTGGAGTTGATTGCACTGATAACTGGATTATATGCACGTGTGGCCCCTAGGGAGTGCTAAATGATGTGTTGTATCTGCTCACCAGGTGGCCTTCACAGCTAATGTGCCCCCTGTCCTTTGATCCGTACCTGACAGATTGAGACAAACCTGTGAAGCCATCAATCACAGTGTGGCCCACACGGCACCTCCAACCACGTGTGTCCCTTACTCTCTCTCTCTCTCTCTCTCTCTGTTTCTCTCTCTCTCTCTCTCTTTCTCTGTCTCTCTCTCTGTCTCTCTCTCGCTCTCTCCCTCCCTCCCTCTCTCTCTCTCTCTCTCTCTCTCTCTTTCTCTCTCTCTCTCTCTCTCTCTCTCTCTCTTTCTCTGTCTCTCTCTCTGTCTCTCTCTCGCTCTCTCTCTCTGTCTCTCTCTCGCTCTCTCCCTCCCTCTCTCTCTCTCTCTCTCTTTCTCTCTCTCTCTCTCTCTCTCGCTGTCTTTCTCTGTCATGCTTTTTTCTCCATCATTTTCACTTGACTTTTCCCAGCAGATTTTTACTTTTCCCACCTGTTTTTGCTGTCCATCTATTTTTCACCCTCTCACTTGAATAAACATCTCTGTCTCTTTTCATCACTCTCTATCTCTCTCAATCTCTTTTCCTTCTCTCTCACTCTCTCTATTTCTCACCATCAGTCCCTCTCTCTATCCCTCTCTCTCTCTATCACTTTTCTTTGTCACACTCTTCCCCCCTTACCCTTTCCCAGTTTCTCTATTTGGGACAACTCGAGGCAGCTGCCCCAGGGGCATACTGAAAGGACCACTCCTTTTCAATGAGACTCATTCACTCTGCTCTCTTTCTCTCCCTCTCTTTCTTTCCCTCCCTCCCTCTCTCTCTCTCTATCTCTTTTATTTTGTTCTGCTTGTGTTTACTGGGCAGACTATTGCGGCTGCTTTAGTTCTCTGGGTCAGCGTGAGCTGCAGTTGGCATGCAGGCACCTACTTCTTATCCAAAATCTATATTTTGTTAGAGATCACAAAACTGAGCCGCCTCACCACCCCAACATTGCATCCCTAGCGCTTGTCCTGTCCAAATAGAAAAGCCTACTCCAGCCTGCACATCCAGAACTCGTGCCAAGCAGTATCTCATCACGATTCAATTTCACCCTTTTGGGGCTTACGGAGACGCCTTCCTCGCCCATGTACATTTACACTTTAATCCACAGCAGTATTATGCACCGAGCAGGCCTTGCCCATATACATTTACACTTTAATCCACAGCAGTATTATGCACTGAGCAGGCCTTGCCCTTAACCAGCCAGAGGAGTGTGGCACTGCGAGTTGTGTGTCCGACCTGCCTGCCCCGATGCGGTAATAATAAGCTTTTCTCTGGAGGGGAAAGGAAGCGCTTTGCCTGAGACCCAGTCCTATTTACGGAGATGTTTCAGCTACACTGGAGCTCCTGAAAAATGGATCCTCCGCATTTCAGTGGGGCTCGGATAAAAAGCGTGCAGTTAAAGAGTTCACTTCTGACAGTCACAAGTGGGAGGTTGGTGGCTCATATGCACCAGTGTTCAGTTTGTCGGGGTTTAAGGACTGACACTCTCACACTAAAGGTCAAAGCTAATTTGTGCTATTTCTCAAAATGCAGTTCTGTGTAGACAAACGAGGAATGGGATGTCAGTAATGTGGTGACATCCGGCTGTAATGCAGCGATTTAAATGAAATCCCTTTGAAACCCTTTTTTACTTAACTCAGTAGGCACACTCACCAGCTTTTTGTCATGAAGTTTAGTGTGAAGCTCACATGGTCCTTTTTCTCTCGCTTACAAATGCCTTTGCACATATTCTGGCATTCAGACGGCAGTATAGGATTGGTCTAAGCTGTGCTGTTGGCAAGTGGGACTAAAAGCGAATTGGCACTGACATTAAAAGTGTTTTGCAGCCAGTCTGCAACAATGGTCAATCAAATGCACAGCGTGGGGGCTGCATTCACAGCTGTCTTTGAAGACTATATTCGCCTGCCTGAACCCATAGCCCTGGCACTTTTAGATCTGACATGTTTCAGTGTTTTTTTTTCTCCACGATACTGGGCTTGTTTTTGCCCCTCTCCCAAAATCCACCCACACAGCCGTATAAAACATGCAGCAGACAGATCAAGAGAGAATAGCTGCTGTAAGCCATCTTATGCACTTTCATAGACAAACATAAACATAAATGTCCACACACAAATACCCACACACACACTGAAAACACACACATAGCAAAAAAAAAACATAACCAGCGCAGCAGCGTTACCCCACAGTATTGTTCCATCATTTTGTGCTTCAATATCCATGAATCTCCCTTACAAATACCACAGCTGAACACGTCAAGGGGAGTGGGAGGAGGGAGGAATGAGCTGGGATAAGGCACAGTCACAGCAGAGAGCTTCCAATAACCCTGGACATGACAAGCCCTGCAGGCCCAGGACTGCTAAAGGACTCCAAACCAGACCCAGGCTGGAGGCGGACCCATGAAAGAAAAACAGTCCTCGAGATAAGAGATGGACATTGGAAGAAAAAAAAATAGTAAAACCTGGTAGATCTAAACCTATGAGTACTCTTGGTAGAACTTGTGCTCGTAGCTTTGCCACTTAGTATTACCACTTCCAACTCCACTGTGCTGAATGGGAGACTGGATAATGGGGTGCAAATTAAATGTATTGGATGGTTTGGAGAGGCATATTTCCAAGGCCATTATCTCACCCCAAAATTGGATCATGGTTGACTTCTGAATTAAACCTAATTAATCCCAAAGAGATAAAATTTCCTTTTTCCCCCCTCCTCTCTGTGTCTGAAGCAGCATTAAAGATTGCGTGGCAGATTCAATAAGGCAGGGCAATGTTGTGCACCATGACTGATTTCTCTCACCATGGGATGCTACTCGCCCAGAATCTCACAGTTCCTAGGCCATGTGTGGGGAATCACAAGGCAAACCGATCAAGTTATCCATGTGTGTTTCAAACCATGTGTGTTTCAAACCATGTGTGTTTCAAATGCGGTTTCATCTGAGCAGATGGTGAAGGTGAGGGACACAGACATAACACGCACAGATACTTTTCTTGTCAGTTCTTATTTAGTAAGCTGATTAATCTTCTGAAGCTTTTCTTGTGCAAATGCTCACACATTCCTCTGGCACATAAAGCTTAAAAAAATGATTTGAATTTGACATCAAAACGTGCAAGCAATTAAAAAATTTAAAAAAGCAATTGCACAAATTACAACCGCAAGCGTCTTTGTCCAGACCAGAATGGCAAATTGTGTGTTTAAAAAATGCGCACTTCCCACCGAAATCCTCAAAATGCAATGGGGTTTAATAAGGTGTAAAATCCGAATGAATTAGCATCTCCTTGTAAACAGATGTTTCCCCCCCAGCCCTCTGCTTCAGCAAACTTGTCTGTGCTCCAGCTTTTGGGCTTTAATGGTGCATGAAAACACTAAGAGCAGGACTAATCTCCAGCCACAAACTCAAACACAGGCAGGTCAGGATCTTTGTCCTCGGGGGTACGGGGAGAATTAGCAGTGGGACTGCAAGGATTTGACCTCACTGCACCCCTGCAAATAGCTGAGCATTCATATATATATATATATATATATACGCAAGGCAGAATACTTCAACCCAAGGAAAAAGAGAAGAGACACCCTTAGCTGTCCTCTGCAGGAGATGACTGAAGGAAAGCAACTATTTGTGCCAGAGGAATATAACTGGGAGTCTATTTTTCTGCATTGGCTTTTCTTTCTTTCTTTTTTTTGGAGGAATTTTATTCCCCTGGTGGCAGGGACGCGGCTAGGTGTCAGGAGAGATGGTGTGATTATATCTCTTGGCGCAGGTTTCTGCCCGGCTACTCTCAGCAGGCAAAGGAGAGCGCAGCGGATTACCAGCAGGTGTGAGGAAAATAAACTGCATGTTGAGAGAGAGAAAGAAGGAGAGAGAGACAAAGACAGAGGAAAAAAATTGGGACAAAATGGCCTCCGTGTGACATTGAGCTGAAAACACTTCAATCAGAAGGCTCATGACCTGCTGTCTTGCGGCTCCTCAGCATTCCTGGAACGGCTATCGGCAGCCATGACGGGTCAGAGTGAGTTTCACATCTCTCTCTCTCTCTCTCTCTCCTGGGTTGAGACGTGTTATTAGAGGGTCGGAGCCTGGGGAATCCTCTACTGAGCGAGTGGGAAATGCTAGCGGCAGGATGCCCACAGTGGCGGTGCTATTAACGCTTTCATTGCCGGGCGAGTTCAAAGCTGGACATTAGGCACCTCGTGGTGAAGTGGGGGGACATGAGTAGCATATCATATGATCATTCACAGACAGGCCATCTCATCTATAGGCATCACTGAGGACATCAATGCAACCCCCACATGCCTTTTATATCCCAGGGTGGTGGTTCTAGAGTAGTGTGGAAAAGTATTTGAAGTATTTACGCCGTGCTACTCCACTGACGTTTAGGTCACAGGGGCAGCACCAAAGCCATATTTCCCTCCATTACATCCAATATTCCATTACAAAATGTATTTGGTTTTAGTGTATTTTGTATTATCTTGTTACAAATTCTGTTGGAGTTGTTACAAAAGATTTTAGAAAATTAAAACAGCATATTCTTCCTTCAGCATCTGGCCATAATCTCTTACGTGATGAAATATTGTTTTTCATAGCTACAGAGAGATGCTTTTAATACAAATTGTGACTTGTGTAAGGTTACCAAGGTAACTATCCAACATGGGTGACAGACGAGCATGTCTCAGTGATTTAATCCATTTGGTGTAAGTGAAATGATGGCTACTTAGTCTCCATCAAACAATTACCACCCTCCAGATGCAGACCCACATACAAATGGCTTGACTGAGTAAACCACGGAGGAGACTAAATAAGCTCTATGAGACAGAAGAAGGCAGGAACCTGCCAGTCTCAAGAAAGTCAACACTCATATAGAGAATAAACGGTAGTTGTGTGACAGGAACACATGAGTGTGACAATAAAACACACAGCATCACCATCATAATATAATCATCATCATCATCAATAACAACAACAACAACAACAAAATAACTCAGTTAAACTAAATGCTGGGCAAGGGGAAGTGCAAAGTCAAACATGAGGCAATGCAAATGAAAGCAAATAAAAAAACAGCAACACATTTATTAAGAGATCCTGTCCAATTTCAGTCCTTGAAAATTATATTTTAAAGCCATGGATACTTAACCATGACTGCTGTTAAACGCTATTGGGAAGGATATTGTAGTTTATATGAAAAATATCTGCAGTGTTTTCATATTTTGTATTCGAGGCCAACCGCACTCAGAGTCTTTTTATTTTACGGGAGCTCTACATCATTATCCACTTCAAAACCTACTGAAAGACATAAGAGCCATTTTCTGAAATGTCATTTTCAGAGCAGCCTTTCTGCTTTGATATCACTTGTGCACATTCCAAAAAGCAAAAAAAATTCTCCTGCTTGATGAGCGAGTTTAAAAGCAGAATCCTTTAGGCTCGAGAGGCCCTGGAGAATATCAAGAGCCAATGTTTAGTCAAGTCTGTAAGGGAAGGAAAATTAATGACTGTAGACTTCCACAGCCATGATAATTGATAAAGTCAGATAAAATCAAAGTAATGAACCACACAGGGGATGGACAGGTTAAATCATCAATCCTTAATCAAAATGACCTGAACAGTATTTGTTTTACACTTTTCAAGTCACATACGTCCTCCGTTTAAACCAAATTATATCTCAAACATGTGCTACACACTTTGTGATCATATAAAACACTGCTTCTCTATTCTGTTCATAATAATGCATCATTAACTAGTGAGAGGCATGATTATTTTTCTCACACAATTACATCAAGCATAACTGTGTTTAACCATGTTTGTCTCTTCATCACTCAGCAGAGAAAGAACCGCAGATGAAGATGGTGGAATGTGAAAGGGAAATGGTGGACATCATGATCACGTAAATAATTCAGCTCATTGATCACTTTCCTCCTCCCCGGCTACTTTTCATGTCTGTCTTCTCATTTCTCTTGAGCATGTCTTCACGAGAGCAGAGTCAATTCTTTATGGAGGATGGAAACGGAAAGGTTATATTTGTGAGATATGAGATGTAAAGTACTTTAACATGCCATATAAATTAATGATACAGTATTATAGCTCAAAGACTATGAAATGTAGGAGGGGTTACTGGAGTAGGTTTTGTGTGAAGCTGTTCTTTTAAGGTAAAATTGTTGCATAATGCTACTTTAAGTGGATTTTAACAAGGCATTACGGTATCTTCCCCACTTGCCTGGGACATTTGGGATTATGGGCTTGTCAGCTTGTCAAACAGCTTGATGCTAATGTGAGTTTGGGAATGCACATTGTTTACATGATGTAGAGCAATGCCTTGCGGTCAGTGTAGACACCATGTAGACTAATCCATAACTAGCCTATACAACTATTTTTTTTTTTAAACACATACAAATGTATAGTATCTAAGTATATGGTGATATATTGCTGTGATATGATTTTATCTTAAAAGTCCATAACCTTCTGAGAGAAAATCACCATGGCTCACAAGCTCACTTCGTTTCAATGGCAAGAGGCTCTGCTTTCTTCATTACTGTTTTAAAGGGAAACTTCGGGATTTTTCTACCTGAGCCCTATTTTTAGATCTTTTTGGGTCCTTTTTGGGACCTCAGTAACTGTAAAGAAATTGTAGAAAAATGACAGTAGTTTTCCACAGAAACAGAAACTAAAACCTGAACTACAGAAATGGTAGAAACAGCAATTCCCTTCAGTTTCTTTACAGTTATTAAAGTAAACAGACAGTCCTGTCTCTGTAAGGATCCTTTCCATGTTGTCAGACACTTATAATATTATGAGCCTTTCAGTGGCGAAAACAAACGGTTTACTTTGACGCTCCATGGGACTATAGGCGTTTTGCAGTAGCCGGTTATAGCGTCCTAACTCAACACTGGACCAAATTCAACCATTCATTGGCACTAGCACTGCTTACGGTATGCGCGTTTAGGCAAAAGTAGTCTACCAACGCGCAAAGCCAATCAAGGCTAATCGGCAGAAAATTCAGTGGTCCACTTTCAAATCAATGGAGTTCCAATCTGAATATTCTTTATAGGGCTACATGATGTTTAAACTAATTACGCCAATGAGGTCACATTGTAAGTTTGCTAAGTAATGTGAGTGGCTTGCTGAAAGTGGCTAATTTCTTTCTAGAAGGTCTCTTGTAATCCACCTAGGTTATTTATTGGGGGCCAATCACAGAAGGCTGTTGCTCAGTCATTGTTGTCGTATAGGAGTTGTGTTGTGGTTGTGTTGTGGAGTGGAGTTCTGCCGTATTTTTCTGTGCACTCCTTTGCTTTCATTCTCGTGTCTGACTTTTTGACTTTTAGCGATCCTGTGCTGCTCCCGAATAACAGCGAAAATGCATCTAGTTTGAATTTGTGAATGCCAACTGCCAACCAGGGCCTGCCTCACCGCACGCTCTCACTGATGTAGAGAATCCCCCCCCCCTAATGAGACATGATTGGACAAGAGAGAAAAACGCGTTTTTCATTATAAGCAGGCGAAGATTGCGAGATTGTTGGGAAACACGTTATATGCTTCTTAATAATGAAATGCACGGTATAATTTGTAATGTATGTTCATGCTGTTTAGATTTTTTGTTGACGTTTACTTGGAGTTCACGGGGTGTACTTCAGAACTACCTCGGAACCGCAGGTGTCATTAATTGCTGCATTCCAAGAGGTTAAATCGAGCTTTAATAGATAGCATAACATAGTATGTAGTATTATCTACCCAGCAACTCTCCAATTTACCAGACCCACACAAAACTCCATTTCCAGATTGCTACACGCCTGATGAAGTGGGGGGAGCGCTGTGGCGTAAAGCCATGGCGACACCAGGAGCTGTCCATGGTCCTGATTCTATCACTACCGGGTGACGCTGGACGCTGTTTCCCACTGTCATATAGTGTTCAGTATCACGAACATCAACATTGAGTCAATTTGTCTTATATATATGGGTAGTTACCGCGAACAAGTTTAATGGAGCCCCCACTGTTTCTGACTAAATAATAAGTGTTCCGGTCAAAGTGCTGATTTACCAGACTTGCATTGCCTCATCACTATAGAAAATCCAGTTAATGGCATCTTACACATTCATGATTATTGGTGGATGAGCAAATTGTCCAGGGAACCGATCAATAGCTTACATCGATTGCACTTCATTGTACAAGAACGATGAGCTCATTTGTTATCATATTCAAAGTCATATTTAGTAACCGACGTCAACAGCAGATTTTTCGCCTTTGAAGTATATAGTAAGAGTCGGTGTTTCCCAATTTATACAAGTTGATATGACGTTAACGTTCACAGGACACTTTTAAGAGCCGGGTAGCTTAACACTGCCTCCTCAGACACTTTAGGCTTTGCTTGTAATAGGTTCTGCAAGCAAAGGTAGCATTTCGTGCTAACTTCCGCAACGCTTACATCTCTCCGTTAAATGTACCGTGCACGTGCAAATTATGGTCAGGCAGCGTCTGCTTGCAAAAGTTTCCTGATTTGCTACTGCAGCCGGGACGTAGTGAACATTGACACGCCATTTACAGAAATCCGAATGGTTCAAGTTAAATATTTTTCTCGGAATGCTACTTTTCCTAATATAGCTTTCCGACCCTGCACACTGTTTACCTTACATTTTGCAAAAGAAAATCTCGCTTACGCCTGCTTTATTTTTCCTAGTTGTCAACATGAAATTATTGATGGCTACACAAACTTCGTATTTCGGTTGTGCCGACCTTAACGCAACTCGCTGACGTATACTTAACTATGAAAGTTGCAACCCATTTGGAGTCTTTATCGGGGATAGCATGTTTCTTTCCTATTCATTGTGGCGTGTAATGATAGGGTAGTCCCGCCTTGTGCTCTCCTCTGGCTTGTCTTCAGTGCAGGAGAGTCCCGTATGCCTGCAAAGGCTGAGCCCACAGTACTTCTCAGTGCGACTCGCAGAATGACAGACATCGATGAGAGCGAACGTCAGTCTCAGCCAATCGGCGATGACTTCCTCCTATGTTTCCAGTCGCGGAGGTAGATGAGAGAATCTACTGCATATCCCGGGTATTGGTGCGTCTCTTTACTTTGATAAAACGTTTTGAACGGTGGAGGGTTGCCTGACCCACTATTTGCACTGGTAAAGGATTTCCATAATATATCCACAATGGCTAAAGACCGCATGCAGTGATTTTATGCTGGAACATCATTACCGTCATTACTATCATAAAACTCCTTTAATTTTAAATTGCCATCAAGAACAACTTCTTAAAGGTGCACAAATATTGTCTATTCACTGAGCTAGGTTGGAACGAGGAGACTGTCAGAGGAGGACGTGGGAGCAGCCTTTTCAATGACTTGGATGGAGGGCAAGCGCACAGCGCACTCATTCTCTGGATTAACTCGGCGTTGAAGCAGAGCGACGGGAAGTATACTAGCAAGGTGCCGCGCTGCGAAGGTCTCCCTGCGAAGATTTGATCTGAGTCTCCCATCTCGGCTACTCGGTCGCTCTTATTTGCAAACTGCGGCCGTTCAACTAAATAGAGCAAGCCGTTTTTAACGAGGAGCAAAGCATCCAGTCTTGCGAGGCACGTCGACGGGCGGCCGGAGAATGGAACGATCTTCAGCATTTCAATGGGCAACACAGGCGCGCTTTTATCCTAACGGGGATCTGGCGAACTGCGTAGGAATTTGAACTGTCTCAGAGTTGGCGTATTTGGATTTTTTACCGGAGCAAGGGAAACGAAGAGGAAGAAGAGAACGAATAGGAGTGGATTCTGAGGTCTTAAAGAATACAAACGAATGGCAT
The DNA here is from genome assembly GCF_900700415.2 of Clupea harengus. Classification (NCBI taxonomy): domain Eukaryota; kingdom Metazoa; phylum Chordata; class Actinopteri; order Clupeiformes; family Clupeidae; genus Clupea; species Clupea harengus. Next base: position 12,034,289 of record NC_045165.1, read on the forward strand.
ATCGCATGCACGCGGAGGGGGATATGGGCTACACAGGCTTGGCAGAGTTATATGGAATGAAATCGAGCGCACCTTGCATCGAAATGATTTAATCGAAATCTAATGGGGCAAAGCAGAAGAGTAATATGGGAAAACACGAGATGTGAGAAGATTCGATTCCCCTGGTCCTCGGTTTTCTGAGCAGGGCTGGCGTTCCTTCTTGAAGGTAAACTTTTGACGTTAAAGTGTTATATATTGCTATTTCATGGTGTAGTGTTGTAGGGTTCTGTTGTATGTACGACCGACATGAAAAACATATATGGGAGAAATAGAATGCAAAGCGTATCGCTACTGGCAGCCCGAAAACAGAATGTTCCTTTAGAAAACTGGGTGGGAATAGTCTAACCTGCACCCCAGGTACGTTACAAGGTCGTAACGTGTTCAAAATAGCTTTCAGTATGAATGTAGATCGATTATTCCTTGCAGCATAGACTAAATGCATTGTTTAAGTCTGGGGATTTTTCCTCATTCCAAAACTGTGAGTAACAGGATAACTCGTAATATTCAGTTTAATTCAGTAATTATGTGTGCCGTTGTGCCTCTGTATTCTGTGGGTGATTTTTTTGTGGTTTGCTTCTGATGCTGTCCAAGGAGGTGGTGTTGGTCAGGGGGGGGGGGGGGGCTATAAATTATCCTTGTGATGGTTGTATGAGTCTGTGCGCGCGCGGCTGTGTGTGTGTGCGTGTGTTTGTGTGCTGATGCTGGTGCTGGTGGTGGGTTAACATAGACAACCCTTTGTTTCTTCACATTGTGAGGCTGGTTCGTCGAGTATACAGTGATTTCTCTCATTATTGTCTTCAACCAAGTGTATTTGTGATAGGCGTAACCTGCAAAAAAGCGTGCTAGAAGTGTGCCTTCCGCCTTGGCATAGGTTCAAACGACCATAGAGGATTCAGGCGTCGTCCTGTCTTTGCCTACTTTAAAACGGGACTGATAAAAAATAAGTTGGTCCCAGAAATCGTATTACCGCTATTGTATCACTTGGTGATTTGAAAATATTGTAGAATAGTTCTAGCAACCATCTTAATGGGGCAATTAATGGACAGTTATGTTCCATGTTAGATATTCTCAAGAGTTGCTGAATTTCTTTATGCATTAGAAGAGGTTGGGCAAGATGAAAGCCACATTAATACTTTGTGGATACAATGATTGGTATAGACTACAGTATGCAACGGCACAAAGTGCTGATACCTTTTTTTAGAACAACCTTTTGAGACTCTAAGAAAAAAACGCAATAATTTTGTATAACTTTATAAAATACACTAGCTTCTGTTCGGTATGCGTAATGTTCATTTTGAAGGTTTAACGCCTCTACCCATCCTAGCATGAAAGCACTACAACATCCGAAATAAAGGTGCCTTTGTAAGTGGATCAAACACCAGCAGAAGTCAATCAAATGCAGGGCAACGATATACATTGGGTCGTTTGTCAAGAGAAAAAAAAACTGGTTGAAGTAGGTTATTTAAAAAAAAAAAATGAAATCTTAAAAATACACCCTTAACAGTGACGTGAGGCATGTCACAGATCACACCATACTCAAATACTAATATTTCAACAGCCAGCAGGACGATGACTCCAAAGCTGTTGAAGGATTGCTTCTTAGAAGTGGTTTGGCGCTTATACCCTTTAACGTTATCATTGATAATAGGCCAATAACACATAGGGTGTAGGCTACACAGCTTATTATATTATAGGGGAAAACTCAGCGGAGACATTCCGTGCTTGTCGTTCTCCTACGGAACACTTGGCTAACTAAGCTGCAGGACCGCTTCCGCTGGCTGGTGGTGCTATAATTCAATTTATGCTCCGCGCTGCAGTTGTGAAGAGATGGGCAGTGTCTGTGGAGGGAACAAGGGCGGGGGTGGGAGCCGCAGTTTTTGGTACGCAGACAGGACAACACTATTAAGGCCGAATTGAAGTGAGTGCAAACGACGACTGTCAATGGCGCATCAAATAGCTTTTATGAAAAAAAAAAGATAGGACATAAACAAAGACGGCTGTCTGTCTTTACTTCCCTCAGACGTCTGTCCCTCTGACAGCTTTCGCCGGCTGGACATGGCGGCAGAACGCAGGGTCCTTGAGACTTGTTTAATTACACTTGCTAAGCTTACCCCTATGACATTACAAGCTTGAGCCAAGGTGTCCGAGAGGACACGCACGAGATCACCCGCTGTTCGCGTGATTATGTCTCGGGTTGAGTCGGGCGCCCGAGCCAAAGGAAATGAAAATGATCTTTTGACATTACCACACCCCTTCTTGAGTGTTTGGCAAAACCACGAAGGTGTAAATAGTCTTTTTTTTCCCTTTTTGCAAAGTCGAGGGCAGTTGCTGCATTACAGATTGCTTGGTGCTCTCTCTGAGATTCAATCAAACCTGATAACAGAGTAAATGAGGTGGCCTTCTGTGCCTATGAGAATAAACGAATTTGACCCAACTTTAGACACTTGGATGGCAGGACTCCTCACACATGTTTTCTAATGCGCTTTGTTGGCACCATGTCACAGTTGTGACAGCTGTGCCTGTTGACAGATTTGGTTGACAAAATACTAATGGGCGCCGTCCCCGCTCATGACCACTTAAGGGAACAACAGACCCCGCCGCTGAGAGGGTGTAACTTAACGTCGCTTTGTTTACACATGGGGAATGTTAGACGGGGTCAGTTTTCCTTGCACTCTGCATTTATATGGGTATCCAAATGCATAGAATGCTGGACTATGGTTGTATTTTAGTTCATTCGCACTACTGGGAGTGTGAGCTTGCGCTCTTGAGCTGAAAACGGTGGCATCTAATTAGCAATGAAAGTTTTCTAAAGAGGATGCGAGTGAGACGCTCCAAGTGCAGTTGTCTTTTGTGCACTGTTGTGCCGCTGTGAAATTCAGCGCCGCGGACAGTATATTTCTGCCCGGAGACAGAGTCAGCACCACGGATAGCTCCTCGATTCACGCCTCATTCCCTCGGCTTCCGTGGGCTGGGCTTCTTATATAAAGCCAGCGCCCGACTCGCTACCATCGCAGGCTTTCTTTTTAGGTTTTATATCAGTGGTGAGGGAGCTCTGAAAATAAAGCCGCAGCAGTGGCACACGGAACAGCTGCCGCAGCAGAGAACATGAGGAGCATAGCGCTCCCAGAAGAAAAGAGAGACAGCTGAAGAGTGCGTAGAAACGAAACGGTGGGCGGGTGGTGGGGCGACTGGCCTATTTGTGTGTTTTCTTGTGTGATGCTATGACAACCCCAGTATGATTTTCTATTAGCAATACTAGTAATATAACACTAGTAAGTCTCCCATAAGTTTCCCCTATTAAACACTGATATAACTAAGTGGATGTGGTATTTCTATATGGTCTGGCTATTAAATCTTGAGATTACATAGACTACATATTTCATAAGTACTATGCAGTGTAGTGATACATTTAAACAATCAGACTCAATGAGAAGGCTTCTGTAATTTGGGCACCATGTTTTCAGGTATGATGTTGGTCTGATTACGTCAACCAGCAAAAAAAGTGAATCATGGCTATAACCACAGCAAAGTAAGCATCCGTGCCAGCTGTGTGTGTGTTTTTTTTTAAAATCATTATGTATTTTTCCTTTCCTTTCTGAGATCATACATGTTTTACAGTGGGTTATTTTGTGGCCAGCAGCTATTAAGCTGGGAATTTGTCTTATGCAACCCACGCCACATAATACTCACAGATATCAGTGTACCCATGATATACACAGGAAATTTTTACCTCTGTTTATGTATTTGTATTGCCAATGATGATCACCATGACGATCCCCTAGGCTCTCAACAGTCCTCCTTAATAGTCCTGTTTCTAATAGGCAATGTGGGTCAAAATCAAGTAGGTCACACAAATGTACCAATTTATGATTTTCTACTTCGGTCAGTTGTGTTCAACACTAACGATCAATGAGTGGAGCTGGAGTAATATGTTCTTGTCACCAAAATCAGAAGCTCGGTGTGAAGCGACATGAACCACTGAGCAATACTTCATGAACTGAAATCGTTTCACATTGAGGTCATACAGACCGAAGACAAAACATGCTGTCAAATGTTACAGTTCTTTTGCTGCTGGGATGAGGAGTTCAGTCAGCTCTGTGTTTGACTCATGGATTATTAGGGATGAAACATGATTCCATTGCGTGAGGTTTTTATTATTTATTTATTTATGTATTTTTCTCAGGCCAAACTGCTGTGTGTAAAACAGCCCTGACACCGCAACGGTCAGTGTGGTGGGACATCACATCAGCTGGACAGGGCGTGTGTGTAGAGAACATCACATCAGCAGGAGAGGGCGTGTGTGTAGAGAACATCACATCAGCAGGACAGGGCGTGTGTGAAGAGAAATCATGACTCAGAGGAGTCTGTTCCCAGTGCCTTCCAACCCCCTATCCCTAAAAAAAGAAAATACCAGAAAAGCACACACACAACCCCCCCCCCCCCACACACACACACACACACACCCACACACCCACACTGCCTGTAGGCCTACAGTATTATGTCCATGTGGACCTGCTCTGCCTCAGGTTTGCAGTGTCATGCTGCATCCAGACACCCTAAGCACCAACCCTCAGAGAGGGAGAGAAAGAGAGAGAGAGAGAGAGAGAGAGAGAGAGAGAGAGAGATAGAGAGAGAGAGGGAGAGAGAGAGGGAGAGAGAGAGAGAGAGAGAGAGAGAGAGAAATGCTCTAATGGAGGTGAGGACTGAGGATGTCAACATGTCACTGCAAGGCTTGTGTGTGAAAAAAAAACACAAATCCTGAGGTTTTGTGGTATTGGAAGGGGGAGGGGGTGTGTGTGTGTGTGAGCGAGTGACTTCAGGGGGTGTTCGTCAGTGATAATGAGCTGCCACACAGGCAGACGGGGCTTGCTTGGATCTCGCCACCCTGCTGGTGCAAAACTGGATAAAAGTGTCAGCTATGAGAGGAATCGTCTCCTCCATTCGGGGAGGACCACAGAGCTTGTACAGCAATGTGCAGGGGATGGCACCCTTGACCCCATGCTAGGGCAAAATAGAGACGTCAGGAGTCTGTGTTGGCAAAGTTAGCTCTGAAGCGGAGGAGTAGGTTTTTTTGTTCTCCATCACAGACCCGATTCCCAGCAGGGTTTTGAAAGGGGAAAGGAGTGGTAAAGAAATGTGTAAATTGCTTTCTTTTCACTGCAGGGCCACTGGATCATACAGTGCATCCAAAGCTTATGCAGCTAGACTTTGAGACATGTATGGATCTGCGAGGCCCAAAGGTGCACAGGCGGGAGCTATGAGGCAGGGAAGAAGGCTGAGTTTGAATTGCACGTGTTGTTGTATCCGCAAAACACATGAGAGCCCAAGACAGCTCGAAGCACTCAGCTGATGCATATGGATTCCATCAAACCAATGCAGGCTTAAGGGCATCTTCGTTCATTCATTAATTGACCTCCTGAGGGAGATGGGCTTTGTTTGAGTATGTTGAGCTTGTGTGTTTTTTTTATTACAATATTTTACTAATGTATTGTTATTTTCCCTCCGTTGTGAGCATGAATTAAATCTCATCTTGCACGTGCCTCTGCTTTGGTCATGCAGAGAATGTTCATATAGGCCCTCTTTATATTCCCCAGTGCCTGGATAATTGAATCGTTCCATTTGATGCCCATCCATTCAGCGAGCCTGTGCTCTATGACATAGGAAAGTCATGCCTCCCATACCATCACATTTTTATTGCATGTAAACAATTAAGTGTTGCCCACCACTGCGATGTATAAATAGCCAGAGGCGCCAAAGCAGGGGGGAGAATGCGGGGCCGAGAGTCCACCAAGGCTATTACAGGAGAGGAATCAAGAAGAATTACTGCCACAGTGTGATGGTGTTTTTATCCGACATGCGTGTTGCATGGAATACAAATCACCACACCTCACCGGCATCACATGCAGACCTGTGTGTGTTTCCCCCCCCCCCGTCTTTTTCAAGGTGTGTTTAATTGGGTGATTCTGATTGGGGGGCTCGCCGCACGCCTTGGTTTCCAACTGCTTATAGAAATGCAAGGAAGTGGTTCCTACTATGTTCCGCGTCAGTGATTTTTCCCCCCATGATTTTCATAATGCACCTCTAATTAGGTATTAGTGATTTGACATCTCATTAATGATTTTCGTAATGAATGTCAGGAACATTAGCATTTTATTTCCTCCAGCTTTGTGCAGTGTAATGTTATGTAGATGAGTTTGAGTAGGCCTTCATCTGACAGCCCTTCTGTCACACCTAACAGTGACTAGCCCTGAGACCTGCGAGCGCTGCTTTAAAGTGGGAGCGTAACAGGCAGAAGAGGGGTATGCTTTTACAAAATGTGACCACATTTGTATCGCTTAAAAAAGAAACCATACTGAATAGCCGTATAAGTGGCTGTGGGGCTCACGTTTAACTGATTAACGTCGCTTTCAAAAGAATGACCTGGCCAAGAGAGGAGCAGAGAAACTGAAATCAATCCACACAGGGGGATTAAGAGACAACAGCTCTGTATAGCAAGTATTGTTTGGTAGAATCTTTTTGTTCTGGGTTGGTTATTCCCTTTGATTCCCAGGCTTTTCTGACACAAATCATCTCATTTTATGTTTTATATAATAATAATAATAATAGTTTTCTAATTGCATCAGTTTGGGTCTACATGTAGAGTATGCAGTCTGAATGACATGAATTGAGCAAATAATGAGTACAACTCAAGCAACACAACAAGTTAAATTACTGTTGTCAGGGTTTCATTTTTGTATGCAGCAGCCTTCGATGTACTTGAACTACTGAAATACCTAAAGATCCTCTTGCCACCGCTATGCTATACATGCAAGTCTTTCACTTCAAAGTGCACAACACAGTCGGCGTGCTCTCTGCATGGAAGCCGTCGCTAAGCTGCTAAATGCTATTTTCCGAAGGCTGGAGCCACAGATGTGTGCCTTTATAAGGCAAGGCCTGGGCTGCGCTGGAGCTCTGCGGGTGATTGGGTTTGAGGGGACAAGCCCTGGGGTTGCTTTCCAGTGCGCTTATGAGATTACTATGAACAGGTAGGGCCACACTCACAGCATGGCCTTAATCTCAGCCGTAGACACGGACACACACACACACACACACACACACACACACACACGCATGGACACAGGCACACTCATGCACATACACACAGCGGCATGCACATATGCACACACACAGTCACATACATGAATGCCCACACACACACACATATGCCTTTTCACACACTGAGGCAAGATAGGATATGTGACACTTTAAACGGAGCCCAGCACACTCGTGCGTAAGCTATTTAGCTGGCTTTGTCTGCAACAAAGCAGGCGGATTTACAGCTCCCCCTCTCGTGACTCCCCCGTCCTCTCTCATCCCACAGTTCTTATTGTTGTCTGTGGCACAATACATGGCAAGTAAAAGAGAACAGCCCCTGTGTTTATGCATAAACACATCAAAGAATGACCTCCATGTCATGATTGTATCTAAGTAGCACAGCATGTTGGACAGTACAGTGCTCAGAGTCATAGCCACCACGGTTATACTTTCCCGTAATGAAATGGTAATTACTGTAACAATGTGCATTTGGGATTATATTGTTATGCCTTAAAAAGCGTCTGTCGCACCTGTGAGAACAGCAGTGGTGCGAAGCATACGAGACAAAATGAGATTAGAAGATAAGGCTAAAAATCAGAGATTAAGTGACATTTGATCCAGCCAGCCATCCCAAACCGAATGGGTGACGGTCATAAGGCTAAACCCTGTTAGCTCTGACTGGCACGGGAGGACAGTCTGGGGTGGGGGCCATATTGTCTGCCATGGTTCTCCCACTCCCCGGTGCCAAAAAATACTAAAAGTAGAATCTCTCTCATTCATTTAATCTTTTCTCTCTATAATAGTCAGTCGCTGACCTTAGCTTCAGCGACTGGATTGGATGAACTGAGGCCAACGCAGGCTTGGCTAAGCATATTATTTGTGTGGATGTATGTGTACAGTGCAGACTGAATACATACAGTGTCTGACACTGTAGCTTAGTGTCTGATTATGTCTCAAACATGTCATTAGTGGGTCCCTCCATGTGCCCCCAGGTTTTCTCATATAATCGGAAAAAGGCAGATCCTCCAGAAGGTCGGGGTGGACCCTGTGATTTGCTCCAATGCAAAAAGAAAAAAAGAAAAGCTGGGGCCTGTGGCGCATGCTTTCTGCTCTTGTGTGGTTGAACGCTGCATTAGCGGGCTTTGTGTGCGTGCTGCTTCGCCGGCGTAGGAGGCCGCTAATCCTGAAATGTGAACAGCAGCAGCAGCAGCAGCAGCAGCAGCGAGGAGAGAAAGCATCTGTGCAGCCGTGGTCCCAGCCTCAGGGCTCGGTCTGGTGGATTTGGACGCTTGGTCGTCAGGCGCTTCACTGTTTACGGCTTCCCTGAGGTCCTCCACTGGAGCGACTCACTGGCCCTCACTAGCTCTGTGTAATGAGACAGATTGGTGGCTTTGGTCTGTATGCTGTAAGGATTGTGGTATAGTGGTGGTTCTAAAATGGTGTACGGTTAGAGTAATATGAGGCTGCCATCATCTGTGCTGTGTGCAGGTATTTTGGTTGTTTGTCTCTTATGATTTAAAACATATATGCTTTGCAGTCATGGGAAAAATTGAAATGCGTCAAGAGATGAAAATCCACTGCATGCTCATTTGTAAAATCAACAGTACATGTATTCATTTACATGGCGCAGTATATGTAGAATCCTGTCTGTACACGACAAAGAAAAAGGCATGCAATTATTAGAGAAATGAACTATTTATACAGCCAAATGTCTCCAGAGAGCCAGTATTTCCATGAGGATATGTGGAGCGTGTGTTTTCATGGTATAAGCACTCAGACCAGCCTTGCTTGCTGTAAAGACTCTTTCAGCCCCTCATGAGTGCAGATGAAATGAGGTGCCTCAGTGTTTGCTCTGTGAGATTATCTGGAGAAGAATCTTGAGCGCTGAGATAGATGTTGCCCTTTACTTCTCCCCGGCCTGTTTGTTTACACTAATGAACCTGGTGCTTCGTCAATGCTGGCATTGAGGGCCAGTGCTTTCAGACTGCAGAATGAGGGGCTAAAGCGGAGGGCTAAATGGCCATGCAGTCACATGCAATGGCTGGCTTTGTGCACTTGTAAAAAAAGAGATGGTGGGGGAGAGAGATGGAGAGAGAGAGAGAGAGAGAGAGAGAGAGAGAGAGAGACTGAATTGCTTAGAGAGTGAGGAAGGTTAAATTGCACTGAAGTAGAGTGAAGAGGTTTAGAGAGAAAGGGGAGGAGGAAGAAAGACAGAGGTGGGAGGTAGGAAAAAAAAAGAGAGAACCAGAGAGAGAGAGAGGGGGGGGGGGGGGGTAGTGAGTGGGGGAGAACACCTGAACTCATATGGTTAGCATGTTGATGTGTCAATGTGGTGTAAACGTGTAGAGCAGAGTGAAAATGCAGCCACCTGGTCATTTTCACCTTGGGAGACGCCTGTAAAGATGACCTCTTGCCTGCTACACTATTGTTCACACACACACACACACACACACACACACACACACACACACACACACACACACACACACACACACACACACACACACACACAGACACTCACACACACACGCACACACAGAGACACACACACACACACACACACACACACACACACACACACACACACACACACACACACACACGCACTCACAACACACACACACACACACTCATGCACACAGCTGTGGCTAGGGGTTGCAGATGCTGCACCCCCACCTGCCACACATCCATCAAGCCCCCTTCCAGAGGGGAAAAAGTATGAGGTGGCAAAGGGATGGAGGGGAGGTCGGAGGGGTGGGGGTGGATGGAGGGGAGGGCAGAGGGCGGATGGGTGGGGGTGGGGGTGGGGATGGATTCAGCACAAGGTAACAGAGAGCTCCCACAATTGTGGAAATAGTGACATGTGGAGAAAGAATGACATGGGAGGGAGGGGTAGCCTTGTTCCTCCGAGACACTGGCTTAAATAAGGGGCTTAAACAAGACAGCAATCAGACGTGGAAGTGATGACTGCGCGTCGGTCCCAGCTCTCAGCACGGCTCTGGATTGTGTGCCGATCCGTGGGTGGCCCTGCTGGCACGAGCCAGTGTTTAAATATCAGGGTTATTGATCACTCCATCCTTCAGAGGAGGTTTATTTGTGCATGACCTGGTAATTACCCACAGTGACACTGGTTACGCACAGAGATCAAACCAATTAAAGAGGGGGAAGCAAGACACATCTGACGTGGCATTTTCACTGACCATGAAGACTCCCTCTGTAACAGAGAGACCAGAGAGTCTTCAACTGACATTCATATTCCCATCTGCTAGTTTATGAAATATTCAGAGCTGAATATTCCAAAATTGAGTTATCTGCTATTTTATTAGCTACATACAATTTCATTAACTATACTAATCAGACAGTGTTGCTCGACACAAATGAACGTGATTAATGAACATGCTCAGGCGTACGTACTGTATAGGGCTGTGGTGAATGCATAATTATGGCCATATAGTTTGCGATTGTGGAACAGGTCGATGCCAGATCTGCTCCTGAGTAGGTTGCCGTCTCCGTATGGCCCAACAAAACCTGATTGGAGATCAGTCTGATCAGCCTGACCATCTACCTCTTTCAGTGAGGATGATTACAGTTCAGACGCCTCTTTTCTGTCATTATACCCCCATACGCACTCTTAACAACAACACATTTCCTGTTGTGTGGTTATGATATTATGAATTTCAAGAGAGAGGGGATTGGGCACCTTTCCTTTAAGGCCAGGCCAGGGAGCACAGGTCTTTTTTCTTTGATGATGAAAGAGGGGCAATGGAAGAGCCAGTGTCAGAAAGTTAATCTACATACAGAAAGGTAATGTACATGCAGAAAGGATTCTGGGAGGCTTGCCTTGCCTAGAGACGGAGTCGTAATGTGATTTCGTAGTCTGGCCACCACGTTTGGGCGTTTCATCTAGTAAAGATATTTCAAGGGTAGCTGACTGGAAATAGATGGCTGGCTGCCATTTTAGACAATCATGCATCAAACAATAGCCATTCATATTAAATGATGTCTTCTAAACTAAATGCAAAGACACCCATGAATACAAATGTTTTCAAATAACAACAATGTCTTATTTGAGTGAAATTACCATATAGTTGTCCCATATTTCTTCAGTGCTACACTTTGTTGTTTTAAAGCTCTGTTTTTTCCAGCACAGCTGTGTTTACTTCGAACAGGCATCTTTAGGGGCAGCTCTTGACAGGACCATCTCTGGGTTGTTACATAGTTTATTTGTATTAGCATATCTTTGATGTAAGCCATCCCAGAGGCTGGGTGCTGGGTGCCATTTAATGCTTCTGCTAATGTATTGTTGGGCTGATGGCTCCCTTTGCCTCTCTCCTCTCCTCCTCCTTCTCTCTCTCTCTCTCTCTCTCTCCCTCCTTTCTCTTTTTCTCTTGCTCAATCCCTCCCTGTCTCTCGTTTGCTCTCTTTCTCAATCCCTCTCTTTCTCTCTGTAACTCTTTTTTGTTGTTGTTGAAGTTTGATACATCCTCCCCGTGCCTAATTACCTCCTGCTATGTAAACAAATAAATAAATCAAGACTACCGGGAAACAGAAAGAAAAATCCTCTGTGTCAGGGCTTTGTGTCATTCCTGACAGCGGCTCTCGTCATTGTCCCTTGCGTGCAGCCTCCATGATGAGAACTCCAACTCTCTCTCTCTCTTTCTCTTTCTCTCTCTCTATCACTCCTCCCCTCCCCTCCCACTCCCTTTCCCACCCCCTCCAGGTGCTTTGGCCTGATTGTCATGGTGTGCAGTCATGAGGACCATTAAACCATAATGACCTTTTAATGACCCCCTGCCTGCATTGGATAAGTGTGCGGCGCATTCGTCTCAATTCACCTCCCCTTTGCTGTTGTGTTTGGCTGCCTTGATGACCAGTAATTTTGTCAGGCGTGTCTACGTGACCTTCAGAGGTTGCCAATCTTTGGGAACCTGTGGATTATTAACTATGAGACGTTTTTTTTTTCCACTGCTGTCCATCTAAAGCGCAGGGGAATGCATGGGATCTTATGGACTGGCTTAAAGCAGGAGGAGGAGGAGGAGGTGCTCAGTCACTCGAAAGGGAAGTGCTTGTGACACATTGCATGCTGGGACATCAGTGTGGTTAGATGTGGCGTGCAGGGGGGGCCTGGGAAGACAGGGCTGTTGCGAAAGACTTCCGAAATGACAGAAAAACCTTTTAGCACATTTTAACTTACTGGTTAGATTCAGAACACGAAAATAATGGTCCATGATTTCATTTGGAGCAAACATATAGTGCATGGATCTCCCTCTTTCCCTCCCACTCTGACACGCACACACACACACACACACACACACACACACGCACACACGCACACACGCACACACGCACACACGCACACACAAACACACACACACTCACACACTCACACACACACACACACACTCACTCACACACACACACACACACACACACACACACACACACACACACACACACACACACACACACACACACACACGCCATGGCATAAAGCACGTGATGGCACACACTCATTAACTAGCACAAAGGAGCAGCACCTGATGGCAAAAAAAAACGAAAGAAAAATACGTGTTTTCCTTACTGTCATTTCTCTTTTCACAAACCACAACTCCAGTAATTGTTCTGGAGGCTAATGGCTTGATCCTGCTGCACCATCAGCTTTTTCTCCATACAGGGGGATGATATTCCTTGTGGGCCCATTTGGTCCCAGTATTTACTGCCAGCGTGGAGCCTCGCATATGGTCAGCGTGTACTAGAGTAATGCATGTTTTATGAGACTTACAAAGTGAGGATTGTATATTTCCCTGTAATCCCCCCTTTGACAAACGTCACTGTCAGTGCCACGCTGTGGAGGGAATAGGTAAACTGTCATGAAATTTTATGGCATTTTATACATATTCAGGAGAATTGGTGACCAGCCATGGGAGGATGGGATATGTGGCAGTTCATCACCCGTTTGGGAACGGCCAGGAGGCGTTGGAGACGGACTCAGTATTAATCATCGCCCTTCAGAGACGAGCCTCTTCGTGGTCCAATATATGACTCAGAGGAGAGAGATTAAATGTTTGGTGAGAACCTAACCATTCGGGGCTTTGAATTAATGCCTTCCGGCTGATCGCTACGACGACCTATGAATTCTGGGGTTGTTTCCATTTTCCTCTGCCCTCTCGATCAAAGCGGCTGTTGGCCGGAGTGGGATGGGCTTCGCTTGGCTTCGCTCAGCTTGGCTGGCTCGACTGGCTAGACTGGCTTTGGTTTCGAGCCTTAAATGGGTTATACGGCCAAGCGTGCTGGAAGTTTATAGGATTAGCACATGCAAGCGCGCTGTAACTCTCCGCAACTCGTCCATCTGCCACCCGGCTGCGTGAAACGATCATTATCTCCTGGCACACTCGAGTTTGTACAGTAACTACGAGAGAAGTCACTTTGCAACTGTTGACCAATTCATGCATCTCCACTGTGTAGGAAATCGTTGTCACGTGATTGGGAACCAGGAGAAACAGAGTCAATCATGTTCCCTGTCACCCTTAAGCTTGCGAGGATAGAGATAGCATGAGAAAAAAATCAGTATTTGCTAGCACGTTTCTAGTAGTGGGATTAGGGCATAGATTAAATTGTTTATCTTTTGACGTTAAGTGAATGACTCAACATGTTCCAAGACCAGTGATGTGGCCTCAGCATCGTGTGAAAAACTGCAACTTTGCTTTCATAGTTCTCATTGAGATGCTCATCCTCTCCATAGCCTCGCCCATGTGCAGGGAATGGTTGTATAACTGGCTCCCTTGCTAAGGGCAAGAGATTGGCCTTATTGCCGTGGAACGAATCTGGCCGAGTCCGAGCCCGATCAGGGCCAGAGCGCCGTTTCTAGTGTCATCGGGCCATCTGGGTGGCATTGTGCTTCTTGCATTCGCGAGACAGGGCATCTGTATGCTTTGGCTGGCTGCAGATATAACAGACGTTGACGGAAGCAAAACAATCAGCTTGCCGGTTCGCCCCGCGGCCCTCCTCTCTAATGGGCCCTTTGAGAAATGAGTGGAGTGACCTCTCCTCCATGGCACAGTGCTGGCTCTGACCGCAGGAGCGACTAGCCTGTCCTCCAATGGTGGCACGGCACATGCAGGGGGTTGGGGGGGGGGGGGGGGGGGTTAGTGCAGGGCGAGTGGTGACCGGGGGATAAAGGGAGAGAGAGGCAGTTTGTTTACGAAATGAGTCCGAGACAGAAGGGCAGAAGGGGCACCGGAGCTCAAAGCAGGCGTCACTCCACCAACAAACACACACTTACACACTACACAGACACACTCAGATACACACACACACTACACACACACACACACACACACATACACATGCACGCTCATACTCACACACGCGCACACACATGCACGCTCATACACACACACGCGCGCACACACATGCAACGGCAGGCACACACAAACAGACTGTGACTTATCTGGGCTGAAAGAGCCTGTTCTCCAGGCCCTGCCTGCCTGCCTGCCACTGTACTCTAACCAATTTGGGGCAACTTAGGCAATTTTTTTTCGGTTCTGTTATTCTTTTTTCTGTATGTGAGCCGAAGTTAATTATACAATGGCCTAGATTTTTTTTCTGTTCTTTCAGAATAATGGGATGTGCATCGCTTAATTCTTTTCAATCTGTTTTCACCGGCAGGAGATCAGAGGTTGCCATTCTCAGGCCTGGCTCACACATGATGCAAAGCAGTTTCTGCACTCACGCACTACCCCCTTTTGTTTGCTATGGGCCACAGAGGGAAGTGAAACAGAGAACCACAGAGGTAGACTAAGAGAAGTGAAACAGAGAAGTGGGACGGTGGGAGGCACTAATGCAGTAACGCGGCCGTACGGGAAATACGGTTAGGTAAATGGTCGTTTATGTGCAAGTTAGGCATAGAGCCAGTGGCCAGAGCAAAGGAGCAGGAGGGAGAGGAGAGAGCGAGAGAGAGAGGGGGGGGGGGGGGGGTAGAGTGGAGAGAGGGGGGGGGGGTAGAGTGGAGAGCACAGAGATGGTTTCCCTGGGAGGAGATCAAAAGAACATGATCCTTGCACTGAGGAGCAGTGATCAGAGAGAAGGGTGCTCTTTGGAGCTCAACCTATCTACCCCACAGCACTGATGGCCGATCAGGAGGCTGAAAGCTGGGGAGGGTATGGTGAAGGGGGGGGGGGTGGAGCTCAACCTATCTACCCCACAGCACTGATGGCCGATCAGGAGGCTGAAAGCTGGGGAGGGTATGGTGAAGGGGGGGGGGGGTGGAGCTCAACCTATCTACCCCACAGCACTGATGGCCGATCAGGAGGCTGAAAGCTGGGAAGGGTGGGGGTGGGAATGGGGCGGGGGGGGGGGGGGGGTGTTCCAGCTCTCTGTCTGGAGGGGGGGATGGTAGAAATTCATAGAAATCAAACCAGGGGGTGCAAAGGACGATCAGACACTTCCGATAACACAGAGGAGCTGGATGGCCAAACGGGTGGAGGTGGAAAGATACTGGGGTGGTGGGGTCGGGTAGGGTGGGGTGTTCTTCATCTGTGTAGAAGTAGGAGGCAGTAGGAGAAGGAGGGGGAGGGAGGAAAAGGGAGGTGGAGGAGGCGGAGGAGGAGGAGAAGGGAGGGGTGTTGTCTGTAACGTTGCTTTGTGAATAACTCCCACATGGAATGGAAGACAGCGTTGCTGAAGGGCAGCAGTGCGCAGTCCTGCGTGGGTGCTGGATGCATGAAGCAGGCACCACATCACTATATTAAAGTACAAGTCTGAGAGGAGGGGAGAAATCATATACATAAAAGAATAAAACACTAATGTTCTTCTCTCCCCAGGCTGTCCATCACTTCCTATTAATATGCACACATCAATTGGCTGTGTGATGCAAATGAGATATTTCAGAATTGCAATATCATCTTATCCTCTTTCATTATTTATAAGAAATCAAAGTACTTTAATATTTCAGCTAATGTCTGCTTTGCCTACTAATGCCAGAGCAACCCTTAAAACTGCCACAAGAAGAAAGGAACAGAAACGTCGCACGAGGGGATCCTAAAAGAAATTAAGACAAGCGAAAAAAATGTGCCAGAAACAACAGCAAAAGCGCCGTAACAAAAACACATTGATTATGGATCGGATGTTTTCCTCCCGGAGGCGCAAGGCAAACACAGCGTGAGGAAGGGTGCTATTCAGCCTGATTGGCCATTAGGTCCCGCATTAATCCCTAAATGTGAAATCAATACAGGGGAGTCAAATGAGATCTGCGCCTTTGCAAGGTAGGTGGCAACCAGGCCCCTGCTGTTATGGATGTAGGGGAGGGACAGAGGTGTGCCAAAGAAGGACTGAGAGGGCGTTTTTCTTTGAGAGGCAGGCATGGTTGCTCTCACTGCAAGACACAGCGCTTTTTAATATGTGCTGATAAAGACAACAATAGCAATGACTATGACAGAGGTTTGCAGGTGCTTTGTTGCCGTGGTAATGATCTTTTTGCCAGTGCTGTCTTTGAAGGATCCTTTACACAAGCTGTCTTAGCAACAGTAACGTGTGAACTTAAAATGGGTGTTGCCTGTATTAGTAAGTAATCCCTTTTAGTGGAATTGATGTTGAAATCCATTCCCCAGACATGTTTTGATGCAGACCACAAAGGTATACACACACAAATCCCATTTAAACACCTAATACCTATATTTACATATGGTGGGAAACACATATAATACTTCATCAGTGGTCTGTATTTCATATCTTTGAGCAGCTTACTAAGGCCCAGTTGTGAAGTGATATTGTCAGAAATGGAATTCCTGCAGTGAATATGAAATTCCAGATCCCATAGTAAATACTGTTGTATATGCACCGTCCCTCAGACATGTTGGTCAAATCTGTGGTCAGTTTGATTGTATACATCACTTAAGTAATATTAGACAGTATAGCTCTAAGTATAGAGTTAGCATAGTTAGCTACCTACCATTTTTATATGAGTGCTATGTTATCTGCAAACATCTTGGTCGGAGGACAAGCAAGACGCTAGTTCTATTGTGCCTAAAAACATGTTCGGACTACATTTCTGAATACCTATAGAACATAGTAGTGGTTGAGCAGTAGATTTACAACTCCATATTTTCAATTCAGTGCATTCAGTTAAAATGTCCATCTTGGACATAAGGCATCTCATCTGTAGTATTTGTTTGTGAAACGAGTGTATAAAACTGGACTGTTTGTCTGTGGCGGTATCAGGACCTGTGGCCCTGGTTCCTGTGACTTGGACTCTGCTGTATGCATTTGAGATCTCCATTCTCAGGCTCCTCCATCTGTTGCGCATGTTTTGTCCTCCCTCTCTCTCTCTCTCCCTCTCTTTCTCTCTCTCTCTCTCATTTTTTCCCCTTTATCTGCATCACTGTCATTGCTATGCAGCTGGTGCTTGGCGGATAGTGGAGGCTGTGAATTTGTGTGGAAAAAGCTTTCTCTCTTCCTCTCTCAGTTGCTCTCTCTCTCTGCCCTCCCTATCTCCATCCCTTCTCTCTGTCTCTCTGCGAGCACAAACAGACAGATGGCTTAGGCTCTGGCTCTGCTAGGGCACGTGGGGTTAAGCCCAGAAGTTATCCTGCGCTCGCGGCACAAAGCACATGACCACCCTCTCCACAAACGCACATCCCTGGGACAAGAGGATTTAAGGATAGAGATCTGAAAAAAAAACATAAACAAACAAATGTATGATGGGAGGGATGTTTTCTCACTCTGCCCCTAATGACGAGCTGCCCTTGATTTCTGTTTGTGTATTATATGTCAGTGTTTTAGTGTGTGTGTGTGTGTGTTTGTGTGTGTGTGTGTGTGTGTGTGTGTGTGTGTGTGTGTGTGTGTGTGTGTGTGTGTGTTTGTGTGATCTTGTCTTACCAGCAACCGCAGATAACCCTCTTCATCCATCAGTGCTCTAAAACCAGCCTAGTGCGTTTGACACGCTGAATCTGTGTCTGAGTGTGTGTGCATGTTTTGTGGTGTGCATGTGTGTGTGTGTGTGTGTGTGTGTGTGTGTGTCAGAGTGGGGATATAGTCATAAGGATAAATGTGATAAAAGGATAACTTGAAGGGGTGCATTCATGTGTAAGATAAAGAGTGTGTATGTGTGTTAGAATAGAATTTCTTCAGCTCTCCCTATGATACCAAAAAAGGAAAAGAAAATAGACAACCATAAATTAATGGCCATTCTTAATTGCCTCCAAATTGCAAACAAGCTTCATTAAAAAAAGTTTCCTCTCTTTTCTAAGTGCCTATTTGCTGTTGAATAATTGATCCCTGAGTACATGTGTGTGTGTGTGTGTGTGGGTGTGTGTGTGTGTAAATGTGTCTTCTGCCTCACCCAGGCACAGTTCTCAGGCAGAATTATCCATCAGACTACTTGCACGCCTGCACTCTTCAGGGTGATAAGGCAATAGCGTGTTTGTTCAGATGTGTGTGTGTATGTGTGTGGGTGTGTGTGTGTGGTTTCACAGGGTTTCTATGCTGTCTGATGCTGTATACATACACATTTACCCGTAAATACACGCACCGAAACAAACAACACACACACACACACACACACACACACACACAGACACACACACACACACACACAGACACACACACACACACACACACACACACACACACACACACACACACACGTACACACACACACACACACACACACAGTTGCACCAGGGGGATTTCCTGCATGGGAAGTGTCACCCGATGCTCAGATGCTCAGAGTCGGTGAGGGGAAAAAGAAAGGGGGAGGGGGGGGGGTCGTATCGATCCCCAGTCACTCATGTTCACGTCTGATGGAGCCTGATGAATGTCAGAGGCCGTAAAATGTCACTGAAATACTCTTTTGTCCAGCTGCCGAGGTCTGCCCACAGAAAAATATATGTTGTCTTTTGAAGCTGTTGTTTGATGATATATGAAGGCTTTGAAGCCCATTTATATTTGGTCTTAAATTTCTTGTGTGGGGTAATACGTCCCCTCTTCCAAGGTTTTCTGGCCGTGTAAAAATAGTAAATTTGTCAAAACTAAATGGTAACTACAATCTATACTCTGCAGGACACTGGATTCCATTCCATCTGAAAACAACAATATATTTTTTTTTAAAAAGCAAAATGAAATGAAGCAGAAACAGCAAAATGAAACTGCTAGTGAACAAAAGTGGCATTTTAGAGCCAGACAATCGCTGTCTGATGAAACATGATGCGCATTCAGTTCTCCAAATATACCCATGGTGGCCAATCTACTTTTTTCTCCTTCTAAATAGGAAGTCCAAAAATAGTCCCATCAAAGGCATCCCCATGGGGACAAATCCGAAAGCTCCATAATGGTTTTTGCTCAGATTATTTTCTCATAGCGAAATGCTACGCTGTTATGAGGACTGGTAAAAGTCAGACCTCAGATGTGTATGTGGGTGTGTAAATGTGTGTGTGTGTGTGTGCGTGTGTGTGTAAGGGGTATTGGGTGTTCTAAAAAAAATCTATTGCCTGGTTCCGCAAGATGTATTCACTAAACCTATGAAGTTTCCTTCGGCCCAAAACAAAACAAGTGAAAGCCATGCATTAAGTAATTACCTCTGCTGGGCACACTGAGGCTGGGCTGCAGCTTTCGTCTCTTATACGAAAGCCAGCGAGCTGAGCGGAAGCTATTGATCTCCGTCCTCTCCCCACCGGTAAGTGCAGGGGATCGGCTCAGAGTCTGCTCCGTGTTACAGCGGCTCTGCTGCATATTCAGAGGATCAGACTCTGCTGCTACTGGAGAGAAGCATACAGTCACAAAGACACACACACACACACTCACAACACACACACACACACACACACACACACACACGCGCACACACACACACACACACACACACACACACACACACACACACACACATAAAGTACATTTATCTTTCTCTCTCTTTCTCCCTCAGTCTATCTTTGTTTCTCTCTATCTCCACAGACACACGGACACACCATAGGAACATGCACCTCAGAACTCAAAATGGCTGATGGCAAACCCATACATCTCAATTCCAACAACAACCCAGGGTTGCTTTGTTCTAGATGGAGGAAATATTTTTTCCTCTTCTCAGTTTAAGTAGCTTCTGGAGACAATTATCAACATTTCCATAATGGGGAGAAGTATTTTATCCTAAGAGAATCACAGATTACTTAATCTTGCTGAACTCTCAGTCAAGAGGAACATTTGTATAGAACAGTGAAAACAAGGTTAACCAGTGTTACACAGCATTGTGCAACCACTAATAGTTTGGGAACAGAATTTCCGTCATAAATTCATTTTCCGCATTTCCATTAAAAAAATTGGCACAGATGTTCCACACCGTGATGTTACAGTACATTACAGCAGTGATTTGCAAACAAGAGGCGACTTAACATCAATCGCAAAAGTAGATTGTGCAGACCGGATTCTCACCCCGAATGCTGATCATCAGATGATCATTAATTCCTCTGAATGAAATGGACAAAGGAAGGCGAATCAGCAATTGGTTGCATAATAAAATGGATCTAAGTGGTCGGGATGCAGCATCAGTGAAACAGGATCTATGATGTCAGTCGCGGGCAGGTGTGCTGTTTGTGTGTTCTCAGCACAATGCCTGCTGTAATCCATCACAGACATGTGTTTTTTGTCACTCCGAGTTTTTTGGTCCAGTCCAGTTCCCTGTGGAAGAGGAAAAATAGAGAGATAGCGTGTAGTTGTCGTACGCCTGCTGTCATATTCATTTGACTTACCATATTTTCATGGAGTGACAGTGGGTGCTTGTGCAGACATGGTTACAGTGGGGCTGGATTCTCATCCATGCAGGAACTACGAGGGTCATGTCTTATGTTTCTGGACTGCCTCGTTTATACATGATGGACGTTTGAGAATCTCATTTCTGCTGGGTCTTCTCTAATTCTATCTATCTATCTATCTTTCTTTCTATTTTTCTTTCTCTGTCTTAGAGCACTGTCACTCTCTCTTCATTCATTAAGATCTAGCATAGATAGACAGAGAGCACTGGCTCTGTATAGAGAGATAGGGAGAGAGATAGGGGGGATAGATGTTATCTGCTGCGCACAATGCCCCTGACTGTGGTTTTTTTTAGTCTCTGGCGTGTAATGATATCCCAGCAGGTGACAGTTGTAGCGAGTGACAGCATGGGCCCCTGAGCTGGGGGGATTTGATCCTGCCACCTCGCCGCCATCCCCATAGCCTTAGTCGCCTCTCAGCAGGGGCTCTTCACAGGAGCCTCCCCCCCTGCTGTGCTGCCAACGTGAAGCCCTGGGGGTCAACCCTCCGCTCCCTCTCTCCATCCCTCATTCTCTCTCTCTCTCTCTCTCTCTCTCTCTCTCTCTCATTCCCCTCCTGCGCTACACCCTCCAGGAGTTCCGCCAACAAAATGGCCTCTGAGGCTAAGTGTCCAGTTCACCTCCAACTGGGCTCACCCACCAAAAAATCCCTCTCTCTCTCTCTCTCTCTCTCTTTCTCTCTTTCTCTCTCTCTCTCTTTCTCTCTTTCTCTCTCGCTCTCTCTCGCTCTCTCTCGCTCTCCTGGGGGCACTGAGTGCTGGCTGGCCATAGACTTGCTTATGATCAGTCAGAGATGGGTGCAGGCAGGGGGTGCCTGAGTCTCCATCCCCCCAGGGAGGTGAAAGCAGGGCTAGGGGGCCGAGCACGGACCCCCTGTAGCCTTGAGATGGAGTGGATTGGGGGTGAGGAGAGGAGAGATGCGAGGAGGCGAGAGAGACGAGAGATATGGGGAAAGAGGAGAGGGTGATAAAATGCTGTCACGGGGATGTGACCATGTCAGTTTCAGAGGGAAGCTGATGATGGATCTCCACTTTATGCCCGTACATGAGAGAGAGAGGCTGAAGGCCACCTGCGAGTCATCTCATACTGTGCCCTGAAAACACAAAGAGCTGGGGCATTACACACTCTCTCTCTCTCTCTCTCTCTCTCTCTCTCTATGTATCTCTCCTCTCTCTCAGACACAAAAAGAGCAAATAAACTGATTTTTACTTTTTCAATAAAACTGAGCCCAATTTTTCCTCTGTCATCCCTCTATCCACAGATTGCTGTAAGGACAGAAGTGAATCTCAATTGTGTAGTTTCAGACTATTGCGTGAAAAGAGAGATGTTACACTCACAACCAGGTGTCTAATACAACCACTCCTTCAAAATAGAGGGCCATTTCTGTGTGTGTGTATTTCCGTGTGTGCATATTTCTGCGTGTGTGTATTTCTCTTTGTGTGTCATTCTGTGTGTGTGTATGTCTGTGTGTGTAAGTGCATTAGGTGCTTGCTGACATCAGAAAGAATAGACACACACACACACACACACACACACACACACACACACACACACACACAGGCAGACACACTGACATAAACATGACAGAATGAAGCACCATATACTCAAGTTGAACATACAAAACACCACACCCCTCCCCACCCCCCTGTGCATCATACATGAAGCTGTGCTCTGATTGATGTCGGAAGTGGGGAACACCCGCAGCGCACTGACCCGGCACCAGAGACAGAGACGGCGCTGCTGGCTAGCCGAGGTGCTCTGTGGCCCCCCTGATTTCAGGCAGAGCACTTGGGAAATGAGATCCCAGGAGATGAGTTGCTCAGTGTGACTCGGCTCACCTTCGCTATTAATATTCATGCCGTCGTGTGTGACAGAGAATTTATTTTCCTGTCCAATTAACTGACCTGAGAGCGAGCCAGCCCTGCCGACCACACACACACAGACAGTAAGTGTGTGTGTGTGTGTGTGTGTGTGTGAGGCACTCACATGTACACACACACAGTGAAATCCACACAGATGTGCACACACAGCCACACACATACACATGCCCACACTGATACATGCACACAGACACAGACACAGACACACACGTTCTCACAAACCCACACGGATGAGTACACACACAATCAGTTTCTGCCTGGTCTAGTGCTACTTAAGCTGAACAGTGCCAGAGGTCCTGTTGGATTGTTGCTTTTCTCTGGCTTGCAGTGGAGCCTCTCAGAGCGACAGAGAGGTGTTTGAGAGAGAGAGAGAGAGAGAGAGAGAGAGACGCAGAGGAGTGTAGGAGACGTGTGCTTACTGCTTGATGTTTTGCTCTCCTAACAACAGATATGCTTCACTGATGGTTGCCAGAGGAACGTTAGCAAAATAGAGAGGATGGGGTTGGGGGGGGGGGGGGGGGGGGGTAGAGAGACAAAGACTGCAAGGGAGCAAGAAATTAAGAGATAGAGAAAATAAGAAGGGGAAAAAAGAGGAAGAAAGGGAGGAGGGTTTGTTAACGAACAGGCTTGTTAAAGGAAAGGGCTTAGATAGACAGGCGAGAGGAGTTACACCTGCTTCAGGCATCGATACATGCTGTCAGTCTTTGCCTTGTCACTTCTCATTCTCTCCCTCCCACTGTTTCTACCTCTCTCACACACGCTCCCGCTCTCTGTTTCTATTCCTAACATCAGATGTCCCCAGTTGCTGATTGATGTAAAAAATCCAGCCTGAAAGTCCGTGCAGTCGCCACTTAAAACTGAGGACAAATGCAATTGTATCCACCGTCATCAGCCCAGCATGCCGTTCATACTGACAGCTGACTGGGTAGCCGGACAAAGACTGCTTGCATATTTATACACCGTCTGAACAATTGCTTATTGCAGGCACCATAAATAAAGAGATGGCAAATCTTACTTGTGTCGTTTGTTGACTGACACATTGAAATTTGAAATTGTATTGTTTGGAGGATAACCCCTTAAAATGCAGCATCTCGTTTTCGAGGGGGTCGTTTGTTCACTGACACATTGCTCAGTCATCATTTTCGTTTTCCTCTAAAACTGTGACTGAGAGGTTGGTGAGATTTCTGAAATATGCATACTGGTGGGTATGTGGTTGTATTTGTGAGAGAGAAAGTCTTTTTTTTTGTCTTTCTTGATTCACTGTGATTTGTGGACATATTGGCTTTACCCTTCACCTTAGATGGTTGACAAGTAAATGGATATGTGTGGGCAGCAAGTTGACTTTGGAAGGACCTTGGTAAAAAGAAATGCTTTTAACGTTCTCTCTCAGCCTAGTCAGAAAAAAGCCACGTGATTAGCCAGTATCCTTGGAGACGCTCACTGTTTCCTGCACATCTGGGACTTATAAGACAACCGAGTGTCAACACATGTGACAGAAGCTTGAAAAAGCATGCTGTGGGAGTGGGGCCGATGTTGGTGGTCTGAGGATGGTGCAAGAGCTGCAGACGTGTGTCATTTTAAACACCCTCATGTGCCATTTTCATTAGAGACATCATTATCATACTGCAGGGGCAATACGACATGACGCTGAGGATTTGCATAATATACCATAAGTATTGTACAGAGGACATACAGAATCGCCAAGGGTTTGCATATTGAATACATGCAGTGCTATATACTGTGTTGTATCATAGCACTCACACACACACACACACACGCTCACACACACACACACACACACACACACACACACACACACACACACACACACACACACACACACTCACACACACAGACACACTCACACACACACACTCACACACACACACCCTATTGCTGTTCGCTTTGACCTTGTAAGCAGCAGCAGGCTGGTCATGTGATGCTGATATATCCAAGCCCTCCCCCTGTGTGTGTGTGTGTGTGTGTGTGTGATTCTGTATGTGTGTGTGTGTCCGTGCAGAAGTGTATGTCTCTGTGTGTGTGTACTAGTGTGCGTGTGTGTGTCAGCCTCTCTATCTGCGCGTGTCTCCTGCGTGTTTGTGCGTGTATGTCAGTATCTATGTATGGTTGACGATGTGTGTGCGTGTATGTGTGTGTGTGTTTTGACACACCTTAAACATTTATGATGATATTTGGAGGGGTGACGAGGCAGCTCCTTTTAGAGCATCTGAAAAATTCACGGGTGCTCCTGTCATGTGTAGAAACTGATCTGCGTGAATTATGGAGGACCATTCATGTTGTGCGGCCTGTGCATAATTCATCGGTGCAACGTGTTCCTGTGCGTGTTGCCCCCCACTGCCCGTCTCCCAGCTCCACCAGCACCCCCCACCCCACCCCACCCCCCCGCAAAGCACGCAGGCAACTTCTCCCTCATCTCACTCATCCAGGGGTCAGCCAACGCCAGGTCGTGGCCACTGATCTGGAGAGAGGAGACTAGATTGAATATTAAAGTATTATGACATGAGCCTGTTTTGGACCGAGACGATGGTTCTAGGAAGAGTGGCGAGTAGGGATTGTATGATTTTTTTTACTAGAAATCATCAGAATTATGTGAATAGAATAAAAGGGATAATGACTGCAGATTTATTCTGATACATTAAACCACCGGAGTAGAAGGTAGCAAAGAACTCCACAATTCAAATCCACAATTTTTTTGGATTGGCTGGCAGGGGTCTGATATCCTGATCATAAAAGAGTATATGATACGATGTCATATGATATATGGGACAAATAGTTTCAATATTTGTGTGGATCAAAATGTTTGCAACAATAGCCATTGGGCTGGGTATGCATCTGGTTATGTATTTATGGAACCCTTGACCTCTAGGTGACCAGTTGAGATTGGTTTTCTCATGCGGAACAGCTACCTTCAGAGAAATGAGTTGCGACTGAGGAGGAAGAAAGAGAGAGAGAGAGAGAGAGAGAGAGAGAGAGAGAGAGAGAGAGGAAGGTAGAGCAAGAAAAAGACAGGCAGAGAGTAAAGCCCCTGAAGTGTATTTGGGCTAAGGGCCTTGCTCAAGGGCTCAGGAAACACAATTGTCTCATTTGTAGGGGCTGACATAGATTTGGACCTCCTGGGCACAAGCTTGAGTGCTAAAGCTGTCCAGCCAGTGGCCCACCCAACCCCAGCATGCCTGCTGCTGTCAGAGAACAGTCTGGTGTGGATCACCTGAGGTGTGTGTGTGTGTGTGTGTGTGTGTGTGTGTGTGTGTGTGTGTGTGTGTGTGTGTGTGTGTGTGTGTGTGTGTGTGTGTGTGTGTGTGTGTGTGTGTGTGTGTGTGTGTGTGTGTTTACAGTGAGACCTTTTTTGGGGGGGGGGTCTTAAAACATTCATCATTTTAGGGCTTAGGCAAGGCCTTTAATAAAACAGCCACGAGAGAGTGAAGCTGACACAGCAGCCTGCATGAATTAAAACTCCAGTCTTACCTCGTTTACTTCTGCATCTAATGCAGTAACCTGGGGCCGTGGCCCTTTGGGGTTAGAGGGTTTCAATTAAGAACACTGGAGCTAATTTGGATTCCACCTAGCAACCAGAACCAGTATTATTATTATTATGTGAAACAGAACCTCCTGGATTTCCTGAATCAGTATTTTACTGGATGTATTTCGTCTCTTTTGATAGATGTCAACGACATGTACAGTATGATACTAATCCCAACTTCTCAAAACTGATGCGTGCTGCTCAACACAAAGTTGGACTCACAACATGTGTGTGTGTCGGAACACTTGTTCAGTGCTTCATAAAATACAAAACTTCATATTGGATGAAGTCATATCTTCAGTCAGTCTATGCGTCTCTTGTGGTGCAGTTTCCCAGTTGATATGCATCTCTCAGTTCCCAGTGTAGAACCAAAGCAATATTGAAATATTAAGGTAAGCATTTCCATTTGTCCTTGCTCAGAACGCCTGTGCGTATAAGTGTGTGTGTGTGTGTGTGTGTGTGTGTGTGTCTGTGTGTGTGTGTGTGTGTGTGTGTGTGTCTGTGTGTGTGTGTGTGTGTGTGTGTGTGTGTGTGTGTGTGTGTGTCTGTGCAGGCATGGATTGGGACGCTGCGGTGCAAGCAAGGGGAAATTTGACCCGGCTGCGCCACAGTGATGGACAGTGCTCTTTGGCTCCATGATTAGATGTAATTTCTGGCCACATAAATTACTGTTGTGTGTCACTGTGAACTTTCGGCAATGCAATGACACCCTAATTGTGTCCCCTGCCACCTCGGTTAATTACCGCCTTGCTGAACATGCTTTGTGTTTCTCCCCTAGAGAGGGGAAACAAGCCATTATAGTTTTTTTTCAGTGCTTCAGGGTTTCCAAGGGAGGTAGCACCCCCAATCAGTTTTCTAAAAACGGTGGGTTGTGGTACCAAATAGAAATATTCCCTTCCCGTTGGAGTAAAGTAGACGTTGAGCTGTATACACTTCATCAACCATGAAACTTGAATCTAATGCGATCATGGCTCCATTTGCCTTTTCAAAGACACCAGCTTCCCGAAATGCACTCCGTGCAATTTCCACATGTGGCAGGTCACTAATAGGAACAGGAAATGCAATTTCAAACCAATTTCGTGAAAAAAAAAAGGCTTGTGCACATGAAGGGCAAAACCCACAATGAGGTGGTTCCTGCCCCTATTTTGGACAAAAACACAGTCCATTCTTTTTTTCACTTACCCTAAACTGACAACAGGCTGTTCGGGTCACTATGCCTGGTTTGATTGATTCCCCTGCGACAGATGTGATATTGCCTTTGTCGCTAATCTGCCGATAAGAGGCAGCCGTCTCGACTATGTTATCTCACGTTCCAGGTTAGGGCGAATGTGAGAGCAGACACAGTGGAGACCATTTTGACTGCTGCCGTTAGGAATGCTCTGCTCGGGGAGATCGAAAGGGATACTGACAGACAGTGCAGTGATAGTGTTTCTTCCAACACCAGCCTTGTCATTACTGGCATCATCCCGGACCTACAGCGGTGTGTGTGTGTGTGTGTGTGCACAGATCTCATGTTCCGACGGAACAGCGAGGCGTCGGCGCGACTATGTGTGTTAAATCTGTTTCCGATCTGCTGATGTGTGCAGGGAACGGAACGCCTGTCACAGCAGGAACGTGACGCTGCCTCTTAAGAACGGCATTTAGTTTAGCATGATGCATATCTGGCGGGGCGGCTCTCGAGGCTCTCGCCAGCCCTTGCGAGCGGGATGTTGCGTTGCGAATCAGATAGGCCCCCATGAATCAGCCACTTAATGCCCCATCCCTGATCTTACATATGCAGACTGCAAAGCACTCTCCATTACAATCTCATATTTCTACCCTCTATTCGTTCCACCCAGCATCTCTCCCTCCCTCTTCCTCTCTATCTTTCTCTCTCTGTCTCCCTCTTTCTCCGGCAGTCTCTTTGCACGATAAAAAGCCGTGAGTGCGTGCACTAGTGCATATGCAGTAGCTCTGGATGAAAATCAATGGTAAGGAATTACAGCCTGGTAATGAACATGATCTTTCTGTCGGAGAGCGAGATGCAGCCGTGCTTTTATTGCTCGGTGGCAGAGTGACCTTCCTGCAGGCTCTTGACATGGCTCTCTCTCTCTCTCTCGTTCTCTCTCTCTCTCTCTCTCTCTCTCTCTCTGTTATGGCACTACACTATTAGCCATAACAGCCTTTTTCTGTCATGTGAACTTGACAGGAGGAAAGAGTAAAGATGTACCGGTGGTCCTTTTTCCCACATCAGAATGTAACGGTGGAACGTTTGCTCTTTTTTGTTCTTTCGGTCAAGTAGGACTGGAGGTGTCTGTGTGTGGGCCTGTGTGCATGTAGACTAGAAGTGACCTTTAAAAGAGACCCGCCTGCCCTTGTGCAAGGCAGCCAGATGACAGTTCAGACAGCCATAAGGCTACCCTCCCCTTCCCTTTCCCATCCCAGAGCCTAGTCTTATTTCATTTTCAGCCACGCACACTATCCCTTTCATGTGCTGACTGAGTGGCAAGACCCTTATCTTGTCATTACATTACTTTTCTCTGGCATAATTGCCACGGTGATATCCGCAGGTCGGCGGGGGCCACGTGCCACCGCCACCCACATTTACAGAGGAGCGTTATGAAACAAGTCCTCCTCTCTCTCTTTCTTTCGTTTCTCGTTCCCCCATTCTCTCTCCCTCTCTCGCTTCTCTCCGCTCCCCCGCATTCTTTTATTTTTTTTTCAAATTCAGAGTGACTGACCCCAGCGTGAAGAGAGAAGCATTAGTCACATAATCTATGCTGAGAGAAGAGGGAGAGAGTGAAAGAAAGGAAGAGAGAGAGAGAGAGAGAGAGAGAGAGAGAGAGAGAGAAGGAGGCAGAAACCGAGAGGATGATGTACTGTTTGTGTTCCAAACCCGAAGACCTCTTCAATGAAAGCATCAATGAGCGTGCATATGTGCAAGCAGAATGCACATTATTCGTCGTTGTGTCTGGCGATGTACTAACACACTGAAATAATTGGTTTTGGTGCGAATGGCCACGGATATTTCATGCTTCATCGGAGGGAAATATGCATATAGCCACACAGATTTTTATTTTACCATTACGGTCTACTTCTGTCAATGATGATGTGTGCTAACGAAAGGGAGATATTCATGCTAAATATAGTTTAAAAGTATTATAAAATATTCAACATAAGCATCTGCTGCTTGTCTGTTTGCTAAATGAGTGCACTCTAGATTGATTATGGGCTGTTTCTTAATTCCAAATGTGATTAATGATTTCTGTTTTTCCTTTTTTTTGCAGGTGTTAAAACCTGACTTACAATGGAAAAACTGCTGGTCCTCTCGTTCGTCATTGGAATGGCAGTGAAGGCCCAAACTTGTCCAAAGCGCTGTTCGTGTCAAGTGTTATCGCCCAACCTTGCCACCCTCTGTGCCAAAAAAGGGCTCCTCTTCGTCCCGCCGAACATCGACCGCCACACCGTGGAACTCCGCCTGGCCGACAACTTTGTCACCAGCATCAAGCGGAAAGACTTTGCCAACATGACCCGGCTGGTGGACCTGACACTGTCGCGGAACACCATCAGCTACATTACGCCGCACGCGTTCGCCGACCTGGAAAACCTGCGCGCCCTGCACCTGAACAGCAACCGGCTGACGCGCATCGCCAACGACACCTTCAGCGGCATGTCCAAGCTGCACCACCTCATCCTCAACAACAACCAGCTCATGCTCATCAGTCTGGGGGCGTTCAACGACCTCCTGGCGCTGGAGGAGCTGGATCTCTCCTACAACAACCTGGAGAGCATCCCCTGGGAGGCCATCCAGAGGATGATCAGCCTCCACACGCTCAGTCTAGACCACAACATGATCGAATACATTCCCGAGGGCACCTTCTCGCTGCTGCAGAAGCTCAACCGGCTGGACGTCACGTCCAACAAGCTCCAGAAGCTGCCGCCGGACCCACTCTTTCAGCGAGCGCAGGTGCTGGCCACGTCGGGCATGAGCAGCCCGACGATGTTCGCGCTCAGCTTCGGCGGCAACCCGCTGCACTGCAACTGCGAGCTGCTGTGGCTGCGGCGGCTGAGCCGCGAGGACGACCTAGAGACGTGCGCGTCGCCCACCCACCTCTCCGGGCGGTACTTCTGGTCCATCCCCGAGGAGGAGTTCCTGTGCGAGCCACCGCTCATTATTAGCCACTCGCCCGAGATGCGCGTGTTGGAGGGCCAGCAGGTGGCGCTGAGGTGCAAGGCCCGCGGCGACCCCGTGCCCGCCATCCACTGGATCTCCCCGGAGGGGAAGCTGGTGTCCAACACCTCGCGCACCGTGGTCTACGCCAACGGCACGCTGCACATCACCATCACCACCGTCAAGGACACGGGCTCGTTCACCTGCATCTCGTCCAACCCGGCCGGCGAGGCGCATCAGACCGTGGAGCTGATGATCATCAAGCTGCCGCACATCACCAACAGCACCAACAACATCCAGGAGTCCGACCCCGGCTCCTCGGACATCTCCACCTCCACCAGGGCTGGGGCCAACGGCAGCAACCAGACGGCCGACGTCAAGACCAGCCCGGACAAGAGGGTGGTCATAGCGGAGGCCACGTCCTCCACTGCCCTGATCAAGTTCAATTTCCAGAGGAATATCCCTGGCATCCGCATGTTTCAGATCCAGTACAATGGCACATACGACGACTCTCTGGTTTACAGGTACGATGGTAATATCAGTTTTTAGGTTTTAAAATGACTTCAGTAGTTTTCAAAATCTAAATGGCTATTAAATGCCACTAACTATAAGGTTTTGAACCGGTACCACTGATGACTGTTGAGCTGAAGCTGTGTGAGATGACATTTCATAAATCTGGCCATTCAGGCTCTAGTGGCACAGAGTGCCCATATGAGTGTTCTTTTAAAAGAAAGCCAATAGACACAATTAGCTTACCTAACAAGCAGAACTCGTTGCGGTTGCCAAACAGTTTCAGAATGACCGAGGCCTTTGTCCGAATAATGACTCTGTGCCAAGGGAGTTATACAACGACCATACTATGGGATTTCACACATACACGCATACAAACCTGCAGAGAAACACACACACACACACACACACACACACACACACACACACACACACACATAGGCACACATGCACCCCCTCACACACACACACACACACACACACACACACACACATATGCATTGGCACACACACAGAGTATGTACAATACACAAAGTATGAATACATTTAATTTCCAGATAGAAAATGATTCTGATGCTGCATCTTCCAAAAGAAGAAAGAAAGAGCAAAAGTAGGGTTGGAAGAGGCACACATCCTGCCATCTCTGAGACACTGAGGGGTGATGGGCCTTTTTGTTTTAGAAGGCATCCAAGCTCGAACTCCTCAATAACTCCACGACACTTACACCAGTAGATTCTCTCGCTACTAACAATTAACAGTGAGAGGAGCCAAATGGAAAAGACAGAAAGTATACCGCCTCTGAGTAACTTAATGAATGAATCCATCACTTTTTGTGTTTATCTAATGAAGAGGTGGGGATCAATCTTAACGGCCTTGGTAGACGAAGGCGACGGGAGGAAATCAATCCTTTCTCCGAGGTCCCACACAAAGTCTGGCTTTGAAGGGCCTCCTTTGAGAGTGATAGTTGTGTGTGGTTGATTCCCCTCAGCTGAGTCGGCAGTCAGTTTCCAATTCAACTTCAACCCTCGGTGTATTCTTTTATTTGTAGTGGGAAATGTTTACATCCTTGAAAGTATTGACAAAGAGTTCACAGGCGCTTTACGAGCAGTAGAATGCAGTGATGGGCAAATCACATTATTATAGTCTAGTGCAGGGGTCCCCGAACCTTCTCTTAGGAGGGCCAGATCCCTCTGCCTGGCTCTTTGGGAGGGCCGGAGTATGTCAGTAACAGGAAATAGAACTGTGGACAACAACAGGTCTACCCTAGTTGAATATTAACACATTACACCAAATGATATAGTTCAATCTGTTTATATGCCATTGTTAGCTGGGTTTATTGTACATTGCCACGGTACACTGTCAAAGTTGTATACATAATAGGGAAGTAACAAGAATATATATATACATATATACATGTATATATATATATATTACTAGTTTAGTGCAAGTAGTGTAGGATTAGGAAAAGAGTTGAAAATCAGCGAAATTGGAAAATCTGTAGGAATACAACATTTTAACAAAGAAAAAACAGTTATTATTATTATAATTATAATTATTATTATTATTATTATTATTAATAATAATAATAATAATGCTTAATCAATACAACCATTATAATCATTATAATCATATAATCATTACTATATTAGGTCAATATTCAGGAGTAAATAATAATAGTTCAGTATTAGCATATCTCTATCTATGCTATTTACAAAACAGTCCCATACAGTCATATATGACTAGCCAGAAATGAACGAATTACAAAGGCTATCGTTTAAAGTAGCTAGCTAATGATAATTGTTTCAAAACTCTGATGTACGTATTAAGAACAATAGGTAATCTTTGGGATCACCATGTTTGCAGCCTGCTGGAAGAGAAGACATTGGTACTGTGTATCAAAAGGGTGTGTCACCTCCCTCTCTTTGCTAAGTGCTTGAGTTATGTTTACAATGGCAAGGCAAGTTTATTTATAAAGCACATTTCATACACAGAGGAAATTCAATGTGCTTTACATAAAGAAAAGCAAAAGGAAAATCCAAAGGAAAAATAACAACAAAGTGAAAAATATATAATTTAAACTATTAAAATGAAATGATAAAACATCATATCATCATAAAGAAAGTACAAAGTCCATCAAGTAGTAATTAAAAGAGAGTAATATAATGAAATCAGTGATCAGTGATATAATTACAAGTGAGGTGCAGTAGGAGCTAAATCATAGGCACATGAAAAGAGAAATGTTTTTAACTTAAATTTAAACATTTCTACATTTGGGGCACATCTACGATCTTCTGATAGTTTGTTCTATTTGTATGCAGCATAACAGCTCAATGCTGCTTCACCCTACTCAGTTTATATTCTTTAAACATATCACAGATGTGTTCAGGGCCTTAACCATTCAGTAATTTATAGACGTATGGCAGCACTTTAAAGTCTATTCTGTAACTAACTGGAAGCCAGTGTAAATATTTTAGAACTGGAGTAATGTGCTCTGTTCTCTGGGTCTTGGATAAAACACTTGCAGCAGTATTTTGAATGAGCTGCAGCTGTTTAACGGTCTTTTTGGGCAGACAAATTGGGCTACAATTGTGTACCCTTTTATTATACCGAGAAAGGTGAACCAATGATGGTAGAAACAGTCATTTTCTACAGCTTCCTTACAGTTATTAAGGTAAACAGACACAGGTCTATGTCTGTAGGGATTCTTTCCATGCTGTCAGGCACTTATAATAACATTATGAGCCTGTCGGTGGCAAAAAGAAGCGGTTGACTTTGACGCAGAGGCTTACCCCATAGGATTACATTGTATAGAAAAGAAGAAAAGGAAAAGGGAGTTGTTTCATGCATACCAAAAAGCATTCTTTAGGAGAATTTTCAAATAGGTTGAGCTCTTGCATGGTGACTGCACAGACGTGTGAAAATCAAAGGGTTCTACTGTGTGTCTTGAGATGAAAGTATGTGCGCCACCGGAAGAAAAAAAAGGATATAAATATACATGCAAATATGCCTGCAAATGAGCGCCACAGAGAGATTTCCCATTAAGGATGAGCAGAGTAGTTGAGATGTGATGAGAAATATATAGAAGAAATAAAGCAGAACATAGCTTGAGCACATATGAAGAGAGCATCATTTCTATATGTATTCATTTTTGCCCCTCCGCCATCATCAACTTAATGCATGCAGCGCAAATGGGTGCGATCCCTTACATTTCAAGCTAAGTAGCCTATAGGGTCAGTTTGCCAGCCACAGACCATGGTGTTAAATATGGAGAAAAACAACCACACACAAGCAGTTAGTCTGAGCGGGATAATGCAGAGAGTGAACTTGTGATAGTGATTTCCCATATTGCCTAGTAGAGGTGCACAGTGACATTATTATCTTTATCAGTGTCTGTTCAATCAACATAATTATCTGTGTCTGTATCTAAATTCAGATAGAATGCCAGAAGTGAGCGTGGTTTAAACCGGACATCGCGTAAAATCGGGCAAATGCTGTATTGTCTAAACTAATAGGCCTATTCATTGGCAATGCAATTGTTCTGCTTTCAAACCATGAAATTGATCGGATATTGGCATATAATTAATTATGAAATATATTTCCACATTCTCATACTGTACTTTTCATCTCTCTCTTTATTTTTTATCCCCCTGCTTATCCCTTTGTCATTATATACTTTTTTTCATTCCCAAATTTGGCTTTGAGATGTTTTGTAGACCTACTATTATTGATATTATTATACTATTATTGATTTCCAGAGTACGCATATTTTAGCATATTTATACAACTGCCCTTACTCCAGACCAGGTTACTTTTTTGAACGTTTCTTACAGATAATGGCATAATGATCATTGGTTTGTCTTGCCAAAATTGTATGCTGCCAGTTCACACAAGCCACCCACTGCTGCCAACGTGCGTCTGATGATGCAAAGGGCTGCGTTGCAGACACTGCAAACACAATGGACTTTTTAATCTTGTGTCCATCCACAACAATATGAATTTATTTGAAGAAGCATAGTGGTTGGTGCACAGACGTGTTCGTCATGGAGCTGACTTTTTTTCCCGAATAATAATGGTATTTTCGGGTAGAAGAAATATGTCTTAACATTGCATTATTCATGTTTTCCAGATTAACGTGTTCGTATTCGGGTGCATCCCTATTGCCTACTGGCAACAGTCACATCATTTTTATCAAAGACAAATCCACTGCCTCTAGGCCATCAACAACAGCACCAAAGAAATCCCTTATTTTGAATTCATCCTTTTTTGACCGTTTATTTTGTGAGTGGAGTTGTACCTTAAACTGGCGGGACTGCACAGTTAGATTAGTAGTCAGAGCGGGCAGGAGGCTGTGCTCTTGCCTGGGTGATGAGTCCCCGATACTCAACCACACTGTAAACACAGACTTCAGCATAACGTCAGTTTTACGGTTGCCTGTGCCTGACAGACACCATTCTCCCACTGAGGATGTAGAGAGGAGATTGGCCAAAATAGCTGTAAGCAAGTTCAGCAGCAAGGAGATTTATATAGATGGAAGTAAGAATAAAACAAGGGAAGGTGAAGAAGAAGATGATGATGAAAAAAACAACACTCCCACTGGCCCAGTTTCCCAAACAAGCCTGTCTGGCGGTGATGCTTAAGTCTGTTCCCCAGTAGGATTAAAAGTAATATGGCTGCTCGATCCCACATTAAACAAATAAATAAATAACTCAGTAAAAAACACAGCTGGGCCCTCTTTTTAATATCCCACTAAACACATTGGGCCATTTAATCTAAATGTGATATTGTGATGTTTAATTGAGAAATGTCCAAATGGATTCTCAACAAACAGGGCAAGGCGCCACCCTTCTGTTATGGGAAGATTTGCTAATAGGGTTTATGAAAGCATTAATACTTGCCAGTAGTCTTTAATGTCACTGCAGTTTTCTCACTGCCATCAGTCAAGCAAATGGGCAAACTGGAACACTCCCCTAACACCCATTATCCCTATAGTACACAATACCACCATTTTAGCTTCCCTAAAAGGGTTGAATGATATTTGATTACTGCTATAGATTGTCATGGGAGGATGTCAAAACGAGGCCTGCATCTCTATGCAAAGATAATAAATAGAATATAATAGAATAATAGTAATAAATAGATAAATAGAATGTAAAGCAAAAGCACATGGGCCCCTGCTCTTCGCTAGGAGTGGGTTATGGATTCTGTTTAGTTCGGAGTTTAGTTGTGTTCTCTTTATGTTGTCATGGCATTATACAACAGACAGATCAGATTTAATACACTTAGCTACAGTGAACTGATCATCAGAGATTATAACCTGCAGTAATTTATGGTGGCACTGTCACCGTAACCAGATTATGTGTGTTTCCCAAACTTGGGAGATCATTGGCATTATCACGTCCCGTTCTCACGACAAGGCACAGCACATCTGTGTGCTGAAACCCTAAACCATCTGTCACAGGCAAGCTACGTGATGTGCATCAGAGAGTGCATATTGTCTTGAATGGTATGCTATGGGCATGAGGGCTTTGTCTGTCAACAACTTACCTCCCTTCCCTTTCCGCAATAGTCAAACACACTTTGTTTGTTTGGGTTATTTACAATGTGTACTACGACACAAATTCGCAGAGCTTTGCCATCATATGTCGTGAGCTGAAGTCTGGACTGGACTGACAATCGGTAATGGCGACGAGAGAGCAGTCACTGGCTGTGTGATTCAATTCAGTCGTGTGAGTGTGCTTATGAATTAATGATGAACATGCAAACACTGTCAGCCATTTTGCTCAAGCCAGGGGAAAATGGAGCGGCACACTGGATGCATTGTTTTTGAACGCCGGTGCCTCAATAATACTCTCATTCTTTCATGCAGTTTCATGGCTTTGCTTATGGATGTGTGCATGGATGCCCTCACACATGCTTGCTTGCTTGCTTGCCTTTTTTGCCTCCTTCATGCCCCTATTCTCTCTTCCCATCATGCTCATGCAGCCGTTGCTTGACTTGCCCATGATTGAGTGCGCTGCTTCGGTTTGCTTATCAGCGAACAACAGAGCGTTACAGCTTTTACCAGTCATAGATGCAATCTCTTGAGCACATCTCCTGAGGATGACGGGGGTGTACGGTGCAAAGTTTTAGATTTTTTTTTCTAATTACCGTACGATCACTTGTCCTATTAATTACAACAGAATGTTATTGTTCTGCTGGGAATCTACGCCCTTTTGGGATTCAGTACATTTTGATTAGAGTATAAATATTGGCCCGAAGCCTGCATGACACAGCATTTATGCTCTTAGAATATCTCTTCTATTAACTTTTTTCCAATTAACATCCTTAATAGCTCCCATTTATTCAATATCCTGTCATACTTCAACAAGAACAAAAAAAGAAAGGTCTGCGTGGATAAAAATGCATTTCACTCTCCCTTGTCTTTGATTTAGTCCTACATGTAACAATGTTCAGTTGCGATAAAGGAGAAGAGCTGTAAATAAGCACTGGTAAAAGCATCGCGACAATAATGGTTGCGTTTCACTAGCGTGGCTTAGTCAGATAAAAGCCTGGAAGTACACTAACGACAAGTGTAACTCTTTAGTGCGCTGAGAGCAAAATTAGACCCAGGCAGCCACATTCACTTACCAGCCTGATAAAAGTCGGGACAGTTCCGTAGGACTGTACTGAGAGGGGAAAAAAAACAGCCCACTTCTACAAAGCACCGGCATCTTTTGAACCACACTGCAGTTGTTTTTTTAATTCAGTGATTTATTTTTTCTTACCCCTCTCCTCCCCTCCCTTTCCTCTCTTTTTGAATGTATTAAGCGCAGTGGGTTGGATGAAGGCAGAGTCAGGTGGAGTATGGGCAGCGTTG
The DNA here is from genome assembly GCF_900700415.2 of Clupea harengus. NCBI lineage: Eukaryota > Metazoa > Chordata > Actinopteri > Clupeiformes > Clupeidae > Clupea > Clupea harengus. The sequence goes on from NC_045165.1 coordinate 12,072,138, forward strand.
ATAAGGGGGAAAGCATTGTTCACGGTGACAGAACATCCCTTTGAGAGTTATACAGGCCCCGAGGACAACTTAAGGGAGCGGCGTGGCCAGAGTGGATCTGCTGCAGCCCCTCTGCGCTAGCCACTCACATGTAAAACTCCTGAAAATGTTCCCTTAGCAGGGAGAGAGGAGTCAGTGAAGATAAGTCGATGACAGCCGGCTGAGATTTTTTATTATTATTTGGCATTGTATTAATATCATCGATGACATGGATTCAAAAGTCAAACCGGTGTTTGAATCATTTGACATTTGACTTGTATTCGTGCACTGTTTGAATATGTACAAAAGTATCAATCTCAAAAGTGTTTAACATCACAACTATAAAATCAGTGGATAACTAAAGCCATTAAAGTTTCTCAGGATCCAAGGCACAGGAAGTCATGAATTATGTTTCTTGGCTGCCATCATGATGAGTCATCCCTTTGCACCAAGGCTATGGTGTTGTATGTCTAACCTTTAGCAAATGTCTCCCTGTCTAAACAATTGATGAAAGTCAAAGTTATCTATAGAATCAGTGTAATATTTAGATAGTGCTTATTCTGTCTAGACAAATCCATTCATTTTTCAGAAGTGCTTTCCTGCTGAAAAAGGGTGGTTTTGCTCAGCTCATACGTAGTGTACATAAAAGTTTCCTCAATCTCACTGTATTTATTCACTCTGTCATGACATCCATTCAGCTGTCTTATTTCTCATTGCGTCTCACAGGATGATCCCTCCCACGAGCAAAAACTTCCTGGTGAACAACCTGGCAGCAGGGACCCAGTACGACCTGTGCGTGTTGGCGATCTACGACGACGGCATGACCTCGCTGACGGCCACGCGCGTGGTGGGCTGCGTCCAGTTCACCACCGAGTCCGAGTACCTGCGCTGCCACTTCATGCAGTCGCAGTTCCTGGGCGGCACCATGATCATCATCATCGGCGGCATCATCGTGGCGTCCGTGCTCGTCTTCATCATCATCCTCATGATCCGCTACAAGGTGTGCAACAGCAGCGACTCGGCCAAGGGCCGCATGGTCACCACCAACGTGCACTCGCAGACCAACGGCGCGCAGTCGCAGGGCTGCACCGTCACGCCGTCCGTCTCCAAGCAGGCCATGGGGGGGAAAGACGGCGGGGGGAGTGACGGAGGAGGAGGAGGAGGAGCAGGGGGCAGCCAGAAGGGCCCACCGCCGGATACCCTGACCCACTCATCGGAGACCACGTCTCTAGCCGAGTGCTCCACCGCTACCTCCCAGTTCAGCCAGGGCTGGACCACCGCGGGCTCCTCGGGCACACTCAAGAGCAAGCGCAAGGGTGCCGCGCCAAAGCCCGCCGGCACTCCCGGCCAGGCCTCCTCCGGCGCTGCCAAGAGCCCGGAGCCCCAGATCGAGGTGCTGCTCAACGCGGAGACGCAGAACACCAACCGCAACAACTCCACTGCCCTGCAGCAGCCCCCGATGGTCCACTTCGTGGCCGCCCCCGCGCCCGGCCCCTCACACCCACCTCCTCAGCTGCCCCCGGCGCGCTTCAAGGACACGCCCATCCTCCGCAGGGTCCATCAGAGGCCCTCCGGCTCCAAATACCTGACACTTCCGGTGGAGGGCACGAGAGCCAAGCGCAGATACTCTCTCAACGAGGACCTGTCCAAACACCACTGCTACATCGGCTCGACCAAGTTCAGCAGCGTGTGGTCGGCCAAGCGGAGCCTATCCATGAACGGGATGCTGCTGCAGCTGGAAAACCCGGATTTGGAAGGCGGGAAGGCCACTCACTCCAGCGCAGAGTGGATTCTTGAAAGCACTGTGTGAATGTAAAAGTGGGACAGTGTGTATGTAACTCATGTTTATGTACGTACGTATGTATGTATGTTGCTATGAAAATAAGTGTGTGTGTGTGTGTGTTTTTTATTTTTATTTCTCTCCTCTCCTCTCAAAGGATTTATTTGTCTATTTTCTGTCTCTTTTTTATTTTCATGAAGAACAACAGACAGTCTGATGAGTCCTGACTAATCAAATCCATCGTTCCTTCTATTGGGATCACCTCTCTGCAGGCACTGTTGCCACAGTCCAGTAGCCTTGGCACTTCTCACAGTCACCCCCATTTCAAAACCAGTGACCGGAGGAAAAATAAATCCTTTCACGTTTTTTCTGTACCTAGACTTTCCATACTTACCTTGACAAGAGAGAAAAAAAGAGCATTGGTGCCTTCCTTTGCATAACAGTCGTCCTCTTGCCAAGCACCAACCAAGAAATGAGTTTCAAACAGATCAAGGAAATGTGGCGTCAGGAGGAACCAGAAAGATTTCACAAAAAGCCTTTCTACTCAAGGAAATAAACATTTCCTTCATACTATTATGACACACACACACACACACACACACACACACACACACACACACACTTACAAAAAAAAGAACGATTATCAAAGGACTTATCACAGGACCTGTTATTAAATTCATATTTTTTAAAGAAAAAAAAAAAAGTATTCTTTTCAGTGACGTTGATACTGCCTTTGTTTAAAGGCTATGAAACCATGTACAGGATGACAACATCTGCTGTGTTGTTACGTTGTGTAAAATAAAAAAAAAGAAAGAAAAAGAAAGAAGTACACAAAACTGGTGTCTCAGTGATGTCACACACACAATACTGTCCTCCGATGAGAAAATCCCCCGTGCTTTTGATTGTTTTTAATGTAAATAATCCGCGACAGCTGCAGGGTGATGTCTTCTGGATGGCGTCCTCCTGTTCTATGTTATATGGGACTCTGCGCAATGTGAATGTGGTCTTATTTTACAGGACGCAGTCAGAAAGATGGAAGCTTTTGAGCTCATTCCTCTGTTAATACCACACCACAGAGACACACTCGGCCAGCTGTGAGAGTTATCACAGAGTGATAATGTGCAGGGGGCAAAGAGGACAGAGAGGCAGGCTATAACCTTTGCTGTTCGATCAGTGCTAAGCCAGCTAGTTCATATGCAGGCAGTTGTGGTGGCTCAACAGGCCAGGGCAGTTCACAGATTCATATAAAGCGAGAACAGATTGCAAGCAAAATGCTCAGTGACTGTATATATAGAAAACACACTGCTTGTCCCTGTTGCCCATGGGGGATTGTGAAACGCAATGGATTTGCAAACAGATTTTGACCCTCACCATATGACCAGTCCATAGAAGCCAAAGTTCTTACTCCTGACATTTGACCAATTCCACAGGCCAACTAACCTCGTCATCTCATATTTCTGTCTACAAATAAATGATAGGTGACTAATGTCACCTCTAAAAACGTTCAGAATGATTATACACACTTTACTTAGGGTTGGAGTTTTCCACTGTTATTTTAAGCCTGAACTGATTTATTCGTATGCGAGTCATCATGGGACAAACAGCGTGATTGTCACAGTGTTTGACAGCCCTGATGACCTTCTTTAGGCCTCCTTAAGCCGTAAACACTTAATGGTAAGTAGCTTTAGGGAGGATCTTCCCCTCTCCTCCTCCACATATGCTCCTTGTTAGGTTAGGGGTGGGATGAAACACGTGTAACCCCTACTTGCACCACCTCCCACCACCGCCACCACCGCCACCACCTGAAGTTTTCAACACACGCACACACACACGCACACGCACACGCACATCACACGCACACGCACAATAACACATGCACACATACACTGCCACTGAACCCCCTTCCCTGTCTCCATGGATGAGCAGGAAGACTCATTCCTCTAGGGCTGTGTGTGTGTGTGTGTGTGTGTGTGTGTGTGTGTCTGTGCGTGTGTGTGTGTGTGTGTGTGTGTGTGTGTGTGTGTGTGTGTGTCATAGCATCTGAACACGGTGGCTGACAGCCATGAGATTTTAACAAGCCAAACTTCTAATTATTTACCCCCTCTAGACCCCCCCCCCCCCCCACACACACACACACACACACACACACGCTGTCTGTTTCATTCGCACTCTCTCTCTCCATGCCTCTCCCTCCACTCCCCTCACCCAATCATCTTGTTGTCTTGTGGGGAAGCTTTCCTTAATGAGCATGTGCCAGCTTGTGGGGAGGAGGAGGAGGGAGGAGGAGAGGGTGGCAGGGAAGGAGCAGATGAAGCAGAGTGGGAATGCCAGAACGTCTCAGAGGAGAGCAAACAAGTGCATTGATTTCCCAGTGAAGCGAGTTCAATTTGTCCACACCCTCATCCATTACACAATCCAGACAGAGGCATGATGAGGGCCAGGGAGATTCCATTAAGGTGAAAGAAACATGCACGACACATGTGACTTGCATGTGCAGGATAAAGTATTATTCCTGGAACGGAGAGACATCGAAGATCACAATGACCAAGATAATTATGCTTTATGTTTCAGATTTAATGGCATCCTCGAAGGAAAGATGCCCAGCTCTTACAGACAGAATGTGCTCTGCTCTTTTCTAAAGAGGTGCAATCATTATAGGGGGTACAGATTATATATGAGGAGTATATCAATACATATAAAAAAGTATACAGACATATATATGTGTGTGTGTGCATAAATGTATCGGCCTATGTGTAAGTGTAAGTGCACTTCAACACATGTGAGAAGTGAGAGTTTTGGGGATTGTGGTTTGTGCTAGGACTGACATGCACTGTACACGATGGAGTGAAATAACAGCAGGGATTCATACAGCAGTCCATCCTATCTGACATGATCTTGTTCCGCCTAACAGCACAGTCTGTGTCTGATAGGCCAAACCTGCATTTGTCTTCTGACTGTCTAGCTCAAAAGCCTCAAAGAAATAACACCTTTTTTTTTGCCACTGTCAGTTTTTCATACTGGACTACGCCGCATAAAACAAATATTTCTAACAACATTTTGGGGTTTCCATTCCAACAATGGCCTATGGTATTACATTAACACTATAGTTTAGTGTTTTTTTGGTACGCATGTATTGTTTCTCTGTGTGTGTGTGCCATGTCTGTCCACACATGCACGTGTAAATATAGGATGCCTGGGTATGTGTGTTTGGCTTGAGATTTGTGACTTGTAATCTTTAGTGTGATGGACTCTGCATTGTCACCGTGCCAGAAGACAGGATTGAGAAACATTGAGATTGAGACATCTTAACGGTTACAACGTTATTAGAGATTATCTGATTATCCTTATACGGGGTGCACAGACTCACCTGTTCCTTGCCGCAAATGTTTAATGACACACTAGAAAATAGTTCGATTTTATGAGGAAGTCTGCAAATGACAACTAGCAGTTGCTCAGTGGTATGAAATAGTTCAGCCTTCAAGCGACTGTTTTTTATAGACTGAGCTGACCTTTGTCGGTACTACAGAACAGCGCAGCAATTTAAATACATTAAAACTGCTCAGCAACATTGGCACACGCCGACTGCATTTGCATGTGGGAGAAATGATCTGTAACATGCCTGTGTGCCTGCCACACATAATGGTCCTTAATCCGCCATGTCTTTATTTGTCCCGTTTGTAATCTACTAAATCATTAGAAAGGATTTGCGAGAATTACAAGACTATACCATGAATGGAAGCGAGGCTCTTAGCAAACGGTAAACTTAATCTGAATTCTACAATGCATTCATTCTACTGTCATACAGTAAACAACATATATATATATATATATATATATATATATATATATATATTTATTTATTTATGTTTTGCTGCAGATAATTAAATGTAGTAGGGATAAGGACACATTAAACTAATGTTTGTGACAGACAGAAAGTCCCATGACAGAGAAAGCTGATAGATATATAAAAAAAGTGAATGCTTTAAAAGCCCTTTATCTGAAGTTCAAAAACACATTGGTAATTCAAGGGTTTATGTAAAACCAGATATTTATAGCAGAAGCTACAAAATGACATACAGCTCATACTATTAACTGAATATATGTGATGCTCCACAAATGGCAACAACTGTGCTACTGTGGCAGCAGTCAGTCTCGGCACTTTGAGATATATGGTCAAATATGTTTTATTCAGTAGGACCGTGCTGGAGAGCATGCACTCAGGACATAAAGACAAGAGAACAAACTAGTAATGTTTCTACTCTCCGGCCAAATCCGGGCGAGCTAATGTGTGCCAAGGGCCAGCTGCGTTTCCATTGTCACTTCCAGCGCTTGATGGTGCCTCCTCCTCGGGGCTTACGGCCAGAGGCTTTTGGCCCGATGATTACTCTTGGGCCAAGCAGGTCGCATGTTGCCACTGCACGAAACAAAACAGAATAAATGTTATTGGTATTAACTCTTAACTGCAGTGTTGTGCCCTTCATGTGTTTGTTTGTATTATAAATAATTATATATTCCATGTATACCTCTCAAACATAGAAGCATACAAAATACATCAACATGTCAATGCTATTTACTCACTGAAAGGAATTATTTCTATATCCCAAATGTATCGGAGACTCAGTCAGATTGTGATGAAAAACCAAGTCCAGGTTTTATTCTTTCAATGGTGCGCACCAGAGGAGGAACAGAGAATCAGATTTCACTGAGCGTGTTCACCTAAATCTCCTTCACTGACTGTCTCTTGAAAATCACAGTCCTTTAAACTCTGGGAAAGCAAGGGATGGGTGGATACCTAAATGCTAATTAGTATCTGTATCTAGTCGGGGGGGGGGAGCTGTGATGGCTTTCTCACACCTCATGTAGGCCGGGAACAGAATACACATGAGAAACTTAGAATAATAACACTAAAATGACCAGTAGGTCAGATATATTGAATTATTGCCTATGGGATATATCTATTAAACTAATTAGCAAATGTCGGTCCCTTCATCACCAATAATTTGCCATTTTGTCACATGGTGTCATATGCTTGTCACATACTGAAACAAACTCACTGAGAGTCAGTTCACTCGGTTACCAGGGTTACCAGACCAGTAGAATTTAAGACACCCCTCTGGCTTCTTCAGCATCAGCATTTCTACTATAAAAGATGCTTGTTCTGAAAGCTTTAGGTTTAGCTTCAGCTCAGCCCCTGAGAAAATGAGCCTCAGTAATGAATTAGCTTCAGCACCTGAGCAGCACAGATAGGTTTGGATCGTGTAAAGCTTCGGTAGTGTGGGGAAAAGATGACACAACACCACAGTTTAATTTCCGTCAAAAAGTCTTTCTTCAAAATACATCATGAAGGTTTGATGCTGTTTTGATGTTGTGGAAAGGGAGTTCTGAGGTAAACATGTTTTCACATGGTGTGATAACACGGTCTGTAGCAGGTTAAACTAGTTTGTTTGTGTACATTTTTTACAAAATTTCCATAATGTTGTTTATGCCAGTCACAAAACACAGATGTATGTTTCTTCTCTATAAAAAACAAGCATTCATTCAATCATTCATTCATTCATTCAATCATTCATTCATTCATTCATTCATTCATTCATTCATTCATCCATTCATTCACTCATGTGTGCCAGCATGGACGCAAACAAACGTATGTGTTTTCACAATACACTATGCAGCAATGAGTACATTGTGAAAAATGGCTTTTTCTTTAATTGCCCAATCATGACGAAATAATCACAGTTTAAAAGCGCAGTCTTTTCATATTATCGAACTCAGAAAAGATATGACATGTTTGTGTAGTTAGACGAAAGAAAACATCTGGCATATTTCCAGACGATTTGGAGAGGCTAGTTTGAAACCCTCTCAGGCAGTCTGATGTATGGGAAGGGGACTGTGGCAAAGCACAAGCCATCTGCACTCAGAAATCCTTACAGAAACTGGGTACATAAAATATGCGCTCACATGCTCACAGGATTTCATGTAATACATGGCAATATGCTCAAAATTACAACCTCCAGCACACTCTCATATACTCAGACTCTCTTTTTCTCTCAATCTAACACACACACACACAATCTCTCTCCCTTTCTTTCTCTCTATCTCTCTCTCTCTCTCTCTCACGCACACACACACAGACCCACACTGTCATACATGCCATTAAGGGTATTACAAATGTAGCAGTTGTAGACACTATTCATTAACATACACCGTGTGAAGGGGCTGCACACATTTCACACCTTTTGTCTTGAAATCCATGTGTCACTGCCACACGCAAGGATTAAAGGACAGGCTGGGTGAGGCCGCAATTAATTTCAAAGTGATGGCTGCATTTGCAAATAAGCAATTAGCCATTCTCTCTTATGACCCATCTGTCTGCTGCTTTATCCTCTTAGCGAGAGAGTCGTGCGCCGAGGACCCCTGGCCCTGCAGGATCTCCCGGCCAGCAGATTAACTCTCATGACAAAGATGATGGGTGACCCCCGATCCTCCTGTACCAGAGTGTGTGCAGCACTAGCATAGCCATGGGTGTGCTCGGGTTTGCTTGTTCCACCTAAATCTAAAGCTGGCACACCCTGCACAGGGTCGTCGCAACAGCCCCGAGCTGGAAGGGGGTCCCCGAGAACAGCCGATTACGTTATTACCCAGCAACAACAATTCCGTGAGAGCCCCCTTGAAATCTATGATTTCATGCAGGAGACTACTATGACATGTCCAAAGACCCTTTAAGGGGTCCCCTTAACATTAGCGTGCTAGGAGGCTACATGGTGAAATGAAATAGATTTAATTAAAAGTACAAAGATGTCAAAAGAAAGCTCTCTGAGTCTGGAGAAGGTGAAGACTCATGTTAAGAATCATGTATTGATAGAGAGGACAGACAACGGCTGTCAGAAAAGAACCGTCTAGGTTTGTGGCTGTGTAATGGTTGCCGTCTTATATGGTTGTGTTGTTACCCTTGCTATTATAAAAAATCTGATCCCACAGACACACCCAAATCAGGGTTTCTGGCTACACCACTGGCGTTAAGCTGAGCTCAAGCTGAGCTCAATGAACTCAATGTTTATTTAGCATTGAAGGTAGTAAACATTCTAAAAATATTTCCATAAATGCTTTATGCAAAGAAGAGAGGATTTAGGGAGTATTTTGTATTATGTTTGCTCTTCGGGTACTGAACCCATGATCTTCACAGATTAGCTGTAAAGCACAATTATAATACCAGTTAAGTACAGTTCATGTATTTAGTAAAACGCAGATGGACAGTTTCATTACAAAGGTGTATTCCTAGTACAATGACTATGAACAGTTAATATCTTAATGGAACGTAAAAACAAAAAATGTTTACATTAGGTAAACAAATCAAAAGTAACATTCATCTGAAACAGACATAGGCTACACAGTGACTGTCTAACTGCTCTTCCCAATGCCTGAGGGCATTGCACTGTAATCCTAAATTACAAATGACTGGATCCCTATAGCCAAAGCTGGTGGATCCATAATTAAAAGCAAATGAAGAGGAGAAGAAATTACTGACAACTGCAGAACTCATTTTGCCTGTGTTAAGCAGATGCTAATTTGTCCACAGATGAGCGAATAATTCAACCTCGCTAAGAGGGCCTCGTTGTGAGTAAAAATTAGTCTAACTAACAGATGCCAGTTCCATTCTCAGCGCTGAATTTCTACTGTAAACATGCATATTAGTTGAGTATGATTAACTCATTGAGGGTTTCACAACAAACATACTTAGATCATGTCACATTTTGAGGAAGTTCCTGTGTATTCAATGCATGAAAGATTAATTCAATAATATTTTGTAATAGAGCTCTTATTTTTAAATGAACTAATTCAACAACTTTAAAAAGCCATGCTTTACGTCATTATGAGCCCACAGAGGTTGTATAGAATAATCTGTTCAGATTGCTGAATATATCTCACAAATCATGCTGTTTGAAATCAGGATGCTTCAGACACAGTTACAGGAGGCATCCTCTTACAGATGTAAGCCTGATATTGAAGATAACATCTTTCAGTGCTATGAATAAGGTGACCATATTTTAGGTTTCAAAAAGGATGGCTGCGTGGGGCAGACGGACAATGCAGTCGGTGGATGGTTGGGGCTGGGGGTGAGGGAGTTCAAGGTATTGGTGGCAAATTTTAATATTTGACAAATGCATCCACAACGATGCAACTATGTTATTAAACTTTGAACTTTAATACATCAACAGTGAGTCTTTAACAAGACAAATAACAAATGCCTTCATAGCCATTATGGCAAGATAATCTATTCCTCCTAAAATATTCCTCCATTCAAATGTTGTCGCTCAACATTAAAATAAAAACAAACAAATAAACAAAAGCTTTTAACACCTTATACATAACACTCTTTCTTTTCATGGCCGTTGATAACATTTTTTTTAAATCATTTGCCATAAAAAAAAATAGTGTGAAATTTCACAAGACACTTTTTAATCCTCCTGAAAACATTTTTTTTTCTGTAATTTATCTTAGAATTCGTTTCAGCTACTGATGACAAGCAAACAATGGTGTTGTGCGGGGAGGTGACTATAGAAAGCAGAAGCCGAATGCCAGACATTTTTGGTGATTTTGACACGCCGTCCGGATGCATTTTTTAGGTCCCAAAAGGAGAACATATCTGATAACGTCTGAGGACATACAGTCACCCTATAGGCTGAAGCTATACTCTGTGTCAGGAAATATTCCACATCATGCTTGTCACTGGAGGTCATCAAAGAACGGATGGTACTCTGCTATCATCTCCAATCACAGCTGCATCCTGGTACCATCGCACGTCTGGTGTCTACACACATCAGGGATTACTGTCAAACGTGATTGGTGTTGTCAATAATCCTCGCATGTTCATCACCAAACAATTAGCATTAGAGCAGTGGTAGTGTGTGTGTGTGTTTGTGTGTGTATGTGTGTGTGTGTGTGTGTGTGTGTGTGTGTGTGTGTGTGTGGGGGAGTGTGTTGGTGTGTGTTTGTGTGTGTGTGTGTGTGTGGGGTGATGGTGGTTGGGATTTTGAGCTATTCCCATTTGACACGGATAATAGTCTTGGCATGAAGAGGACAAAGCTGAGCTGTATAATAAACTGGATTGCTCATATATCGGGTCAAGGCCTGTGACCACTTGTGGTGATGGTCTTTGGCATCAGACACTTTGGCTATCACTTTATATTCATGTGAAGACCACTATAACACAGTTACCATTTGCAATACTGACAATAAAGATTCCCTTTACAAGAAAAACTAAAATTACAGCAAATGAAACAACTATAAAACCAACTCTCTCCACCTGGTGTTAAAGAAATAACAGCTACTACTAGGGTGAATCAAAGCATGTTACCCACCTGCAAATTTTGTTTCCCATCATTACACTTAGCCCTCCTGCACCACTGAAATGGCAGCAGAGGGAGAGAGAGAGAGAGAGAGAGAGAGAGAGAGAGCAAACTGAGGGGCAGTGGTACAAGTCATTAGTGCTTCCACTGTAAACCCCCCTCTCAATCACCCTCTCAAACACCGCCGCATGTCCGCAATGCATAACACAAGCCGGCACTCTCGATTTCCCACTCGTTTTCTCCCGAAGCGAATCGATGCACTCCTCGGCCAGTCCGGCACTTCAAGATCATCCGCAGAGAGGAAGAGAAGGGAGGGGAGAGATATGTTTATTGGGAACTCGTATTGCTCTGGGACCTGAGGACTGTATGATTGAGCGCGGAAGGTCATTAGAATTGGATCTATCCTGAGCATACACTCACTAGAAAGGAAATGATCTGACAATATATATATATATATATATTTGTAAATATATATATCTCAGGTGAGCCCCCGAGATGGATTATGATCCATTTGTCAGGCCTGAATCGTTGGGAGACTGTTTGTGTCCAGCAGGGTGGTGTGTTAGCGTAGCCTGTCAAATCTGAAGTATACAACAGAACAACAAACACTCTAGGGTGACTGGGAGATGTTTTACAGGGAGACACGCGATGTGCCTTGCCTACCTAAGTATGTACGTGTCAAAGCCCAGGTGACAAATGGTATTTCTTTTCTTCTGAAATGTGTTTTTTTTTTCTTTCTCCTGCCTTCCCTCAGAGGGGCTGAGCTGGCCTGAAGAAATGCAAGCGCTGGGACAGCCACAGAAGTTCAGTGCAGTCCCACGCAGAATACTAATGAGGGGCATTCAAGTCAGCAAAAACAAAAACAGTTTGCTTTACATAGTAATGAGCATATTTTCCCAGCCCAGTGTGGGATTATTTCACATGGGATATCACACTTTACATTTATTTACATTTATATGTTTATCTAAAGTAATTTAGAGTGTATTACAGATACATCTTCATCTGTCTTCTCTCCCTGGATGCTGAACCCATTTTATTGGGGTTGTTAGCACCTGGCTCTACCATAAAGGTAGATCTAAAGGTAAAGTCCACGATTCTAATCCAATACACTTTCTATCAAATTAAATGAATTGCTCCTCTCAATCCGCTAGCTGTCCATTCTTTGTATGTGCTCGGATTGAGCCATACATTATTCGAGCCAATCCACGCGTTGCTTCAGGAGCATAGAAGAAAGGGGTGTCATTTTTTCATCCGTTGAGCTCAAACATCAATAGCCTTTCGCACAATTGTGAACTGTACTTGAAAGCTGCAGGGACATCAAGCTATAGCAAGGTGTCAGTGAAATAAAGCTGTTTCTGCTGCCAAATCCTCTGATATACTGTATCTCCTTCACTTAACCTGAGGCAGTGTCCTCCTGTGTACGAATGGTAACTTTAAATCCAGCCTTGTTCCAAATCATGGGTGCAGTGCTTGTAAGTGCAGGCCCTAAGAGACATTCTGCCCAGACAGCCCTTCAGGTTATGACCTGGACAGGCCAACTCGTTTTTAAAGGCTGAGCCTGAGGCTGGATTCTCAGCTTGTTTCGAAGCCAGCTCTTACCAACAGCAGGTGCTCAGAGACATTTAAGATGTTTTCCCAAGAGCCCCCCATCATGTACTTCTGCTTTATGGTTCAAACCAAAGCTCCAAAGATAGAATAGATGTAATACTGAGTCACATTCTCTACGCCTAAGTGCTTCTTTTGAATTGTCTCTGCATTATGAGGTGCAGAATTGTTTACCTTCTAATTAGACTCAGTTCTACATCCACACAAACGTACAGGCCTGCCATATACATATACACTGTTTGCCATTGCATGCCATATACATTGTTTCATACACTGTATTTCTTTTATATAAACTACTTAAGTGATAAATGTTGTGTTTCCCAGCACCATCTTACATGGCTAATAGTATGACGCATATCTCAGCCCAAGGCTGTGTCTCTTTGGGACAAACGGTGTGTTAAAAATCTAACCTGGCTGGTGTTGTGCCTGTGAGATCTGGCCCAGGGGCTGCTTCTCTCTAGACAACCCGCTCGGTGAATTGCTACTATTCTCACCAAGTGCCAGATTACATTGTTAAATTCCAGCCCGAGGCTACATCCTCTGTTCATCGTCTTTCATTTTTTCCTCTTTACCCTCAACAACAGCAGAGGACTCAGAGGCCTCTCAGGTAGGCTACTTAAAGTCCCCTAAATCCATCTGCTGCTGACGAGTCACAACAGCTCATTTCTGTATTTTTCTTTAGGTATGTTTTTAAGTGTACAAAGGATGTGTATTTGCCACTACTGAGAAGTATTTAGTCCTGCCTTGGTGGCCAACTTCAAGCCATAGTCAATTCAACCTTGTCAATGATAATCATAATAATAATCAGTTTCATAAAAGTGCAATATAATAGGCAGTATCCCTCACATCCTCAGTGAAGCCCAGTGATGAATATTAACACCAGTGCTGAACATTACTACAAGCTCCCGTGATCAAAACCGGAGGCAAAACAGAACCCAAGTGTTTTGGATAGTTTGCATTTTGACATTGCATGTCTTTCTTGAGAGTAAGCACTTTAAAATGCATTAACGAAAACTGCAGGTGTGCATTATGCAAATGTCCTCTCCTTTTAGAGTTCAGAGCACTTTTGGCCAACTCAGACGGTGTTCAAAGGAAAACCAAAAGGAGCCATTATACGAAACATAATGGACTTCTTCCCCCGTTTCAAAGGAAAAGAAAAAAATGACGGTAGAGCTCAAACGGTGTAGCTGTCAAAGAGAATTTTGAAGGTATGTTTAGACATTTCTGGGATAGACTGAACAAAAGCAAAACCCTCAGTTTTTCTTCCCCTCATATAACCCCCCGTGTTTTTCTTCCACAAATGAGCTGGCCAACTGTCGCCCCCAGGATTACCTCAATGTTCAACTTTGTATAGCTTGTCACTTAGCTAAACTTGAATCAGGAAAGATTGAAATGGTTGTAGCATGTAATTTTTTATTATTTTGATTCACATATTTTAGAATCAACTAGAATCATGATAGGGTAGCTCACTATGAAAGTACCTCTTTATGAAGTAGTCTATATATGAAGTTGACTGCTTACTCTGGATAGTAACATCACAGTTATGTGATAACTATGTGGTTCGCTAGCCTTGGTGATCAACAAGCAGACCTTCAATGATCAACACATGGGCCTCAAGGCGCTTCCACAGAAATATAATGTTAGTGTTTAGTACGTGGTCATTATATATGCAACATCTATTTGTTTTAGTGTAATCAAAGTAAAATTAACTTATTCACTCTAAAAGCAGGTGAATCTGGCAGAAGCGCGCCAGAGTAGGACAGAGTAGAGCCAATGGCAGTCACAATTATTGAAGTAGACTCAGATAAACTACTTCAACAGCATTTAAGTGAGTAAGTCACTCATCCTAACGGTCTCCAAATAAGGACAGTATCTAAAATCAGTGTGGCGACTAGAAGATGACCTTTTGGAATGACCAGGTAAACGTGCATGGTTTTACATCCAATTTCGGTGTAAACTTTGCAGAAACATTTCCTCGTGTCAGAAGTAGGAGATTAAAACACCTAACAAGTAAAGCACTTTTGGGTGCGAAACTTCAGGGACTCTGAAAAAGCAGGGAGCAGAAAGGCACAAGACCACATTTGTGTTTGGTGTTGATTATGACTATGTCCCCGGAGGTGCAGTATCTAAAATTAAATCAGTCATTCCTGCCACAGAGATGAAACAACCTCTCCTTTCTCATTAAATGCAGCATCTTCGGTGATGAAAGGAGCAGGAGAGAGGTACCGGCAAGCTAATATTTGACTATTTTCGTTCTGTCACTGAACAAAAAACTCCACGCTGAACTTTTTCCCAAAAAGAGGGGAAATTAAGAATCCGACAGATCGTTTAATCGCTATCCATTTACTCGGACAGACAAGTGTGACGTGAATCCTAACGACCGGCCTTCACCCCCGGCCACCACAGGAAAGCTTTTTAGACGTATAGATACTCACCTCAGTATGCTCTGGTGTTGAATTAAAAGTCAGTGAAACTGATATCTTTTAATGGGCTTTAGGTTTCTGATTTCTGGCCATGTAGGACACAGTGTCAAGGCTCCTGATACAGAAAAAAATGTAAGGATGTGAGTAAATGAGGATTCAAATAAGAATTCAAATGAGGAAAGCCTTGTTCTATATTACACCTCGGTTCAGACACCTCTGTGCTCAGGTTGTGATTAGATTAGAGGCATTCTAATGACTGCTGATATTTGCTGATAACAGTAGCAACTACTCCCCCACACAAACTAGGTGGGAACGCATTTCGGAGTGAGCTTGTTCGAGCCCGAGAATGCTTGTGGGGGGGAGAAGATCACAGAAAGATTAACCCAGGACATTTTGTTTGTTGCCAGGACATCTTGTTTGTCGCCGTTCCCAGTGTAGAGTTAAGAACTATGTTATTGATATTTTTTTGATAATTTTATCATTACAACTGAGAGGTATTCTATAAAGTTATTTTTCAAAACATAAATGAATTATCCTCAGAGATATTTAGACACCAATGGTAAACATCCATGCGGCTAAGACTACTTAAATTAATGATACCAGGAATGTCCGCAATTAATCATTTATAAACAAGAGTCCATGGTATATCTAAAATTCATAATTTGCACTGCAAAAGCATTACTGGTGTAAAACGCAGAAAATAGATACAGCGGTATGCCAGCAGTATATAGTGTTGTGCCTTTCACAGTAAAGCACCCTCACATGTGTTATTGTATAACGAATGTGTGAATTGCATTAGTGTTGCATCAAGGTTGGTAGAGGTGACCTTCTATTTAACTTTAACTAAGATCAACCATGCATGTATGCATATAACCTTAAACGTGAATTTGGTAATGCCCTGTCTACAGTTAGATCCAGGTACTAAGCCTACGTGGTTAGCAAATGTTTGGCAGTTAACATGTTGAATTTTGAAAATGTATACAAAATATAACTAAAAGTGAATAGAGATTAGATCTAAGTGAACATTCGCTTCCCGACTGCTTTGTTTGTGACACATGTGGCATTCTCTGACAGTGAGTGATGATAAAGCCAACTTCACTTTTTATTTGTTTGTTTGTAGGTCGTGCCTTCAAAAAGGATATAGAAGGACAATCCAAGGTTTTACTGCTCCTTGTAAGTCAAATCTGGTTTTGAGCATAAGGTAAATCCTGAAATGCATCAATTGTTTACTGAGCTTTTAAAAATGAACAAAAGGCATCGACATAATAACAGGGTTTGACAGATGTGAGGAGTACAAGAAAACAGGTTGCAAGATAATATACAGGATACTGAAGTTGCTTGAAATATATAGAATTCAACCAGCTATCTGTATGTACGTATAATACAGGAGAACAGTAGATCGTTCAGGAATTGAATACAAGTTTGTAGGAAAAGAATGTGTGTGTGTGTGTGTGTGCGTGTGTACTATATGAGTGTGTATGAGTGTGTGTGTGAGAGAGAGAGAGATAGGAAGAGTGACTTTATTCACGGAAATTCAAGCAAATTGAATATTTTTATCCCATACTTTTGTAAAAGGAGAAGCTGCCAGCACGTGCTCAAACTCCCAGAGCAATCACACCACCCGTGCTCCGCTAAGTGAAGCCGGCAGAGAGATAAGACTGAGAGGGGATCACACAGAAACCTCTTGCCCACTCCTTTTTCTCTGCCAGACCAAGTCAAGTCCACCCGCGTGGAACAAGAGATTCACTGTTCTCTATCGATGAACATGCCCTCTATAATCCACATCTACTCAAAACATCCAGGAGCTCGCTTTGATTAATGAAACATGGCCCCCTCTACCCATCACAAGAAAAAAAAAGTACATTAAAACACACACATTATTTACTGATAGAGAAAGCCATCTGTTTAATGAACTGGTCTTCAAATAAATTAATGTGGCATCCAATTAAATCAAAACATGGCTTTTTTGTTTGCTGTCACCTTTGCCACTTGCTAATTCATCTTTTGAAACCTCTTATGCAAATTTTAACTGAACCTGATTGTGATATGCTAATTACTCCCTCTATCCGCAGTGCAGAAAAAGCCTTAGCACTGGTACATGACTTCACCAGGAGAGTGGAATGAGAGCGAGATTGAGCTCATACAGAAAACCTGATGAGAAAGTAGAGCTCACCTCAACTGTGTGACAGGATTACTGGAGCCAGGAGATATTTTATTAAGTCATTTTCTGAACAAAGTTTTTATATGTTCTATATGTTACCTCTCTATCTCTCTCTGTGTGTGTTTGTGTGTGTGTGTGTGTGTGTGTGTGTGTGTGTGTGTGTGTGTGTGTGTGTATATGTGTGTGTCAGGCTTGATTAACGGCTGTTTATGATGGTGCCCAGTGATTTCTCTCTTTCACACTCTATTTCTTTTCATTCTTTCTCTGTCTATCTTTCTGTGCTCTGTGTCTCAGGAAAGGAGGAGATTCAGTGATGGACAGAGAGTGTGTACCAGTGAAAGACAGGAGAGTGTGAGTGAAAGACAGCCACACACACGGGCACACACACACACACACACGCACACGCACACACAAACGCGCGCACACACACACAGACAAAGAGACAGAGAGAGAGAGAGAATAGGGAGAGAAAACAGTCAGAAAAAGAAAAGCAGAGAGCAGGAGAGAGAGCAGGAGAGCACGGAGGGAAAGAGAGGTGGTGAACAGGTTTTAGATAATGAAAGAAAAGTGATGACCACTGAAGAGAGAGAGAGAGAATAAATGTGGTAGACAGACAGAAAAACAGGCAGAGTGGAAGATGAAAGGAAGAAGGAAAAGGCAGATACAGGAAACAAGTGAGGCTGTTTTTCTATGACCGAGCGCCCAGGAAGGAGTGCAGAGATAAGAGCCACTTGCACTCGAGCAAAAAATGAACTAAAAAATGATCCCCCGTTTGTGTGCGGGCTCAAACAAACACCCAGAGAGGGCAAACAAAGAACGCCCCGGGCAGGCCGACAGTTATCTGTTGCCCACACCAGCACCTGGCAGGGAGAAGATACCTCAGCGGGGGAAACTCTGGCAATGCGCAATCGCATGCTATTTTTCTCGTGGCACACCAAGCACCACATGGTGCACCAAAACCGTTATCATAACCATTATATGAAGCCGTTCTTTTGAGAAAGCCTTTAGGACAATTGATCAGTATATCAATATAGTTCAATATAAAGAGCTAATTTAGAAACTGTGCCTGTGGACAATTCTGGCATACACGCCATGCCACCTGAGGCAGGTGCCAGTCGACTGGCATTGCCCACATCCTGCTTGAAAGCCACACCATGACCGGCACACCTATGCTTGTGTCCCCACTCTCAAGCGCAAACAATAGCCGAGAAGCACCGCTGAGAGAGAAACAATGATAAGGCACAGAGCGTGCCACTGTAATTGATGGAGCCAGCTGTGAGCCACCATCTAATGGAGAATAAGCACACAGGTCTTGGGCACACACACACACACACACACACACACACGTGTGCACACACATACACACACATGTGCACACACATACACACACACATTTGCCAAAAAAGGGGCTTTGAAATGCTCTTGACATTTAAACACAATGAAGGGCTGCCCTTTGTGTCCATTGACAATGGCATTCTGAAGTCGGAGAACAGAAGTGAGAAGTATTTTCAGTATTTAATTTGAATTTAATAAGGATCTTGGATCATGTTATATCTGGATCAAATTGAGATACCAACAGAGCTAAAGAGTGAGTGGATGTTAGTAATCATACATGTACTGTTGAAGCAGCAGGACATGGAGTTCAATGCAGCTTCATAATGAATTAGATGGTAGCTACATGAATCAGCCCACAAAGCTCTCAGTCATCAGGAACTATACTAGGAGGGATGGTAATGTTATAGCATCGAGGCTGCAGTGGATGCTGTAGGTCATTAATTGTAGATCCACAAGACTTTGAATGCTTCGGAGGACATCAATACGTGCAGGACCTGGACATTGATTGCCAGATCTGTCAGAGACACAGTGGGAGAGATAGCCTTGCTCATGTTTCAACAGCAAGCTTCCGTTTCAACGCTCCATCCGCTTTAGGATGCAAAAACACAGCAACGTGTTTATGGAGTTAATCAATAATTCAAAGTGGGTCTAGTCTAAGTAATTAATTTTGCTTATGCAACATTAAGTCGCAACCTTTCCCGAGTGTAACAAAACAAACAGCTGAATAATATACAGGGGTGGCAGGGAGCGTTCACCTGGAATCCCATAAACCCAAGCGGCTGGTAAACAAAGGTAGTATTAATATGATTTGATGTCGGTAACTTGCTCCCCCTACTCTTGGACAGGAAAGGGCCCCTAATTAATACTTCTGGGGCTCATTGATTATTCATTCCCCGAATAGCAGCTTGAACACAGCTTTAGACCATCCGTAAAAATGATTTGAAATGTTCCTAAACTCTTCCTTTGACAGGCATGCGCTCACTATCTAGATCATTATAACAGATGCTATTCGCAAGACATGAGTTAAAGAGCCAGACTGCCAGGAACACCTACAGGCGGTCCACCTGAAACAAAGATACATTTGGCACCATCTCACTGGAAATATCAACCTAATTAGTATTAATGCAAGGTTTAGGTTTCTGCTCTGAAATATAAATGGCGAACAAGAGGGAACACTGACAGATACCCCCCCCCCCACACACACACAGACACACACAGACACACAGACACACACACACACACACACAGACACAGACAGACACACTCCCCCTCTAACCTCACCCATGCAGTGTGATGGCCTTCATCGAGTCCAGTATAAAAGGACTGAAACTCCTCGCAGCTACTGAAGCAAAAAAAAAAAAGTTTATATATATATTAGAAGACATCCTTCATCCTTCTGTTTTTTAAACCCAGCCCCTTGGTCATGATGGGTTGACATTCAAAGGAAATGACAGGAGGTCATCCCTTAATGGTTGCTGTGCATTCTTTAAAAGGTTGCCAAACAGGGTCTTATTCTGGGCATAGTGATGCCCAGGATGACGTTCTGGTTGAAACATGGCTTGCTCTGGAATCTGCAAGACCATCTTTTTTCTTTCTTTTGTGAGCGCAAAAGAACATTCAAGGCTTGGTATGTATTCACGACTGTGATTATCTATTTTATCCGCCTTCAGCTTGTGCTTGCAGTCAGATCACAACTGTGATGTTAGTTCTTAATAACACACTCCCTCTTGTGTATTGCTTCATTATAAATCACTATACAAAAGTTCCAGTCTTCAAAGATGATGGCGGGAGATGAGTTCAAAGCTGTGGTATGTTCCCTGTTAAATTTGTCTACTGTAATTAGTGGTAAAAGAGAATAGCACCATTATTAAAAATCATTTCGGTAGAGAGAAATTACATCTACATCATGTAAATATCAATTGTGTGAATATTTAAAATGACTGGTAGCAAACCATATTATAAAGGCAATGATGCCCGCGAGACCAAGCTAGTTACAGACTGCCAATCAGCCCAAAGCATCTGTAAATGGGCTTATGTTGGTCATACAGCTGAGCATTTATCTTGCTTAAGTTATTTTCCTAAAGAGAGCTTTCTCTAGTTCAGACCTCTATAACATTGCCAGGATTTGTTCCACTGGCTCAGAAACTGAAAAAAAAGACCTTGGCAAGAAAGAGCATGCTTTATTGTATCAGATTTTAGCAACTTGGTTTGCGGAACAGATGATATTGTACACCGTCTGCATCTCCACATGGTACTAACATTGCGGCTTGTAGAAGAAGCTGATGATCAAGGTGATCAAACCAACAGATGAAAAAGTCCTGGATGGAGAGTAAGAGCCAAGCTGATTGGTCCATTCAGGAAGTGGGTCCTGAGCTGTGGTTTCACCCACGGAGCTCTCTGCCTTGTGGGCTTTCAAATGATAACAAAAATAACACTGAAGAAGAGGGTACTATCCACTGGAGAATCGGATGAAGTCTTCGCTCACCGCTAGTAGAAGAGCTATATTACGAGGAAGAGCGGAAGACTACAAGGGCACCAGATAGAACAACTGTCTAAGGAGATAGCTGTCAGGACACTGAAGAGATGAGACCCCTATCTTCTCATAGCTGAAGGCCTGTGTTAAACAGCTTTCAAAAAACTGGCATGGCTGTTGTCCTCTCATGCTGCACTAAGGTATCATGTAAGACATCCATTTGCAAGATTCCTGATGTTACATTGCTGGTTATATGTATAAAAAAACTTTCGTACAACTTTGACTTATTCTGTTTGACAGTGCTGAAAATGTCACCTCTCTGATGGCAATGACTAATACGCAATATTTCCTGGCATTACAGTAATCCGAATTGTTGTTTGCATTACACTCGTGGTTGGCACCCAAACCATACAGGGTGTGAATGATTTATTAAGGGTGTTTGTGAAACAGCGGTCATTATTCAAGATTTGTCACTTTCTCCAAAAGAAAATGTATTTCATGCCTCCCCCAACATTGACTAGTTGGAACGGCTCCTCCGACTCTCAGTTCTCCCCCATTTGCAGCATTTATTACAGCAAGTACCTCCAGCAGTTAATGGGGAAGCTAACAGCCTGAGAGGGGCATGAGGTGGTTCACTGACCCTTAATTACAGTGGGGGAAAAAAATCATTATTACCATAAATAATTTACTCATACTACGCATAAGAGGGAGGGGGAACAAGAGAGATGGAATATGAGAGTGAGGGAGAGAAGTGAGAGGGAAAAGAAAGCGAGAGTGAGAGAAAGAGAGAGAGAGATAGAGAGAGAGATCATAAATAAAAAAGTGCCCAAGGTTGTTCATTGTGTTCAGCAGACTGACAGTGAATCTCCTGACTCGGAGCTGGACATAAACCAGGCAATAAAAATGGATGCTGTCCTGTCATCATGCTGCCGTTGCCGCGCCATTGAGGAGTTCATTCGCAGCTCGACTTCCTGCGCCCTCATTATCCCGACTCTGCTGGACTCTTCCACACTCGTTTAATTGGAGATATAATTAAAAAATAAGGCTGAATGGGGGGTGCAGGACAAGCTCTAATGACCTCCGCATGTGTCACGACTCCTCCTCTAATATGGAGTAAGAATTCAATTTGGGATCGGAAAAAAGTCCCCAGTCTTTTTTCTCTCCTCCCCAGTGAGTCATTTTGTTACACTCACTCCTCATTCGCATATGTTTCTGGCCATATGTACCAACTCATATTCACACACACACACACACAGACACACACACACATACGCACAGAAAGACAGAGAGAGAGAGAGAGAGAGAGAGAGAGAGAGAGAGAGACCAGACACAAATACACCCCCACATACACACACACAGAGATAAACACACAGTAGGCTGGGTGTGTGTGAGGTGGGGCAGTAATGTGCACTCAATGTGAAAAGAGAAAAATGGCCTTAATCACGACCATTCGGTTTTGGCTCTTATGGCTCCTGCCTCTCACTTTGCCTTTCCCTCGTCTGGCCATTCGGTGGAAATTATCAGCAATTTGTCATCAGGCACTGATAGAGCCGCCACTGTGTCCAGGAAACTGCAGCACAGGGCTCCCACTGGCCCGCCTCCCCCAGCAGCTGGGAACCACTCACGCTTCCGCCACTGGTCCTGGCCCTGTTGCTGCTACTGCCTGGCCTTCGCCATCTGTCTTAAGGGTGAATGGGGACACAGCTGCAGGTACTGTGTGACGGGGACAAATTGGGGACCAGAGGGCGTCCCACACAGCAGACCTGTGTGTGTCACAAGTTGACGTTCTTCCCACGATCAGTCACAAATGTGGTGATTTTTGCGCAATGCAAAAACACACACAAACCGACAAGTGGCTCAGGGGAGGTACGTGTTAGTCGATGCCATGGCGATTCCGGAGACAGGGGCCGTTTTGGGTGCCAACTGGGCGATTTCCTAGAAAGCGGACGCCTGGAACAGGTTCGACCCAGATCAGAGCCAGAGCCGCACCAGAACCACCTCCTAAACGGACTGGGCTGGATTTGGAATTTCTTCTAGCCAACAAACACCACAGGTCTGCAGGCAGCGCTGTGTACTGTTAGAGTCTGGTCACCTGCCATGGCCATTCCCTGCTGGTCGCAGCACTGTGCTCTCTAAATATAGAGGCCCCTGAGGAGTGACCCGCATGTGAACTGGCCTAACGGAGACTGCGAGTGGAAGAAGACTGCACTCTCTCTATTTCCTCTGTCTGCATCGCTCTAGCCAGGTCATGCTGAATTAATCGAACTGATGAAAATATCTGTTAGAATGAAAAATGGAAGCATACCCAAGTAATCAGGAAAAAAAGCATGAATGAATGAATGAATACTCTGTCTGACATCTCATAGTACATGGCGCTGTCACAAATAATCAAAACCTCTTCGTTATATTGTATTCAGTCAAATCCAGTACATAGCAGAAATGTACCGGATGAGGAACCGATCCTTGTGAGGAAGGTTATGATGTAAATTGCTTGAGGAGTCATGTGTGGCGGCTGTGAGAAGCTACATAAATGATTCACATTTCTGGTTATCATGCTGGGAAAATGGGGGTTGCCAGAACAAGATTTCATTTGACATATAAAACGACTTGAATTAGCTCATCTGCATATTCCAACATCCCTTCACTTCTTCACCTTGCATGATAAATGAGATGCGTGAGACCCCCCGTGGTAAGTCCATTAAAATAGACCAGTCTACCAACCATCTCAAGCCCCAGTGCTTTATTCAACACCGCAACACCCAGTGAAATGGAAACGCTTTAAAAGACCCCACTGCCTTTTCCATCAAATTAAAAATGATACACACACACACACACACACACTCACCGACCAGAGCGGTGATGCCGTCGATCGCCCATTCAGTCATGATTTATCCCCCCGGGGCTTTCCCTTGTACGCCATAAAGGCTGCCTATGATTGACTCAAACCGAATCGCCTCAACCATGTTTTAAAAGAGGTAGATATATGAGTAGCTTCGTTGTTCGCGTATGATACTGGTTGAAGGAAAGTGTATGTGTGTCTCGGTGTGTGTGTGTGTGTGTGTGTGTGTGTGTGTGTGTGTGTGGGTGTGTGTGTGTGTGTGTGTGTCTGTGTGTGTGTGGTGGGGGGGTGGTCCTGTTACAGACAAGAATCGGGTTTGCTCTCCAACCGTCAGGCCAACACTCGATACAACAGACAGGAAAGGCAGGAGATAAATCAATGGCATCCATCATAAGGCCGTACAGCATGGCCGGGGGTTGGTGAGCAGCATCTCAGATGCAGTCGATGGGATTGTTTCTTCTGGGTTGTGCTGCTGCATTGCAGGGAGAGAAAGAGAGGAAGAGAGAGTTTTGGAGGGAAGATTGGAGAAAGGGAGAGACAGAGAGAACGAGAGAGTCTGGGAGGGAAGATGGTAATATCCAGTAATTATCAGCAGCTGTCTATGGGAAATCAGAGTGGATGAAAGCCAAGCATCCAAAAGTATACAAATAAGCAGTAGATGTAGATATGACGAGCAGGGTATGTGTGTGTGTGTGTGTGTGTGTGTGCGTGTGTGTGTGTGTGTGTGTGTGTGTTCGAGAATATGTGTGTGTGTGTGTGTGTGTGTGATGGTGTGTGTGTGTGTGTGTGTGTGTGTGTGATGGTGTCTGTGTGTGTGTGTGTGTGTATGTGTGTGTGTTTAATGGTGTGTGTGTGTGTGTGTGTGTGATGGTGACTGTGATGGTGTGATGGTGTGTGTGTGTGTGTGTGTGTGTGTGTGTGTGTGTGTGTGTGTGTGTGTTGGTGCGAGTGTTGCATGTGGCAGTGAGAAAGAAAAAAGAAGTAGGCTAACAAAGTGTGTTTTTCTGTCCCTCCCTGCGCACCTCCTGTCTTGGAGAGATCGATGGATCAGGCAGCAAAGGGAAAAGGTCGCTCGTCTGGAGTGAGTGAGAGTGCATTCATTACATAAGGGCCACTGATTGCCAGAAATCCTCCATAAGACACCTGCTCTACTACCAAGAAAACAATTTGTGTATTGATCAAAGCTTGAGAAGATCATTTTTTTTGTCTGCGGGGGGATTGATGAACCTCACTCTTGGTGACTTTGGTATCTGTCAAGCTAAATTAAGTCAATCGATGAATCAATCTTCGGGAATTCTGTTGGACGTACTGATAAATATGCCCTATATACTGTAGGTGAAAATCATTTCTGTCATTACTACAAT
Source organism: Clupea harengus (assembly GCF_900700415.2). NCBI lineage: Eukaryota > Metazoa > Chordata > Actinopteri > Clupeiformes > Clupeidae > Clupea > Clupea harengus. The sequence continues at coordinate 12,097,483 of NC_045165.1, forward strand.
CACATTGGTTGCAGTTTCTCATTCTGTGGCAGTTGTACTAACACATCAACGCCTGTGTTAGGTGTCATATCGTCACAACATGGCATGGCATGTACAAACAGGATGGCCATGGATACAACCACAGGCTGCTGCAGAGGCGCAGAATGGCAAGTTGCGCTTTTCTGACTTCTGCATATGCATTTGTGGGAGGGTCGTGGGAGATGTGGGAGTTTTGTGCAAAATTATGGGAAGAGAAGCACAAGAAGTGACTGATTACGTATTCTGTTGTGCGTGTGAAAGCTGCAGGGGACAGCGTACATCTGTTTTGTGGTCATCATTTTCCACCTTTCAAAAGCCAGTGTAATGACGAATGCCAGTTAGATGTGTGAATGGGAGAAACTTCCAGAAACCATGGAATCAGTGTTGCTCATTTGTATTATGTGTAACGTAACTTTTACTTTAGTTTGACTTTTTATGCCTTTTGTTTGCTTTTTTTATGCCTTTTTATGCTGTGCCATCACTTTTTCACTTTACACACTGTTTTCAAACATTATAGTTCTCAATGCATTTGGTCTCTTCATAAAACCACTTGAAATGTAAAGCACCACAGACCCCCTTAACATACTAGCAGGTGGGGAAGGACTGACTGCCACACCAGGACAAGCATCCCCCCCCCTGCTCCCCTGTCCCCAGGCTTCCCTCATTGGGAATCAGACTTTCTGGAATGAAAAATAATCATTTAATGTTGATGCATTGAAAAGATGGTTATATTGAGTCCGCCCGTAATCTTCCGACTCAATGCTGTAAGGAAGATGGCTTTTCTGTTCTCAATCCCACAGGAGACTGTTGATCGCTGAGTAGAGGCCTGCGGAGAAGAAAGGATGTCACAAGCTACACTTCTCTTCTGGGTATAGGATTTACAGCGTCAAATCCATATCTTGTCTGAACCTCCAAACACCTGGTTGTCAGCCAGATGTTTTGTGGCCTCTGCCTGTAGGCATGTAAGCACACAGCTCTGCAATGGCATATTACATGTAAAAGCTCCATTTTAGGTGTGAGCTCTTGAGGGTTATTATCTGTTCATAGACCACCGTGCATTTATGAATTCAAATGCATCACATTAAAATAACAAAAAAAAGCTTACATACATACATACACACATGAACATATATGTGCCTGAGAGTATGTGTGTGTGTGTGTGTATATATACTACATACACACACACATACAGTTTGCGTGAAAAGAATGCATTTCTTCTGGCACCACTCTCCATCCATTGACAGTAATGTCGTCCTCAGCAGTCCATGGTTTATGGGAAGAGCTGCCACTATCAGACTACAGTGCTGACCTTGAGAGTCGCAGTGAAGCAGGTGCCAGAGTTGGAGGCACGTGTCTGAACTGCTATCAGGTGAAGCACTGGGGTCAGTAAAAGGCTTAGGGCTTAAGAGAAACCTGAGCTACAAGCATTGCAACAGTAACACAAAAAGCAACAACTGGCAACTAAGATGAGGATGCACCTATTCAGTTACTAACGCAACAGCTCTTTTACTCACCTATTCACCCAATCAGTGATTCACCATTATTTTTACTGTAATCAGTCACCAATCGAGCTGCCTCTATAGCCGCTCACCCTGATTCACTCACTCCTTTGCTCACTCTGGATAACCTGTGTGCAACGCAAGGCACTTATGCGCCCACCTAACTCCCCTCCCTCCCTTTGGCAGTCACACACTCCTACACTGACTTGTCTTCCAACAGGTCTCTCAAAACATGGGATTGCTTTGCAGACTCTGTAGTGCGGTGCCATGTTTTGCATGGAGATTCTCAAGAGAATGAAACAGCTACCTAAGAATTCAAATAATTCTTGAGACATGCAGAGTTTAATTGTCCCATTTACATTTTACACCATCATTTATGTTAGAACATTTAACACAGTGTGTTTGAACTCAGCTCAGATATGAGTGAAACAGTATTTGAATTGCTAGTTTTAATTAATTTACATCAGAACAGGTGTATTTTGTTGCAGTGGTATGGTCAATCTTTCAATGTATGCACTGGGCTAACCTAACCGTAACTTGTGGTAAAACCTTTTTTAATGTAGTGAATTTAAGCTCGGTTACCAAAATACCAGCTAATTCTACAGCTGAATGAATTGCTTTGAGACCAGGTCTATGGAGACATTTTGTTGTACCAGTAAATGGTCAGTCTTTCAATCTCTCGCCATCTTTGTTCTCTCCCGCAGTGCTGTGATTTACAGACTTTGACTCAGCCTTGGTGCGGCGTATCCCACACAAACGCACCATGGAGAGCGGCAGTGAAGAAACTGATAAATTAAAGACTGCTCTCATCATCATCATCATTATTATTACCCATACAAGCTTTCAGTTCCACACATACTACACATCAGAATGGTGATTATGAAAAAAAAAAACAATAATTTAGCTTGAATAAATGTAAAAAGATCATTGCATTATATTCATTTCATTTGCTAGTTCACTGCACTTCAAGGGGCAGGTTCATACTATTATAGGCTGTATAGTTAAGGTTGGGTTTAGTTTTATTCATATGGAATGTTATGTAGCCAAAGTAGATTTCATTTAAGCCATAGAATTAAAAAAATGAAAAAGTCTCTGGATTGCTTAGCTAAAGGTGACTACATTGTGACCATCATCATCATCATCATCATCATCATCATCATCATCATCATCATCATCATCATCTCCTCCAGACTCCCACAAAAATAGTACATTTATGTGAACAATTTCCAGTGCTTCCGGCCCCCTCACAATCTTGACTGCGAAGCCACAACACTGCTCCTCGAACACACAGGCATGAAATGAAATCGTAATGACTGTGCCATTAGCACTTTCAAATCTGCGTTAGTGCTTAATGCTTTTATCATATAAAATTAGCCAGTAAAACACTACAAACGTTCTACAGCCGAAGCTTTTAACCTCTTCAAAAAAAAAATTACCGCCAACTTTCTCCTCTGTGTGCGTGTGTGTGTGTGTGGGCTGCAAAAAGCATAACCATTGCAGCACGACACCAACCATTCATTTTTTGACTCTTTTTCCCTCTGACAAGACCAGGAAGCACACCATTGTCTCTAGCTAATTCTTGGCTGCGATGCCGGGAGACTGAACCGTGGGTGGATCATGGCACGTTTCAGCGGAATAATCCCACTAGCAGCGATCACTCATTCAGCAAACTCTATGCAGGCCCTGGGCCCAAGACCCAGGACCCAGGCCGCGCCGGGCTATATTTAGCCCGAGATCATTGCACCTACTGCACAAGATTAATGGGCTGCAATGCTGCGAGAACACTGCAGGTAGAGGCGGCGCGCGCCGGATTGATTGCAGGCAATTGCTCCTTGCCGAGGACCAGTGTGTTATTCTTCATTAGCAAGTGATCACAGTTCTGTTCTGTTCTGATTCTTTTTCTTCTCGTTCAGCATGTCCTCCGTTCATTTAATTTCCAATGCATCACAGATGAGACGTGAAGCTGGATAGCACACAGAGACAGAGATAAAGGGAGGGGAGACGGAAAGCAAGCAAGAAAGAAAAGATAAAAGATAAAAAGTGAGTAAGTCATTCCTTGCTGCTGGACATCTTTTACGCTGCTATCCAGGCCTGCCATGGATTCATTTAAAATGTGTGATGTTGCACTTTTGTTCCAGAGTGTAGCACACTGAATGTAAAAAAGAAGTCATTAAACATTCAGGCCTCATCAGCCACCATGGCCTCAGGTAGCAGGACAGTCTAATGAGGCACACACTCTGCTGAAACTCAGCCTTTCCTCCGGCAGGGGAAACCGTTTCACAGATCATACGGATCATACCAAGCACATTAGATGGGGAGGGGGGGCGATAGCAGACGACAGTGGGGCAGTTCTGGCCCTGACGTGTGCGAGATCTGTGCCAAAACTGCTCCAGAGTGAGAAAAGGCATTACCGGAAAGTGATTAGCGGGAGTTGCTGCTCAGCACAAAGGTTTGGCTGAGACTGCTGGTCATGAAAACGTTCATGTCAGCGGTCGAATGTTATAATCTGCCCATGCTACAGCTATGGAGGTCCTGAATAAGATCAGAGTATCTGTACCATGACAGTACAGTATACACACTTTTGTGCTTGTCAGTAAGTCAAAAACATGTTAAGGAGTTATGAAAGGTCAGTGTTTATTGATGTTTTGACAGTGCAGAATATCTGTCACAACATGTTTATGACAAGGTTATGTCAGTCTTATGATGTTACCAACCAATTCGTTTTTTAATGTCACTCTTATCACAAAACTGAGTTAGTACTTATCTAATAAAAATTTCACAATGTAGTCAATCATAACTAATGTTAAAAGAGGTAATAAAAGGGTGTGTGTCTTTAAGCACAACTGAAAAGGAGAAACATTTTCTCCAGTGTTCTTTGTTATGAAGGTAAACCAGTCATAAAGTAGGAAGCTATACACCCATTTAGAGATCACAAAGGCCTTGTGAAGACTCTCACCCATCTTCAGCATAGCAATAAACATTAGCATACCGAATCAAAACACAAATTTATGGGCTGGAGACGCAACGTTCATCGTTTAAACTTCACTTTCATTTCACTCACCTCTGCCGTCCCCCCAAACTTGTGATAATTAACGACAGAGCTGTTTTTAAGCTGCCAGTTCTCCCACCTACCTCGTTGGAAGGGGTAAATCACAGTAATTAGAGATGAGCAGTCTGCAACATTAATTATGTTGCTGGATGGGAAAACAAACAAACTGCGTCTTTAAATACCCACGGCGCTTTGTGAAGTTCAGCTCGCGGCAGCTGTTGACCAGGCTTAAGCATCACTCTGGAGGACTGAGTGTTGGAATCTGCCTGCCTGTTGTCTCAACAATGGGAGAAATCAAATAAAATGAAACTCACTGAGTGCAGTCAGTGGAGAAATATATAAATGCGCTGTTTGGTTTCAGCTTGCAAGCATTTTGAGTGATAGTGTGGAATGGGTTTGTGTGTGAGTGTGTGTGTGTGTGTGTGTGTGTGTGTGTGTGTGTGTGTGTGTGTGTGTGTGTGTGTCTGTGCACATGTTTGTGTGTGACAAAGAGATAGGAATGAAGGAAACAGGATGGATGATACACACACACAGTTGTGAATGCTGTTGATAGGGAGAGAGTAAAGAGTGGAAAGGAGAGAGGAAAGAGTGGCATTATGTTAATTATTAACCTTCACAGTGGCCACTGAGGCCGGACCATGTCTACAGCATCATCCTCCATTCTGCCCAATTCAGTCCAGGAGAACTCTCATCCTGGCAATATTACACAACAACATCGTTTTATAGTCTCATCTCTGACACAGCTCAGTAAACAACAACAACAAGTAAACAATTTATTGACGGTTCACTACTTCATTTTTGGGGTCCTGATGAAACTATCAGTACAACAATACCATAAAGATCAATTGAGCACATGTTATCTGCATATAACCCAGGTGTACTAAAATTCATACATTTAATATAATGTGTTAAATGAAATTACAAAAAAAAAAAAAAGCTGAACGGTCACCTCATGATGAATAAGTATAATGCATCTAAAATACATATTTACTGGTAAAGGCAGTGGATTTGAATAAAGATAGAAAGTAATTCCTTTTTGTTCTGATGCTTGTGCACCATGGCAATATACCCAAAGTGCCCACTCCGACCCTCTTAATGGTCTATTATGGTCTCCGACACCATAGCATGCGAATACACTTGAAGACAGTTGATCAACCGCTGCCGCTGCCTACACTAATTATAAGGTTTTAACACGGCCTCAGGAAAAAAAAAGTGTGTTCGCATACCAAATGTAGCGTTCGTTTCTCTGCATGTGTGAAGTTAAGCTTAGCAGGTATGACAGCTCCACCGTTGGATGTACTGCCATTACCGGGAACTTTGTTCGCCGCTAAATAAACATGACTCCCAACGCTATGAGTCATAAAGCAGGAAGGAAAGGAGGGGGGGGGGGGGGGGGCGGTGTAGGAGAGAAAAGTTTTCAGAAGAAGCCCATATCTCGCACACAGCTGCACAAGTTTTGAGTGCTTAAGCGATCATGACACAACATTTGTGAATAAAACAGGCGATGGGTGCTGTATATTTTATCGTTGTAAAGTCAGGACGGTAGATTGAGTCTGACAGGACCTCTCTATGGTTGTGTGAGAGCGTGGGAGCGCTGTTCTCTTCAAGCCATGGATCCAGGATGGGATCGTTTTAATGTTTGATCGTGTGAATGTATATACTCTCTGTGCGTGTCTGTTAGTGTGTGTTTGTGTGTGTGTGTGTGTGTCAGGCTCCTCTCCTTACTGTTTCTGTCACGGCATCTCCTCCTCCCTCCCCCCCCCTTTCTCCATCACAGCCTTGAACATCACAAACTAAATTTCCACTTCTTTTCACTCACTCTGCAAGTGTGACACAAAAGAGGGTGTGACTGGATAGCTCACTGTGGTTTAAAAATATACACCTCGCAATGCAACATGCTGTGCCAACTATATGCTTTTCTTTGAGCACTAATGAATGAGTACGACATTGACAAATAGAAATGTGCAAATCTCAGATGCTAGGTTTTGGGCAGATGGTTGTAGAGGAGAAGAGAAATGTATGCAGCGATCAGCCATTTTCATTCAGCATCCGATCAATGTGAATGCTTTGCTTCCATAGCGTCTCACCCTGCAAATGGTACCTTTCGAATAAATATTCCGCATTCACTTTTTACATTTGTGAAAGAGTCGGCCATGGTTCTGCACATACTGCTGATGTGGAGTAATCTCAGTTGGACAGTCTCTTCACTGTGGCCTGTCACAGAAATAATGTACTTTAAAAGTTGTTCCTCCTAGTCCACAGGGAGCAGCTACATTGGGGAGAGTAGAGACCCCAACCAGCATAGGAAGAACAGTGGTCTTGACAATGAGGGGTATGCTAGAGAGCACAGCATGCACAGTGACTTGGCCAGTCGGCAGAAAGTGCACACTGGGCCATTTCATTGAAGGTAGAAGGGTACTAAACCCTGTGGCTGATCGCATAATTCAAACACGGGCACAATTTACGGAATCATGAAACCACCAACTGACGGTAAAAAGAATCAAAAGTTTAGCGATCAGGAAGTAGAAACACATGCTGTTAAAGTACTCGGATAATACTCAGACTATTTATGCGGCTATAACAAGCAAATTCAACTGTGTAAAAGGGTAGGAGGTGGATGAAGTGAAAAATCGATGGTCAGGCATAAAAAGGAAAACAAAGGTAAATGTTGCCTCAAATGGGCGTTAACATGTTACTACATCTGTCCCTCAGTCTGCTTATGTCCACACTTCTGTCTACACTTCACACAAAGCCAAATTGAATAGCCCTTTCCAGCAGAGGATACAACCCTCTTAATTGAGGATCATTAGGGACAGCCTCTAGGGAGTGTTGCCTATGGCAGCAAGGCCTGTAGCAGGCCTCCAGTGTACCAGCTCCTGTCAGGTCCTCAGGAAACCTGCCCCCTAGTCTAGCACTTAAGGGGCCAGCGGTTGCCTGTTTGGCCCATCCTGTCATGGTGGGATACACGCAGAGGACCTCTGGTTCTCCCCAGGTACTGCACCTATTGGGCCCTTAGAGTCTTTCCCTGAACCTGCAGGGGAAGGCTAGCCAGTACTGGGCCTTATTTAGGGGGTTTGGGATTGTCCTGGAGGCCTATTCCTCTCTCTCCCGTTCTTGGGGAAGTCCATGGGGAGCCCCTGTGATCATGGGAGGTTGGGGGGGGGGGGGGGGGGCTTTGTCTCTGTGGATGCCCAGCGAGGCTGGAGTGGAGGGGCCTTAAGCACACCAGCGCCTGAACGAAGTGCCAGTGGGAGTGAGGCAGCGGGCGTTTTTTTTTCTTTTAGGTGTTGTTGTTGCGGGCGAGGTCTGCTTCGCCTTACTGACTTGTTTTCACATTCCCCGAAATGGCACTCAACACCTTGCCTTGGCTGTGCGAAGCCATTTTCTGCCTGCATTTGACAGCTTATGTGTTGTTTTGACCTCCCATGAGACAAAACAGTGCTGCTCCTTACTGTTTGCAGGTTAGATTCAGAGGAAACGATGGATAACAGCACAGACATCCTTATGGTACACACAACATATACTGTATCCTTTTTTCAGAACTTACATTTTTATTTCAATCAGTTTCATTTATATATATATATATTGCATACTAGTTTCATCAAGCTTTATTATTATTCTGGACAGTTTTTTAATTATTACTATTTGCTTGTGGACACTAGCATAAGACACAACTAGCACTGCTGTAGTTTACTTTTGGTTCACAATGGCAGAACCAAAGCTCAAATATTTACTGTAAATGGTTGCCTCCAAGATGAAAGTTAATGAGGGGTTGCAAATGGCCTCAGATCAGCTCTGTTGGTAGGCGAGAGTGACCGAAACGAGCCCACTGGGGCATCTGTTGGGCTATGAAAAGAGTGTGTAGGTGGGCCGGGGACAATTTTCTGGTGTCGTGTGAATGGAACATTTTCACATTCGATGACTAGTGAGGTTGATGGAATCTCTGTAAGCACGCTTAAGTTGAAGAAGGGACCGGAGAGTTGAAGTCAGGTTTCTGGAGTTTATTTTCGCCGTGGAGACCCCCTCTCAGCTTGGTGCTCAGAGCAAGGCCTACCTGATAGCAGAATGTGTAGGCATTTATACATTTCAGTCAGGTAGAATACAATAGAAGAGGGGATGACCACACCCTTTAGGTGAGAGGAAGGGGGAGACAGTGGGGGTGAGGGGTTCACCTATGGGGAGAGGGGGTGATACTATGGCACAAAGGGTCTTAGCAGGAAGGAGTCTATCTGGGGGGGGAAGGGTTCACAAGCCACTTGTTCAGGTCTCAGTGAAACAGACGGAGTACACATCCAAAATGAGTTGCAGATACAACATAAGGAGTTAATGTCTTACAACAACAGAATAGCAATATTTCCAGTTCCATCAAGGTTATGGTGATATTTTGGACCAGACAAAGCTACTAGATATATTTAGATTACAACTTGGTATGAGAGTGTATAACAAATTGGCTTCTTTCTTGAAACTCAAATCATTAATAATTTTTTCAATACACTGTTAGAGGGTAAATTGATACACAAGCCAAAACAAATGTCCTCACTTCTCTCAAAATGTAAGGACCATCTTCAAGAAATACACATGGTAATCATTCTGAAAAACTAAATAACAAAGAAATTATACATATCACGCCATACATTAAGTCTCTTGAGAATGAGTCCGTTATGAGGTTGAACAATGGAGGGCCCAAAAAGAAAAAGTCGGCCTTCAAACACTATCCAGCCATGATTAAGCAACAAACAAAAAAAAGATTGGTGTCACCCAAAAACAGAAATGTCTTCTCTTGCAAAAAAGGGTACAAATAAATCAAAGTACCGTATATTCAAATGATCCCCCAAATAAGTAAGAAAGAGAGGCACATGCAATGGCTACTCTACCTGCTAGAAAAGTATCCCAGGTGTTCCACACATGCACTACTTCCTGTGCTTTTCATGATAACTCAAAAGTCCAACTTCCTGTTAGAGTAAAAGTCCTGATAACAATTATACACAGGAAAAAATAAATAAGAATACAATTATACAGGAAAATAAAGAATACAATGTCAACCATATCCAGTAACTTATAAGTAGAGTAGATTTGCCTTCAGCGAATTTATCTAGCCTCCCTCACTACTACCTCAACAGTTTAACGTACATAAGTGTGGTGAGAAATACATTTTTAAGAATAAATTCAGCGGTAAAACTGTCAGGGAGTATAATGATCTAAACAATGGACTTTATCATTTTACTCTTGGGCTTACAAATCTGATCAAAGCTCGATATCACTTCATCATTCCAGGATTTAATCACACATTTCTGGCAGTAAATGTAATTTAATCAATAGATTGATTTTGACCTTGGGTTTGTGAAAACCATTATAATGAGAAGTGGTTTCTCAAAGGTTTTTTGACAAGTATGCAAGACAGATACCACCATGACTATTAACCCTTATCTATTCACTCTCTCTAACCATTATACTGCAACTGGTCCAAAAGTAGGTGTAAATCATTTCCTTTTTTTTTTTTTTCATCAAGCCACTACTGGAAGTTTCACTAAAATAGACTTTAATCCAAGTCCCCGGTTATTTTCGCTGCCAGTGCCATTAATCATCCACCAATCACAGTTCTTCAGTCATCCATCATATCTGACATTGCCACACCATCACCTGAAGTGTTTCACAGACATGGATGAGGTGGTACACTGTATGGCTGCAGGGAACAACGGCATTGTGTGAAGCTTTAGTCAGAAATAAATTATGTAATGTTCCGTTTTTTCCCCTCATTTTTGTTTACAACGTTGTTGCCATCGGTCGGTCGGTCGGTCGGTCGAGTCACGACAGCCATAATAAGCACTGAGTGGGAGGTGGCTGTCAGTTTCCACAAGTTCCCTTTTACCTTCCAGATCTCATCAATTATTAACTCTCGTGCTGTTGAGAGGAGGACATCAAGAAAGTGTGAAATTAGAAGAAGCATTCTCAGGAACAGAGCAAGTGAAACAAAATAGGTGCGTGTGTGTGTAAACTTGCTGTTATCCCCCACTTTTAAAATGGCTGGTATGGCCTTAAATGACCCTTAGCTCATTCTTGAGCCAGTACTTGTGAAAGCAGTAACCATTTGCAATGACCAGCAGAGGTTTACAGACTTCTCAGCAGCCATTTTGTGCTGGCTTTCTGTTCGGTGCAGGAGCGCACCAGTTACACTTTTTCTCACTTCTGCATATGCATTCATGGGAACGTCAAGGGAAAAGTGGGAGTTTCGGGAAAAACCATGGGAGGATATGTGCACTGAATGGCTAATTTGATATTCTATTGAATGTATGAAATCTACGGGGAAGAGCATGTGTCTGTTTTGTCAGTCAAGAGTCTACACTTCCAGAAGCAACGGAAGCAGTATTCCGAGCATCAGTTTTGCTAATTTGTGCCATGTTAAATCAACCTTTTCTTTTTGCTTGCCTTTCTATGGCTTTCACTTCCCTTTGTGTAACTGCTAAAATGTTGACTTAGCTTGTTATAGCTGCCCAAATGTATTATTTGTTGAATTAGTGTAGAATTAGGGCCCTCTAATATCTCTTTGTTTGATGACACATGATTAGCATGAATATCTATTTGCTGATCACTAAACTTCTGTCTCCTTTTCTGTCGGTGGCGGTTCCACGGTTCCATTCAATTGCACTTCCATTGGTGATGCAGATTTCAGTTAGAGGGCGGAGACATGCGTTGATTACGCGATCAGCCGCAGGTTTAGTACATTTAATGTAAAATGAAAATAAACATGGCTGCCGAGTTGCTTTTTGCACTGCGCTCTCCAACATACGCACACCTGCCCCAGCGAGAGAGAGAGGGAGGGGAGGGGAGGGGGGAGGCTGTGTGTCAACAAGGGACCCTCTCCAAAATCTGGCTCTCTTTATCTCCAGAGTACACCAGAAAGGGCAATGTGAAGTTGTTCTTTAAGGTCAAATCGTGCACACTCACACACACACACACACACACACACACACACATACACACACACACACACACACACACAAACACACAAACACACAAACACAGAGAGAGAGACTTAGTGGGCACGTCACAGAGGAGGGCCTGTTATCAGGGGCAGTTCCATTGATTAGTCACCTCCCCAAGAGCCCACAGATTCCAACCCCCCCAAAAATGACCTGAATCACATGGGCCATAAAGATACCAGTAACGCTGCTTGTCAGCCAAAAGTCCCTGGCTGGGTCCAGAAAGATAAAGGCCTACGAGTTGTGAATTGTGAAACACATAGCAGCCCGGAAAGCACGTTTTTTAATTGGATCAGGTAATGCTCAAACCTTGCCGAGGATGACAAGAATTTGTTTAATTTGTTTGTTGTTTCTGGGAGTTTCGCAGAGTTATCCTTAGTTAGGTCTCAGGGGACAATCACTCATTGTTCATAGTTAGTGTACCCCTCTGTGTGACTGGCTGGAAATGGATTCCTGTCCGCATGTTGTGTGTTAGTTGGGGAACTAATAAGGAGTGAGAATGCACCAGCTCTCTGTCATCTCGCTCTGAACACTAAAGCGTATGTGTGTGTGTGTGTGTGTGTGTGTGTGTGTGTGTGTGTGTGTGTGTGTGTGTGTGTGTGTGTGTGTGTGTGTTCATTCATTGGCAGATGTCGGGCAAGGCAGATCCTTGTTTTACCCAGTGATGAATATCAGGACAGCGTTGTTGCAACTGTTTGTGTTTGTGCCGTTATAAATGGGGTCTCCCCCATTTTTCATTTTAATCTTGTGTGTGCCGGCCGGGATTAATCTGCCTCTCTCTTATGTAAGCACATAACAGGATTTATATAGCCATTAGGAGGGTCGATCTGACATCAGGAAGAGTAGATAAAGGAGGAGAAAGATGGAGGCTCAAGCGAATCATCAGCCATCTAACCAAAGCACAGTCATTACTTTGTGTTCTTTTTACTTTCATCTTAAAGCCTATCCTACTGTACTTTCTTTCACTCTGTCTCTCCAGATTTAACATAGCATTGGGTCATCTCTTTCACACATAACACAATTGATGAAGTCATATTCTTCAAAGTTGAGTCATATGGATTTGATCTAATGTGTGCATAAAGAGTAGCCTTAGTGACTGTGATTGCAGGTTGCACCCACTCTATCTAGTTTCACCACTGCTCTCTGCCCAGTGCAGTCTTTGCCAATATGCGGTGTGTGTGTGTGTGTGTGTGTGTGTGTGTGTGTGTGTGTGTGTGAATGCCGCCGCAGCCTTTCTGCCAGTGTGCGGTGTGTGTGTGCGGTGTGTGTGTGTGTGTGTGTGTGTGTGTGTGTGTGTGTCTGTGTGTGAATGCTGCCCCAGCCTCCCTGATTGCACGGCAGTCTTTTATGATCACCATGACAACCTCCAAGGCTGGGCGGAGAGACACGGGGCCCTAATTTCATAAGGCGACGAGTGCTGCAAATGGGCTTTGTGCATCAGCAACTGTGCAGTGAGAATAGGCGGGGATATTTGCTAATTTCATTGACACAAAGTAGTGCGCAATCAAGCATAAATGGATTGAATAAGGATGAGACAATTAAGTCATTCTTTATCAGCCTTTCACAATGATTTGACCATGCCTTATTAACGTTCACACATAGCTCAGTAGCTGTTCTGGAAATAGAGAAAAGAACAAATTTCCAGTTGCAAACAGACCGGTTTACACCACAGGACGTCTGTGGGCGGACACACCTCGGAATTGGGCTAACCCACACATCTCGAATCGAATCATGTTATGAAATTTCCTAAATGATTTTGCCAAGTTATTAAATTAGCTCTTGGTCATACGCGGCACACTTTGCATGTTGCCACCCGCGCTGCCCATCAATGAAATTAGGACCCACAGAGCGAAGAGACAAGACACATATTTTATAGAGAATGCTTAGCATCTCCCACTCGCGTATGGGAGACTTTTGTGAACACATGGCCCTGAAGGTTTCTGCATCTTCTCAACTGTCCACACAGGATGCTTTTGTCTATACACTTTCTTTGCTTTGTATGTATATTTATTCTTCAGAAAGGACTGCACTTGCTCCCAAAGTATTAGGAAATGTCTTGTCTTATCTGTTGTGCCCTTTGCACTTTATATGTTTCACCGTGGGAGAGTGGGAAACGTCCTATCGATTCCTTTGTATGTCTTGACATGTGAAGAAACTGACAATAATGCTACTTTGACTTCGACTTTGACAAAGCCATGTGAATGATAGTATGAAAGGTTTGTAAAGGTTTGGAGTTTTTGTAAAGGGCAGTGTTTGACAAGGCACTTAAGACCAGAGTTTACTGCCTGCGTGTGAATTTACCTCCCGGAGTCCAAATGGGGTTTCATTCTGTCTGCAACATGTAGCAAGCTACATAGAGCAGTGAAATTGACACAAATAACACAAAACATTGATAAGAAAACATGAATGAATGTCTACCTGAACACAGAACTAAATAACAAAGCAGAATATGCTCAATATAGTGCTTTTATTAGCGCTGGTTCCAGAACAACACAAAGACAACAGAACAATTGTCATTCTATTCTATTAAATGAATGACATATTTATCCAATGAAATTCCAAAATAGCACATTCACATTTTACTGAAAGATCTGATTAAAAACCTAAATTTAAAGCAACAGTCCTTGTGAATTAGCTATCCATGTCATGTCATGTCGGCCATATAACGCGGATAATACGGTCTCATAAAAACATGACGCATAATCTGAATGGGAAAGAGCCCATTAAACTCCACCGTAAATCAGAATGATTGGGCACACTCTGGTGTGTGTGTGTGTGTGTGTGTGTGTGTGTGTGCACTGAACCCTGCATATATTGTGGTTGAGGCATAACACGGTGACAGAAGCAGTGTCATTGGATTCCTGGGTGTGTTTAATCTGACTAATACTCACTTGTGGGTTTCAGTTGATTTATGGGTCTTATTTTAGCAATCTATTAAAATTCAATTACTGACCATTTTCGCGATGAAGCATTTCCTCTCCATCACCGTCCTGTGGGTCTGCACCGTCTCGGTGAAATGTGGCTGGTGTTCCCCCAAATTAAATTAAATCAATTTTGTGTGTGTGTGTAAGTTTGGACAGCTTTCAAACAGGAAAAAAGCCAATCACAGGAGAGGAAAAAACAACACAAAGTGGTTGTACTGTAGTCTGCAAAAACAAGATAACAGTCATGATTTAACACAGAAACATATGCAATTAGTGTGGGTATACAGTCATTTTGTTTTGCCAAATTCTTGCACCAACCATTACAAATTGTTAAAAAAGTTTTACTGAAAGCTCATTAGCAAATGCAATAAAAAGGTACCTTGATTTATTGTAACAAGTCAAGAAACATTTATTAAGTCACATAGATATAATCTTAAATCTATATTTGACTTGCCTTTGCATTTTACTTTCCTAATGACACAATTTATCTGATAATTATACAGTTAACGTGAAATCGACAGACAGTAATGTAAGTAAATGAGATTATTTGTGATTCTTTGAAACTGTACAGTGTATGGACTGATATTAACCTGCACGTTTTAATGATGAATGAATGATGTTCCCTTTGACACAAAAACTATGACACAATCAAGGACATTACTTCACAGGACATTACTAACCATTCAAGGTGAAGAGAGAGGGGCAAAAGTAAGATATGGACAGAGAGGGAAAAAGAAAGAAAGAAAAAGGAAAAAGAAGAAGAAGAGAGAGAAAAAAAAGAGCATAGTACGAAATAAAGAGATGATTCACCCAGTGCCTGTGGGATGACTGGGCGACTAAGCTATCAAGCTAGCGTGTGAGCAAGCGCTCGCTCGCTGCCGCTGGCATCAGCACCCATGACACGCGTGCTTCCACATCCTGCGGCCACCTGTGCCCTCCAGTTCCCTGACTCACCTGTGCCATCACCCATGATATTTATGACCCCACCACTCCACACACACCACCTCTGACTGCAGGCACTTTCACGCCTGACACAAAATTGCAGTGATGGAATGCACTGAACTGCGAGACCTCACATCTCCATTGACACCAACAATAAAGATGACATGACATACATTATTCAAGCAGGTAATTATTTTGCACGTCTATGTATTCTGTTGTGTAGTTACACTATGAATCCTTTGTCCTTAAATGAACTGGGCCTCTAACCCTCTGGTTGCAGACAGTTTATCATGACAACATGACAAATCATCCCACTCTTGTAGGAAAACCGCTACAAATAACCATTTTACACTTCAATAATTTAATAACTTCCACACCCTCATATCACCGGGGATATGACCACAATTCGCTCCCATGCCTTGGAAGTCCACCATGATGATTTATTTGTCAACTTGTGGTAAATTATCTTCGTTTTACTGATATTTAATCCTTGTTTCATGCTGCAGTGAGAGTAACTCTGCTGAAGGTGAGACCATGGTGAACCCTCCCTCTACTCCCAGCACATGAGCTTTGATTAAACGGCATGCTTGACCTTTAGTTCATTCAAGGTAGTTTATCATAAATACAAGATCAGAGGTTCAGGTACCACTCTTTCAAATGACTCGGTGTGTAGACCACCCACCAAAAACACACACTCACTGATTTTTCAGAATATCTGTGATGTGTAATTCTAACATGGAAAGCTTATTAACTTGTGGCATAAACCATAATGACTCTTAAAATTATGATAATGATAATATGAAAGCCATACTATTGGGCAACTGGTATGAAATCTAATTAGTGGCAGTCTGCCATAACATGTTTATGATAAGGTTATAGCATATGACTGAGCTTAAAGTAAAGTTATGTGTAGTTTTTGAACACTGCATTGTGCCAGAGCACCAGGGGGATCTCTACATTAGGGGCCGGCGGGGCCTGACATCAGTCATGGATATGTGGACTTTGACAGAAATGTTATTGACAAGTTTGGCCAGAAAAAAGACAGCCATGCATCTGTTCTTTTTAAGCAATGAACGGCACTCGTGAGTCTATTGCATTACTACAAGGCGTGTTATTTTGGCTGTAGGTTAAGGCCCCATGAAGTAATGGGTGTCCCTGCTCTTAAATGTTGCTTTTGATGTGTTATTACATTTGCAGACCACAATGATTGTATACTGCTTGATAACTCCTGTGCCTCGTTGCGTTAATGTGTGCATTTTCGATTTCTTTGATGAGGTGCGTTTTCGCTTGGATGAATTGAGCAAGTAGGTTTGTGTGTAGTTTTACTGACGAGCTGGATGCTGCCCATACAGAGCTTATTGTGCCCCACCAGGCACAGAGATGTCACTGTAGAGCACATTCCACAGCCTGCCTTTATAAGCATAGTATGTTCAACTGCTGCTCCTAGCATTTGGCTGTCAAACTGATTAAATCCGACAGACAGTGCATCTCACATGCTCTCGCCATTTGTCTTGAAACACTCACAACTGACAAATTAAATAAACTCCTCAAAATTACCGCAGCACACATTTTATGACATTTAAGGAGAGACAGATTTTGATGTGCTCATGAACACAACTGACATTGACTGAGAGGTTGAGTAAGTAAATGAAAGACTCAAGGTCCATACAGAGATGAATTCACATGAATTGCAAATGCATTCAAATGAGGTGATTCAACATGTGATTTCTATCAGATGAAAATGCTCTGTGGATGCTCTGAGGGTTGCACACTCAAGGACAACAGAGTCATTACTGATGAGGATGAAGATGATATCACAGCCTAAAAGTCCAAAATGTGAGCATGAACAGAAATCGTATACATCATTAAAACATCCTCACAGGCGACCTTTGAAGAATGAAGAAAACAAGCAAGATATTGACTGGACAACCCCTATGAGTCAATGATGAGTGGGGTACTCAGCTCATATTCTTTCATGTAAGATTTGAGAGATGGCCCTTTTGGCTGCAAAATGGATGAGAAATGAATGTTTATTTAGTTTGTTTAATCTGTTTACAGCATTGCTGATGTTCAAACAGAATATAATTGTATTTATCGGATGACCCAAAGCGAAATTTTGATCCACTCTGGCATGAAACAGGCAAATTAAGAAAAACAGGAATGAATTAATAAAATGAATTACTGTTAGCCGCCGTGTTCAAGCAAGTGAATGGGGGAAACAAGTTGTGGTCTGCCTTTGGATAATAGTGTCCTGACACTGGGCTAAACAAAGACAGATTTAGGAAATCGTTTCACTTCACACTGGCTATTTTTGGCTAGTGATATTTCACTTTAGTGCTGGAAACCGACAGTGAAATGTCATGTTGTGAGGCTGCTGGTGTTTATCTTGAGGGGAGAGGAACTGGGGTTAATGGACTCATGACATTTAAATTAGTGAGTCGCAACCTTTACTTTTTCTCACCCCTCAAAGGCTTTGGTAACCCCCCCACACACACACCTCTCAGACAGGCCTTGAGTTTTGTAGAAAACTGATGTTCTGTTTGTGGTTGTGTACACTGAAACATACCGTTGTACATTGCTGGTAGTTTGTTTCGTGCTATATCTGTCCGAGAACCAGCAAACACGGAGGAGCCCTGCCTCTGGTGAGAGATCTGCGGCAGAGGGTCATTGATCCTGAGAGAATCCCTTTAGGGAGGTCTCCGCACAAATGAGCGTGGCTTTGGCTATGGTGAATGCAGCCTGCGGCTCCGAGTTGTGGGGGGAAACGCTTTCGTTTGATTCATGAAAGATCACACATGAAAAATGGCTTCACGTGTTCACTTGCCCCTCAAGGTCACTTTGAGTAAACCACATTAAGCACAGTGGACAACCAGAACATCAACACACAAGGGAGAGGAGGTGCACTGGGAAATGTTCTTGTGCACATGTGTACGATTCTATGTTGTCCATTGTCCATTGTCTATGTCACTTCTGCGTATATTTCTATAGGTCACGCCGGGAAGCTAATTGCTCTTGCTCAGAAGTATGCACCACTAGAAATGTATTACCCTTAAACATCATAATAAACAATAAATGCATTAATGGATGAATAAAAATAAAATGACAACGGAGACTTGGTTCTTGAGCTACCGTTAAATCCGGCAATTCAATTACAGGAGCGAAAAAAAAAAAGAAGCTATTTATGTCTAATCCAGTGAAATTAAGCCCCATGGAGGCATTACGGGTATCTGTCTTCTTACCCACTGGTGTGTGTGTGTAAGTCATACAACCATTCGTCAATTATTTACAGAGAGGACCAGGGCAATTCTTCTAATAGCAGATACTGAATAATATATGTAAGCCCTGCTTCCCCATTTTTTCATTTTTTTTTCTTAAGATGCACAGCCTGAATGAGAAATGCTGCTGTTTTTTCTGCGTGGTGAAGAATTGCACTGGGAGACAGCTGCTTCCCTGCACGGAGTGGGGTGCCCTTCTGAGAAGTGGCCAACTGAGAGAGACAGAGTAACATGACCAAGCGGGCTGATTTACCGCCCTTTATTGTACAGCTCCTCAGAATGCTGGAGAATGTTCCATTGATTTGAAAGGGCCACCACAACATTCAGGAGGTCCGATATTTCTTTATAAGGACCGCTGCAAAAAATGAATGACCGCTGCCAGTGGCAACGGGTTTTGTGATTCTGATTCACATATTTCTTATCATTCCGCAAGTAGTCTGTTCTCTTCTTGTAACAGAAGTTCATTGCACTTGAACTCAGCAAGTAATACGTTGCTACGCAACATCTTCCACTTTAACGCTCTATTTGAGTGAAGAACTATTTTTTTCTCAGCGGAAACTACAAAACGGCAATAAAATCATTAAAAAAGAGATATTTTGGAGGAATGTCTTTTATTGCGTTGGCAAGTAACCGTATAATAAGGGGTGCACCTTGGTGTCCTGTTTGTCCTGTCGGGATTTATTTTCTGACACTGACCAGTGGACTATACACTATCCCGTACCTACTGTACTGCAAACATACAGAAAAACAACAAGATGTGGATCATGTGTGTGTGTACTCATATGTGTGTGTGAGTGTGTGTGTGTGTGTGTTCCCTGTTTGTGCGTGTTGTGTCAAACTGAAATCATTGAATTTAAGAAACTGAAAGTGATTTTGAGGGTTGTTTTAGCACAAATAATGCAGAAATTCCATGACTTATAGTGCTTAATATTGCGATAATAAAAGAAAATTGCAACCTGTAATTGTGGGAAATCCTTGAATATGTGTGAATTAGCAAAATCGATAAATCCTGGAGGGACTGCTTTGTACATATATATCTATGTGTACTCTTCAAATGATTATGCTATGTTATGTACAATGTGAAGACTCTTGAAACACTGGCTTCCCTCAGGAGACTGGATGGTGTTGGTGCACTTGCAAGGGCACATTTTCTCTTTTCAGAAAATGACAGTGTCACGTGTGCTGCCTATGCTATTTAAAGCAGGTAGTCAAGTGCCTTGGGATTGTGTGTGTGTGTGTGTGTGTGTGTGTGTGTGTGTGTGTGTGTGTGTGTGTGTGTGTGTGTGTGTGTGTGTGTGTGTGTGTGTGTGTGTGTGTGTGTAGAACCTGTGTGTGTGTGTGAGTGTGTAAGTGTGAGTGTGTGTGAGTGAGTGCACAAAAGGTGAACATGCAAGACAAATGATTTAACTGACTTTGAACGAGGAACGATGGTGGATTCTGGCTGCACTGCCATGAATTATGACAAGAATGGCAATGCGCTGGGAGTGTGCTAATGCGTGGCAATGTCACCGGGATGTCAAGACAAACTGCCAGCTGGCGGTCCTTTCGGGGTCACAGACAGGTATGTTATTAAAGATGCCAGCAAAGCCTGTGTACAGCAGCATGTCACAGAGCTTCCAGACTGAGTAGGGAAAGTGTCACCAGATATGTTGTACAGGCAAGCTCCTTTTGCATCCTCATAAATCCGGTTCTATTTCCTTCAGTAAGGAAAATACAAAATCTGCCGTTGATTGTACACACCAGGACCGAAAGTGTTGTCCTGAAATACACTGTGACTAGTTTTAGATATACATATTGTAGGCAGAGTTTTCCTGACACATTCACGTCAGGAACTCTCACACTGGTGTTAACTGTAATGGACTGAGTACGGAGTAGTTTTGGGCACCCAGATCCTTCTCCTAACCTGGGTCTGGTGAGTCTGTGTCCTCCCTAACCCGGATCTTTTCAGTCGTACACCTGCTGCTAACACCAGGTGACGTATACAAATTATAACTTTTTTATTTTTTTTTAAAGATTTTTTTGGGGGCTTTTTGCCTTTAATCGGACAGGATAGAGAGAGATTGGGAGTGGGATCGGGAAATGACCAGCGAGTCGGATTCGAACCCAGGTCCCCGTGGGCATTCAGACCCATTCGCGCCGATTGTGCCACAGCTCCCCCGCAAATTAAAAAAAAAACTTTTAATTGTGTCACTCACTACTCTCCTCATAACCTGTAGAACCTCATTATAACATAGCCCAGTCAGTCTGCCTAGTCTTCAGCAAGTAGCTGCCAGAAGTTCCATAACTCATCATAGACATGAGGAGTTGGTTGCCACCACAAGTCATCGTGTGCCTCAGGGAATGACTGAGTTCATCAGAGGAAATTCCTGCAGAGCCGGAAACATAGCAGATTCAAAAATCGCCGATCCAGACTATTATCAGAGATCCTGACAGTAGAGCTACCTGCACCGCCCCGAAACACGGCAGATTCGCTGATCTGGACTTAGTGAGTGGATCCTTTACACAGCGCGAAAATCGCAATAAGAGTCCCTCTTTCACTTTTAGGGACAGTCGGACTCGTCAATGGATTAAATGGAGTAAATGAGTTAGCTGCGGCTAATGTAGCTTAGCTTGCAGGGTGATACAAACAACGTTAGAAGGGCATCTTAACTGCATGGGTCACTGTTTCACTTTCAGGGACTTTGTATTTCTAGTGTGGATCAGTGTCAGGCTCTGTTGTTTGTAATAGACGCACACAGTGCACAAATTCACTAAACTGCAGATTTGATGACTTCATCCAGTTGATTGTAAGACAAATATTGCATTATAGGCTAAAACACCAACATTGTAGATGTAGCTCATTTTCATATAGCTAGCTGAATATAATGATACTTTGAACTAATGTTACAGCCGTAATAGTTAATGTTTAAGATCATTTTTTTTAAATGACTCAAAGGTCTCGTAAACAAGGATCTGTTTGGTGAGTAATAATACATCACATTTATATAGCGCTTTTCGCAGTTCACAAAGGAGCTTAAACGACGAGTAACTCAGAAAGACTCAAGTCCATAAACTGAGTTGAGTTTGCCATATCTAGTATGGAGTATAACTGGGTGTAAAATCTCTCTTCCAACTGTGTCACTCAGTGGGATACAAAACTGTAAAAAAAAAAACAACTAACCCAGTAATTCAGCCGCGCTATCTGTGGCTCCTCTGGATTTCATCAGATCTCGGTCCAGCAGGGCTTTCACTGGGATGGGATCCACTGGCAGCCAATGTAGAACCACTGTTAGGGGCGATGGAGTGGAAACGAGCCGGCCTCCACTCCTACAGAGAGCTGCACTGAATAAAGACACCAGCAGAGGAGGTGGAGAACATACAATGGCCACATGGCGATGTTGTTAGGTCACTGTGTCTGGGTTAAGCAGTGTCACTGACCTTAATGTAATATAAACAGCCAAAGCACAGTATGTTTCTTCTACTGATAGCTCTAGCTCTTTGTAGAGGGTCACAGTTGAAGTAAAAAAAAAAACATATTGCTCTTACCTTTGACCTTTTCTAACAATCATTGTCTCTCTATTCCAGTTTCAGTTCTAAGGCTTAATTTTCACATTTGTGTAAACCCATTCTGCTTTTTTTTTCCAAATTAATAAATAAAACCATTTGGGAGCCATGAACATGTTTAATACAAACAGAGTTCATAGTTAGAATGGTGTCTCATGCAGTCTTGCAATGTGCCATAGCTTTAAGAAGTCCCACAGTGGATGCTGAGTTAATCACATAATTGGTATTTTCCTGAGTGCATTGTTCTCAGCAGTTCCTTGCTGTTTTCTGCACTCCTTTTTCATTTTTGTTGTTCTGTTTTCCCACATTTCTGCCACCCACGGCTGGTCTGCAAAGGGATGGTGCCTAAATACTCAAGCCTTGCGTGCCAACATCAAAGTCTGTGCAACAAAAAGAGCCACCGAAAGGGTTTTGTCTCCTAATGTTTTGTGACAGAAAGCTGGGACTACCTCGAGCCTATTTACTTTTTTTGTTAGGGGCAGCCATGGTTCTCCCCCTGCCTTAATCATACTTCAAGAAGCATTCCACTCAGGGCTCTTCAGGTAAATTATGGATTTTATGCTAAACAGCGGTGCACTGTATTTGTTCACTTTTATGAAAACTAAAGTCGCTATGGATTTTCCTCATTGTCTAGCATTGACATGTATTTGTATACTATTAGCAAGAAATATAATAGTCAAGAAAATAAAGCCCTTGCGAGATGAAAAACAGTTCCTTGATAATCACTTTCTAGGCCCTTAATATTTCTCTTCACAGCATTCTGGTGTAGAGCGGTAGTGCACATAATGCTCTAGATTGTCATTTCTATAATGGGGGTCTCTGTAATTGACAAAGAAAGACTCTGTATCCTCTGGGGTGCATGTTGCTGTAATTTATACTGTAGTTCTTTGGTAACTGTCCACCTTTATCATGGGTGTACATTTGATTTGAAGACTTTTCAGAGGTAACCTGGTGGTCACAAGTATAGACAACATGAATGTTAAGCAGTTTATGACATTATAGTATTAACTGATCAAAGGTTATCAGATAGTGGGCATTATGGCATTATTAGATCTATCCCAATACTTACCAGCTGTGGTACCATGACATTGTTGTATCACTATACATAACTGCCATGATAAATAGTGCTATCATGGGGCATATGCTTTGGCATGTTTATAACAGGTTTGGCATGTTTATGACATATTGCAAAAAAGTGTTTGAGTACATGGTTCAACACTCCCCCCCCTCCCCCACACACAAACACGCACACACACACACACACACTTTCACCAGTCCATATAGTGTCAATTGTGGGTCCGTGCTGACACCTCGAGTGTGTGTGCAGGCTGTTTGTTTCAATTACCCCATACTATCCCCCTGATCAATGGCCTCACCACTGGCTGGGTTAATGGCATGGACTGGCCAATTATTTTCAATTACGGTCATCTAACAATGGCTCTCTGTTGAGACAGAAAATAATTTGTAGGAGGGCAAAATTGATGGGAATGTTGTTGTGTTGAGGCCTGTGAAACCAAAACTTGGGGCAGGGTTACGGGGCCGTAGATGCCCAAAGACCATTTTCCCTCCACAGTTTTATCTGTGTGTTTATCTTTCATTGGAAACAGTCCATCGACCAACTCTCTCCCCTAGATGCCATTTCCAAGGGTTCTCTCAGCACGCTCCCCAGTTTCATTGACATCCCTCCTCTCTTGTTATCCAGTCAGTTTCAGAGAGCATTGGTTCTGCCATTGCTGGTCAGTCTTCAACTCACCACGGACTACTTCCTGCCTCTCCTCAGGCGGAACCATTTTGGTATGGATCACCATCTTCCTTTCCCAGAAGGTGGAGAGCCAACATTTTGTTCCACAGCCACTCCATATGAAGATCTTGAAAAAGAGAGAAAGAAAGACAGACAGACAGACAGACAGACATGAAGAAAGAAAGAAAGTGATTAAATGAAGGAATAGAGAGATGGGTGATTATGCAAGTCTCCTGGCTCCAGCCTTCCCCACATGGAAGTCATTTGCATGTGTGAGTTAAGTGTTAAGCAAGGAGCTGATTGGTGGAACCTCATCAGCATGCTGGCGCTGAAGACGAGGCTCCAGTGGCTCCTGCGTCAATGTTACATGAGACGATAAAGAGAGGTCAGCAGTAGGACAGCCCAGGGGGATTTCACACGGAGAGACGGACAGAGAGAGAGAGTGGGAGAGAGGGGAGCGAGTAAGGGAGGATAGAGGTGAGGTAGAGAGAGAGAGAGAGAGAGAGAGAGAGGGGTAGAAAAACACAGAGTGAGAAAAAGAGGGGGGAGGTAGAGGGTAAGAAAAGGAGGTAAGGCGAAGTGGAGAAAGAGATTAGAGGGAGAGACAGAGACAGAGGGTGAGAGAGAGATAGAGGGAGAGACAGAGACAGAGGGTGAGAGAGAGATAGAGGGATGAGGACAGGAAGAGTAGCAAGAGGGGGAAAAGAAAAAAGAGAGTGCCTAAGGAGAGATATGAAGGGTTTAGGTTTGGGGGATGACAGTCTTGTGTCCTTATCAACCCTCTCGAGGCACTTTCCTCACTGAGTCTCTATGGTTTAAAGAGACTGATAGAGACGCCTTAATTACCATGCCGTCACACACATAGAGACATTCGAATGTACTACTTTTGAGTAACGGTGAAAAGTGGTGAAATATTCACCATAGTCTGTCATTTGTTGTGCCTGTACTCAAAGAACCACTTTCCCCACAAGCTCTGCTATACACTAATATGTTTTTTTTTTTTTTTCACTTCAAGTGACATTCCAAGAGGCACAAGCATCAGCATAAATTTGCATAATGCAGGGTCTATTTTCCTAATGTGGTACATGACAAATGAGGGCTTATATAATATAATAATATGATGATGATGTGCTTGTTGACAAACAAGCAACTAAAATGCCCCTTTCATGGTCAATTGTGTTGAACTTTTTGATTCCTGTCAACAGTTCATGTGGACTCAGCTCTCCCCATCTAGACCAATTATTCTGTTTTAATTGCATGGAGGCGTGTGTGCATTTGCCTGGGGCCCTCTGTCACCTGTGGTTGATGGGAAAGGGAGATTGAGAGAGAGGAGATAGTGTGTGTGTGTGCATGTTTGTATGTGTATCTCTCTCTCTCTCTCCTCTCTCTTTCTTTCTTTGTATGTGTACGTGTGCATGTTTGTATGCGCATCTCTTTCTCTCTCTCTTTCTTTGTGTGTGTCTGTGTGTGCACATGTTTGGATGTGCATCTCTCTCTCTCTCTCTCTCTCTCTCTCTCTCTTTGTGTGTGTGTGTGTGTGCATCTGTTTCTCTCTCTCTCTTTCTTTCTCTCTCTCTCTTTCTTTGTGTGTGTGTGTGTGTGTGCATGTCTTTGTGTATGTTTGTTTGTATGTAGGTCTATGGCAGGCCTATTGGTAGAGACAAATAAACAAGACGAAGATCTGAGGAAGAGTATAAAGACAGAAAAAAGTATAGTTTGGGAAACACAAACAAAAAGCAAAAGGGATTGGCGTAAAGTTTGAGAGAGAGCAGTGAACGACAGAGAGAGGGAGCAGAACAAGTGATAGCAATGGAAATCTGAAGGAGACAAATGAGCCTCAGCCTTAGATGAAACAGACAACTCTGTGCACTGTGTCAGGGGGAATCCATTTCAAATTTGCCACTCTGCAAAAAGTAAAAAAATAAATAAAAATAGGAGCCGCAGGCGACGTGATTCAGAGGCCATGTCTCATTATTTCTCCATGTGTGCATAAAGGTGCTCCCCCCTCCCCGCTCACATCCCTCTCCCTCCGTGATAAAGACACGCAGGCAGGTAGGATAATTGCATCAGTCTGTTGACAAGTAAAAGATATTCCGCTGTTTGTCACTGATCCTCCGCGGTACAGACAAGACATCATTACTTATATTTGTTTATACTTCAAGGTTGCCAACCTTGTCAGATGAGTGTGTTGCCTAGTCGAGGACTTCTCAGCCCAGTCTCGCTGACCTGTGCCGTGGTATGTGTGTCGTTTGTGCCTATCCTGACTTATCCTGTTATTTTCAAGGGCACTGTGTAACAGAAATGACGTGACACTTCTCAGCAGCCATTAATTTGGGTTCTTTGAGGCAATGTGGAAACGTCGATTCCCTTTCTGCTCCCTCTTCATTTGTGTGCTTTTGTTGTTGTGTGCTTCACCTCTTTTTTTTTTCTCGAGAGCATTTTGTTTATCCATCACTCCTTTTTCAAGCTTGTGCTGTTTATCCAGGATGTGTCTCTATGCACCATTAGGGACAGACCAGCTGGGCCCCCCGTATTGGATTCTGGAGAGGTTTTCTCTTTGAGTGTTTACTCCAGCAGACACACATCGCTGAATACATGCTTGACGAGAGGAGAGGAAGGCAGGGGGAGAGAAAAAAAGTGACAGGAAGGGAGGTAGAGAGGGGGCTGAGAGAGAGAGCTTGCAAAAAAACATGCTGATTCAGTTTCACTTATTTCATTATGTATGTATATATATATATATATATATATATATATATACAGTATGCATGCATATATACACTGTATTTACATACACACACACTCTACTGATGACAAGCACATACTTTACCAACAAAGCCAGTGCTCAACGCAGCACTCTCCTCTATTTCTTTGAGTGCTGGAATTTATTCTAAGCATCATCTTTCTGCAGAGAGCACGAAATGGCTTCCCTTCCCGCCGCAGGAATGCTTCTGAGAAAGATCAATGGAAAACGGACTCCAATCTCACTTCACATTTCTCCTCTCCCTGAACGACACGCATTCTCACCAAGTGGACATTGATGTAACACTCTGTGACTGAGAAATCTCCGCTTTGAAAAAAAGATAGCACTTCAAATAATGTCACTCTAGAAGTCTTGCCACGTACACGGAGTAGTTTTTTTGGGGTGTTCACGACAACACGGAAGGAGGATCTAAGCCCCTGACCTTTTTTTTTAAGAGAGAAGATTTCTCCACCGGGCTGTGTCAAATGAAAGGATATGTAAAAACAAGGGGTCAAAGTACAAAACTGGTTTTGGCAGTTTAGAGTCAACAACAGCAAATCATATAATTGCTGTGTAAAATTACAGGGGGAAAACAACAGCAACAACAAAACTAAAAGCTTCACTGCATACAAATGGTAATTGCAGTTTGCTGAGGACCCAACTGCTACCACAGTGGGGGAGAGTGCTCTGTCAAGAGAGAACTCTTTAAATCATAACTTCAAACTATGTCAATAATGCAGAACTCATGAGTCCATTTAGAGGCTAAACTGCTTTCTCGAGCCTCCACCATGGTGCTTCACGATGTGGTCGTACAGCAAAACTCTTTCAGGCCAACACCACTGCACAGGGTAAGCTGGAGACCCCTCCCTGGCCTGGCGAATGGCGTCGGATTGCATGTTTTAACCCACGCTCCAGTGGCTCCCTTCCGCTGCCATTTGTCATCAGCGGCATGATTGACAGGCCGGGAGCTATCAGTCAGGAGGAGTGGGAAGAGCCATCTGTCTTAATCAGTGGGACTGCGCAGACAAACCCAGCACAGCATAGCTCAGACCCACCCTCCCATCCTTCCTCCCCCCCACAGCAGCATGCCCAGGGAGGGTGATGCCGAACATCTGAGCAGGAGATACAGAGAGAGAGAGGGAAGGAGGGAAACTGATATCGGATTTGAGAGAGGAAGAGAGAAAAGGCTCCTGTGTCGATGTCTTCTCCTGAGATGCCTAGCTGGGCGATGTGAAAGGACGGCCTCTTTGTTTCAGACCCCTGGCAGTTTCTGTGAGACTGTGCGACCTGTGGTCAGGGTGAAGGGGACGTTTCACCGCAACACTGCTGGATGACAGAGGACCGCTTCAAGAGATGTGTCCTAAATGGAGTTCCTGCTAATGAACTGGGGTGGGTATCCCAGTTACGTTTTTCTTTTACAAAGACTCAAAAGGTGTACCTTACTAAAGTGTTTCCTAAACCATCTCTTAAGAGTTCCCCTGTGAAGTAGAGTGTTGAGCGGCAGAGGCAGTAACCAAGCGTTCAAGTAAGCCAAAAAGGTGCAGATTTATTTATGCTGCCGGCAGGTGAACAGACAAGACGCACTTTACATTTAACAGAACTAACTTTCCCAACACAAACAAATAAAAATAGTAGTTCTACTGACTTGCAATAAATAGCTTAATTGATTAGTACAGTTATCCTCTCACCTCAGAGGACAAAGCTAGACTGCCTGCCATTACCTGGATGCAGGTTATATTCACCATAACCCCCTCCTCCCAGGAGTTAACCATCATACTTTAATCAATTATCTAAACAGACATATCTTTTTACTCTTAAACATGTATCATGCATACAATAATTCATATTTGGAATCTGCACATGTACAAATATAGTTAATTGGGCTTCTGACAGCCAGATATACAAACATTATCCTCAATGGACCAAACACCCCTTACTCAAATGGAACAGCCCATTGTTTGGCGCTCCTACATGAATAAGGAAGTAGTTTCAAATGCGCTCTGCTTCGGTTGGGCGCTGGTTATGCTGCAGGTGAGCTCCGCGATTTAAATGATCTTTCATTTTGTAGTCCAAGCGTGATCCTTCTTGCAGGCTCACACAGCACGGCGCCATGCTGTTCACCCGCGATTCCGTTTCACGTTGGTCATACAGTTCATGAAGCATTCACATACAACCCCACTCATTTAGCCTCAACAATTTCCCCAACGTCTTTCTGCGCTATTCAAAGTGACGGCACAGATTTCGCTCCGTCACATCCCCTAAGAGAAATTTTACTTCGTCTACTTTAAAAAGCCTAAATTCATGTTTCTGGAATCAATTACCGTCATTCACATAGGTTTGTGTATGTGTGAAATGTGTACAATGAGCAAGAGTCAGATCGGAGCACAGGTGATCATTATTAGAAAGAACATCAGCAAGAAATACTTTAAGACATATTTTATATTTTCCCGCCCTTGCTGTTATTCTTACTGTGTGACTAAAAGAACGGTTTCATTTAATGGTATACACACAATGAGCAATATTGCCATAGTCATGTGTTGCCATTTCAGAGCCAGTATCAGAAGAGTATCATTGAAACAAGTCATTCAGAAACCACCAATAAAAATGTTGCACAAGTAACACAGCATAGTTACAGCCAGAGGTTTCCTTCTTATGGAGAGAACAATGCAAGCACTTACAGCATTTACCTCAACAGAAGGGCATTTGACCTCGAGTTAAACAATCCTTTACTGTACATACAAAAGATTCATAACCTTAATAAGATACATTTATTATAAATGCATTATTAATGCAAAGGAATACCGAGAGTATAATATTAACATCATATAGGTATACATATATATATATCGTACATCCTAAATTGCTATGCCCATACTATTGCCTTCCAGAGAAAAGAGGTAAGGAACAGGGTGTAAGTACCATAAGCATAAAGCTGGCATAGTTGGGGGGTAATGCAAGGTCAGATCAATAGACAGTGCTGGTGAAGTGTGATGTTTGTTGTGTATGGCTCTTGAGGGACGGTTGCATAACATAACAGTGGGCAATTTCAATACTGAGTGACTGAGAGCTCTTCCAGCATCTCATCACTATCACACATGAGTGGATGGACCGAAAAGATAGATAGAGAGATGTCTAGATGGTTTGTTTGTTGGTTTGTTTGTTTAGATGTTTGGCTTTTAAGTTCTGTGTAAATTTTCCTATTTATATTGTGTATGTTCTAAGCTCTGAGAGCAACATATTTTTTTTATCACAATGAACATATTTGAACCCCTACAAATAAAAACATACAAATGTATACATACACAAAAATGCACTAGTTACCATTATATGAATCACTAGAGCTCAGACCATTTAACCCCAGGTGAAGAAATTGCGTTGATAACGGAAACAGAAGGAGAGAGTATTAGTTTATCACTGTGGTGGATAATAAGGAAAGCGGTTCTCAGCAAAAATAGACAGTGAAAAGATAATAGACAATAGACAAATTGACATCATACCAGCAACATTACATAAACTGACTCCTTGCACTGCAGTTTCAATGTGTGGGCTATATGTCACAGACATGACAGAAATGTATATTTTTAACCATTTTAGCAATTGCATTTTATGAAAGGGGAAAGTGGAGGCTACATGTGTACTGTATAGAAACCCAATGTAGGCAGGAATTACATTATATCAATAAGTTAGTAGTTTCCTCTCTCTCTCTCTCTCTCTCTCTCTCTCTCTTTCTCTCTCTCTCTCTCTCTCTCTCCCTGAATAGGGCCAGATAAAGTTACATGACTGATTACTGGTCAACTTTCTGGTCCTCACTTTTCAGACAATTCATCTGATTCAAACTGATTGTGTACTGATGGCCATTATCAAAAGGAAAATTCAATGCACAAAGATAAGGCTGGCAGTAGCAGCAGCAGAAACATTGGCGGTGTGAATACACAAACGCAATCGAGACGCAGCAGTACCACAACGCTGTCGCACATGCAACGCAGGCAGTGTGAAACGGCGTTAAAGACAAGGACAGAAGAAGACTGTGCGGGAAAAAATGTGTGGAACAGCGTTGGGATAAGTGGAGAAAAATGATGCTCCGGTGAGCAGTTCCCCAAAGTACTTAAGTATTTAAGCGTCTTTGAGAACTGTGAAAAGCGCTTTATAAATGTGATGTATTATTATTATTATTATTATTATTATTATTAATAAGTATTCGATTAATCGAGCAGCTACATCAATTCTTGAGTTTCTAAATTAACATCGAATACTCGTTAATCATGTGATGCTAGTGTTAGAAAATGTGTCAGTTTCTAAATATTTTTCATTGTTAGTATTCACTGCATCTCACATACTGCTTTGTTTGAAGTCAGGGGTGAAACAGGTTTTGGAGGGAATTGATAGCAGAGAAGAAGAGTTGATGAAGAATGTTTTGGATGGCTCTGGAAAGTAAAGCTCTTTAGTTCTGAACTCGTCTGTCTCCATGAAATTATTGCCTGCACCCTTTTTTTATACTAGCTCTCACATGCAATCCATTAGTGTCCTTGCTAAACAAGAGGAAGGATGGTGACAGCAGAAATCAATTGTTTGGAAGTTCTTTGACGAAAACAAATTGTCATTGTGATAAAAAATTATTTGTAGCAATTGTGAGTTGTGAAGGATGAATGTTTTTTTTTTTAGGAAACCATTACTTGACTTCTAAAATGATGTACTCATGTGCAAGCCCCAGCTCCTCTCTCACGGGCAGTTCCCTATCTCCCTGAAGGGAAGGGCTAATGCAAGCGACACTCTCCAGCTTTAAATCAGGCAGAAGGTAATCCGCTTTCTTAATTGGGTAATTAATGTCAGTGCTTGGCCCACCTCTCCCCGAGGAGAGGCCATGTCACTGCACAGGGGAGTACCTTTAAGCAAATCAGGAGGGGAAGCACCTTTGCACCAGAACACACTTAATCCCAGTCCACAAGCCAAAATCAATCAATATATCTCGTGCTGGTTAACACTTAGTTTTATTTAACTGGCCCATAATGGCCTTTATGTAGCGTGTGCGTATCCACTGATGTGTAAGCTAAAGATAAGCTTTTATGCAGTACAGACACCATAACATATTGGTCACAGCTTATATTAAGTGTCCTTTTTACAGTGTACTTACCCAGGTGATAAATAATGCTACCCCTAACTCTAAACCTAACCGCAAACCCAAGTAACAAAACTTTGCACCGTACTTCAATTAATTAACCCGTATTTAAAGTACCTAGTAACAGAAAACATGCAGGTATAGTGGGGAGACATTTTCAGTGTATAAAGAAGCCAGGTCTTAAAAGTACAAAAGCTTTAGAGCACAATATTAAAAGCATTGCATAAAGACACACATAAATCACAAATGTGGAGGAGTCACTACAATTTGTGAGGGAGTTTTTTTCCCCCTTTTTGCACAAACATAGAGACTGTCTCTCGAACAATGCCTTCTAATTACTGTTACAATACAGGCTGTTCTTCACCATAATTGCAATCATGGTTCAGCCAGTAAAAGCCCAGATGTAATTAGAGTAGTCTCAAACTTGTGCTGTGATCATTTGTTGACTTCTGTCAATCAACGCGGAGATCATTTAACGATTCCACACAAGATAATTGCTGGTTTAATTGATTAGCTGACTGCACCTTGACCGCATTTCTGTAAACTGTGATTCGGTTCAAAGCATTGTTTGAAACATCTTCCCCTTCTTTTTCTTCTGTGCAAAACAGCAAAACCAACTAGAGACTAGAAGGGTTTAAAGCATGTATGACGACAGTTGTTCATATCTCTGTTGTATTGTTTATGCTCAAGCCCTCGTCTCTGATTCTAAATGAACCAAGAGGAAGCCTCTCTTAGATTAAAGGTGTGGTCCACGATTCTGCTGGAAGGTTGTTGATATTTGAGCTCAACAACCAATCAAATTACTCTGCTCCCTTTTGTGTACCTGAAGCAACATGTTGATTGGCTGGAATTGTTTATGGCCTGGTCTGAGCAACTGTTTGTTTCCCGTCTACAGAGTCAGGACTGTGTTAGAAAAACAGAGTTTATTCCAGTGCACACACTGAATGGGCAGCCAAAGCACCGTGAGGAGCAATTCACTTGACACAAAGAATTTGACAAAAAGTATATTGGATTAGAAATCGCAAACAGCACCTTTAATGGAAATTGTTGCCCTCAAAATCACCAGCACAGAATTTCCATTTATCACAGGGCCTCAGAGATCAAGTATGCAGGTGACAGATGCCAGGTCAAACAGCAGCCATTGTCCTGGTAAGTACAAACAGAGGGGCCTTTCATATCATCTGCACACCACGGTTTCCCTCTACGCATCCCTCCATTTGAGTCTGAGCACGAGAAATAGCCACCATTTCTACTCCTAGACCCTTTCTACTCTTCATCACAAAGAAGGATCTTAGTGGAGGGTTGAGGAGGAAGAAAAAAAACGCTTCAGATTAAATGTCTGTCAGGCTGTGTTATTGCTGTGAATAAAAAATATTGCGGCTAGAATGGTAAATATCCCAGGAAATTAGTTGTCTCACAGTGACAGAAACACCATCTGTCTGAGGCGTGAAAAAGAAAGAAGAGAAATAATGGAGAAAAAAAGGAGGCAGGGAGGAGGAGGGGGGGCGCTTTGTGGGTGACTAAGATTTGCGGCGGAGTCAGCTGCAGAGCTGGATACTTCTCACTGAGGCCGACACCTCACATGCGTCAGCATGGAAGTTCTGGGCATGATCTCAGTGAGTACAAGAATGTGGTAGTACTTGGTAATGCTAATACTTTACTTGAATTCTGCTTCATAAGACTGACATAACCATCTCATAAACATGTCAGATGTCATACACTGTTACATCCTCGAACACTGATTGTAATAACTATTTATGACAGCGTATGACATCTGCCACGACATTGTTAAGTTAGTCCTATGAAACAGGGTTCAAGTAAAGTGTTATCGAGACCATCAGAGGGGGTGTTCTAGGTAAGTTCTGGAAGGAACACCTGTGTGGTAGAACAGTGGAACCTGTTCTGTATACCTTTGTGTTCGTGGTCTGTAAAGTGAAGGACAATAAACTATACCAGAGGAGGTAGTTAATAATCTCCTTTTTTTCCTGCCTTGCACTGAATTTCTTTCTGGCTTGTATCCATAATTCGTTGTGCCATAAGCAGACGAGTGGAACAACAGGACAAAAATGCTCTTAATTGACTTAGAGAGAGAGTGTGTCTGTGTGTGTGTGTGTGTGTGTGTGTGTGTCCGTGTGAACTGAAAAAGAGGAAGAGCTGCATATTTAATATGCAAAGCGACGTGAAATGTTTCTTTGCCTCTCTGGAGAAGGGGCATGAGAGGACAGGGAGGAGGAGGTGGGGGTGCGGGAGGGGGAGGGGGAGGGGATACCCCTGTGGAAACCTTGGCACCACTTCAGTGGCATGGCAGTGAAAGGCAGGGACCGGAGAAGGAGGAGGCCAGGGGATGAGGAGCGTGCCAACTTCGCACAGAGGGACTTCTGTCTGACAACTGGCGGCGGGGGGTGTGGGGCGGCAGCCATTTCCCAGGATGCCCTGCAGCGCTGTGCCATGCTGCGGCGCACCACGTCGACACAGATGAGCACTACAGACTAACAACACCTCAGTATCAGGGTCAACCAGAGGAATACGGCAGTCTCAGGGTCAACTGCTATGACCAGGGGTCATCACCAGGGTCAACCACATTTCTCTATACCATGCAGCCTTGGTGCTCCGAAACTAGGAGTCATGCAAGTGAGAAACCCAGGGATTGTAGCATAATTATCAGGCCGCCCACCTTCGGTGTCCGAGGATGTGGGTTTGAAACCAGCGAGGGACTTTGTATTGCAATTGTATTGTGCACCTATTATTGATTATAAAATCTCATAGCGAGTAACACATTTAAAAGCAGCTGTGCGTACTTTGCCAAGCTTAAATTCTGAGCACTTTACAGATTTTCATGATGTTAGCCACAGGCCACAGGCCACAGGCATCTATGCATCTATGCAATAAATACTCAACTGGTGCATACGGTCGACAAATATAGCTGTAACTAGCTTGCTATTCACACTTCGCCAGTGACCAACCAAGTGATCAAACACCGCAAAGCTTAATGATAATAAACTGTTAACTTTATATAGGTAGTTCACTAAAAGTTATCCACATATCATTTCATGAAGTATAATGTAGGTTATGCTAGACATTATGAATTAGCAGATAGCTAGTTAGAGATTAGATTTGCCAGAGTTGCTGTCTTTATGCCAAATAGGACTTTTTTTTGAAATTTTTAGTGTAGCAACACTTTCTTTTCATTGCACTTGGCAAACAAAACCAAAACTGTCAGGTTTTTAATGGCACACATGACACACTGGAACACACACGTGCATATATGGAAGCGACACAGGACCCACACACACACACACGCAGGTAGGCCTGAGGTTGCGGTGAATTTATTTTCTGCTTTTTTCCAATCCTGGACCGTCCTTCCTCAAGTACCCCCCAGGAGCAGTGGGCAGCTTGTAGCGCCCGGGGACCAAGTGAAGTGAACTGTCCATCTTTGGTCAGGGATGGACATGTGTTCTGTTATTTTGCATGTTTTTTCTGTTGGGATCCTTGGTGGAGGAAACCCCTTGTGAACACGGGGAGAACATGCAAACTCCACACAGAAAGGCCCGGGAGATAGCCCACCTGAAAATTCTGGGGCTCTGGGGAGGACCTGCCCCCCAGAGCCAACAGCACCCCATGTGGGAATCGTTACACACAACTTTGATTTTCTTGTATCAGTTCAATTTTCATTTATAAACTGGCGATTATGCACTTTGAAAGGGTATTCATTTGTGAAGAGAGTACATTTTCAAAGTAAGCCCAGCACAACATCACTAACTAAACCACAAAAGGCACCAGTTAGTATTCTACTAAGTTGTCTTTGTGCTGTCTATGCTGTAGATGGTGTTAACCAGGTTCATGCATGCCTTTAAAGCAGCAATACGGAATTTTGTTCCAAAACTAGTAAGCTAACTACCTAAAAGGCATGCAAAAACCTTGCAAACACCACCAACAGCCCAGATGACTGATAGAAGCTTGCCAACACATTAACTGGTGTCTTTTGGCAGTATAGCTGTCAATGGCATGCTTTTGAAAGCTTTTCTTCCATTTTTGCAGGGTGT
Source organism: Clupea harengus (assembly GCF_900700415.2). Classification (NCBI taxonomy): domain Eukaryota; kingdom Metazoa; phylum Chordata; class Actinopteri; order Clupeiformes; family Clupeidae; genus Clupea; species Clupea harengus. Next base: position 12,133,353 of record NC_045165.1, read on the forward strand.
TCCAGCCCGTTACACAGAACTACATAGCGCATATGGTGGATTGCTAGTGGGGAAGACATAGGTGTTAATCTGTCCTTCACATGACCATATGCTATCAAAATGAATTTGAGGATAGTACTAAAACTAGTTTCCTATAAAATCATACCTCAAAAATGTGTCAAATTGTTGCATAGTGTTACTTTAAGATAATTAGCTTTTTTATTTTTAGAGCAGCGTTACTTACTACTGCTTTAAATGAATCACTCCTGTGTGTCGTCCATACATGTCCCATTTCAAACTGTGAACACTGCGAGCTCTACAAAGGAAATTACCTGTCACAGCTAACAGCTATACATTATGTAAGATATACAATTATAAAGAGACTTGAAAGAAGTCTTGCAGTGATTCATCACCCACCACCACTGTAATGTGAATCTAAACCGACATGTCAGTGGAGTGTGCAGTAGAGTCTTATGTGTTTTAAATGTGAGGTATAGAGGCTTTACAGGAAATAGCCTCTGCTCACTCAGCAACATTGTAGAGTGTATGTATTTCACGATTGATTGGAATCCTAGATAGACAAACACACAATCTCTCTCTCTCTCTCTCTCTCTCTCTCTCTCTCTCTAACTCTCTCTCTTTCTCTTTCTCTCTCTCTCTCTCTCTCTCTCTCTAACTAACTCTCTCTCTCTAACTCTCTCTCTCTCTTTCTCTTTCTCTTTCTCTCTCTCTCTCTCTCTCTCTCTCTCTCTCTCTCTCTCACCCACCCACCCACACACACACACACACACACACACACACACACACACACACACACACACACACACACACACACACATAGCTGTCACCAATCGTGATTATTGTGGCCTGGTGTGGAAGCAGTTACCTGTAGCTGTTAAACAAAGCTGTTACATATTCTTATAAACAATATTGACAACCTCATTGCAATTTGTGCTTTGTGATGAATTCTGATGTCACATCCCTGTTGCACTTCGAGCTGAAAGAGTCTAAACTGGGTTTTTCAAAGTTTAAGACAACCATTTTAAAACATCCTCCTGTTATATTAGATTGCTACACTGATATGCCCCTGTGAACTCTCCCCTGCCTGGTATCAAAACAATTTACATGCACTTTTTGAAGCTCATCTTAAGTTCTACCTACCGAGTAAAAGACACCTCTGTTTCAGCGTATAATTTGGAGCTGCTGGGAATGATATGAACTCAGGAGGAGAACCTCATAAGAGTGTGCTAATCACTATGCCTGATCATGTGACACGGACTACAGAACATTTTCATGTGTATTCTTTTTTATCCAAGCAAGGCTAAGACTTTGTCATGTCACATTTTCTCTTGAAAGTCAATGACTTAATGTGAGGGGGAAAAGAGAAATTCACCAAGAAAGAAACTCACCAAGACTGGGTATTACAGGTAGGAGCTGGGTATAAAAGCCAATGGACTAAAACAGACAGTAAGACAAGAACAACTGAATGCTCTGATGATGGTTCACCAACAGCACAAGCCATCACCCTATCCCGACCTTATAGAGATCATAAACTGTGTTGTGTATCTTATATAAATTGTCTATACCATATCAAATATGGGATTTTAAAGCATTTATACATGTTGTTACAAGATGCTTGGACTTACATTTAGGGTTAGGATAATTTGCACGTGATAAAACATACTTAGCTGCACACACTATATTATTTACATAATAACTTAATAATACAATTCCTTAATTAAACCATAATAAGAACGCTTAACCTGATCTGGGACCAAGCATGTGTATCTCACTTGTGTTGAATTAGACAGTGTATCCCCTCTCCAAAATATTACAGCCCATTTGCCAACAGGACCAGCATCCCCTTTGAGACTGTGTGCGCTTTAATGGCGTAACACCAGACAACACCATTGCAGCCTGCGTTTGATCTCAGAGACACTTTTGGTGCCTACTCGATGTTTGCCCTGGGAGTGGATTCATCAAATATGTGTGAGGCCTGGATAGGGCCTAATTAGATTATGTCTCCTCAATTATAGTGCCGCAATTAATCCTGTGTTGATTATGAAGCGAGAAGAGCTGTGTTGTTCATTTTAATCAGCTGCATTGTCAATAACTTGAATCAGGTCATCGTTAGACTCCCCATTTGTCGGCCCCTTGCGGACCTCGACAAAATGAGAGGACACACACACAGCCAACATGTACAAGCACACACAGCCGCCAAGCATGCACACACACAAATACACAGGTTTATACACATACAGAAACACAAGACATGCACTACATGCACTCTCTCTCTCTCTCTCTCTCTCTCTCTCTCTCTCACGAGTACACATACACACACAGACACACTAACCTCTGAGGTATACATGTTTTCACACACAAACATCACTTTGCAACTGTCTTTCAAATAAACACATTTACTGAATTACACCTGTGTTTACAAGCAGACACATAAAGTACATGCATCTATCCACACGCACGCACTTACACACAGGCATCCGCAGCAGAAAACAGCCAGTGGAAATGCTCACATGACTTTGTGCATGTGACTCTGCAGCTCTGAAGACATGAGCGCCTCCATGCCTCCAGATTTCCGAGGTGCAGACACACTCGTTTTGGTTTAGTGATGTATGCATGTTTTCCCTCAAGCTGCTACAAACCTGGGGTATCAGAGATTCGGGTGGTCTCTACATTAATATGGGTCTGTTCTTCACACAACCCCCCCCCCTCCAACTCATCACCTCAGTCAAAGCAAAGGGCTCATCAAAGAGTCCCGCTCATGAAATTCAAATGCATGATTCCCCCCCCTCCCTTTCTTTTTTTCTTTTCTTCTCTTCTCTTCTCTTTATTTTATGCCTCGCTAGTGCACTTCACCACGCAAAATTGGCTCCCAGAGAAAAGAACTTTTCATCTTCCTGGGCCCCCGAAGAGGATGTCAGTGTGTACTTCTTTTTTTTCTTTGATAATTGCCTCTTCTGGAAAATGCCGGAATGCCATAAATATTTTGATGCTTTTTCGTGATTCCGAGAAATGAGTGGGGTGCTGATGGTCGGCCTGCTGTCAAGGTCAAAATTTTCTACAAAAGCCATTTTAGCTGAGATTTTCTTTGTGTGATTGTGTTATTTCAGTGGAAATAATCGGTGTGCTTCACTTCTAAGCCTCCTTGATGAGAAAATGGAAACAACGGCGTGTAAAACCTCCGGTGTCTGATCTTCTCCGGGCCAACTGACTAAAATCACCCGTACAAATGATAATTCTGGGAAGCACAACAGGACTGTTGAGAATCGATCATACTAATTAGCTCCTTTAAAAACTATCATTATATTAATTGGCTGATGCAAGTTGCTGACTTTTTTGCTGGTGGTTGCGAGTAAAGCTTTCAAGAGAACTGAGACAAATGGATTGCCTGAGAGACAGCAGAGAGGCCTTACAAAGGGCTGCTGAAACACAAGGATGAAAACTAATTTCCTGTTTCAAGCTTGTGAATGGTACATAAGAACGTGGCTGTTTGAAATTTTGAAATTTAATCTTTGAAACCATAATGTTAAACACTGATGAGGCTGTTGCTTTGTCTTTAATTTGCTCGCTCGTTACTGCTGTCTCCGTGACTTTGTGTCGGAGAAAGAGTGTGTATTATGCAGTGGCATTTGGGGGGTCAGCTTTTTCCTCTGAGTATACACAGAATTTAGGCAGTACAACACATTTCAAAGTTCCCAGTTTACAATTCAATGTGTAAATATTTTCGGCACCCAACACACATTTCTTTTGCCTTCTTTGGGAGGGTCAAGGTCTTAAATGTGGGGGATCAAAACCACCCAACCCCCCTGTAATTTGCACCATGCTTGGAGGTACACTCTCACAAAACAAGTCTTACATGCAGTTATTACACTCCTGTTACCCAGACCTAAGCATCAATTCACTGAGTACATTACTAACTAACAAACCCCATTCATCAATAAATTAATCATATCAGTAACTTTACTTTATAATTAAACGTTGGAACTGATTTCCCCCTCACATCCACACACTAGACTCCGTTACAGAATTGAAAACTCTTCTTTTTAACCTAGTTTACTCATTGCATGCATCAACTGCATTTTAATTTACAATACCAATTTTATCTCATTGCTGAGCTTTGCTCTGCCCCCGATTGCACATTTTACTGTTGATTATTGTATGCCTTATTGTTGATCTCATACAATGTAATGTGACCTTGAGTGTCATTAGAAACAAGTATTATAATTATTGTTATTGTCATTGTTGTTATTGTAATGATATTATTATGTCATTGTGGTCAGTGAAAACCAGTGATACCAATGCCAATTCATTAGTCCTGAGCATGGTAGCTAGCTAATTGCACATTAGCTAGCACACAACACAGACAGCATGGGAAGTATTGTGTCTTCTGAACCCTACATTAGCAGGTGATAAGACTCTACACCACTATGGTAAGCTTTGTAGAGCAGAGCACACCACATTACACCTGTCATATTTAAGTTCCTCGATTTGTTCCGGGGTAATGGAGATGATGTGCCTGGGGAATAAGTATGGATTAACCAATAAGGTACCTATCATTTCTTACACTGTTTGTTATTATTATTATAATAGAGCCCTGCTGGTATGTCATTACGCTGTGCCATTATAACACACACAGAAAACAAACACACACGCAAACACACACACACACAGAAAGCCACCAGGCACATACACACAAAGCACACACCCATCCACAAACACACTCATGGCACACTCACATTTATTCTGTTTCTCCCAGATAAACACACAAGCCCAGTCTCGAGTCATTTCCTTAATGTTAAGTCGTCCCACTAAGCCTGGGTGGTGTTGTCTATGAAAATAACAGACTTCATTATGATGCTGGGGAGGCTGATAAACGCATTTGTTTTGCTCCCGTCTGCCGGTCACGTGGACCGGGCCGGTGTGTGTGTGTGTGTGTGTGTGTGTGAAGCTTCTTCCCCTTATTGGGTACATCCATATGAGACCCTACACACTGATCAAACTGTGACAGTTAGAGGTGGAGACCGACTGGACACCGCACCCCTCGGGGAAGCTCGCATATGCTTACACAATAAATTCTGAAGGGGACGCAGTCGAGGGTGAGAGAGAGGTGGATAGTGTGGTTGAGAGCGAGAGAGAAAGAGAGTGAGAGAGCGAGAGAGAGAGAGAGAGAGGAAGAAGTGGGGTAGTGTACTTGTGGGAGGGAATGAGAGTGAGAAGAGAGAGAGGGAAAAAGAGAGGTAGTTAGAGAGAGAAAGAGAAAGATGCAGGGAATGTAAGGAAGAGAGAGAGGGAAAGAAAAAAGTGAAAAAGAGAGAGAGGAAGAGAAAAGAAACAAAAGAAAGGAAGAGTGTTTTTGTCTGTGTTTGGGAAGTAAGGAGAGCGAATGTGAATTTGTCATTTGCTTTATTACCCCTTGAGCACCAAACAAGGGAGCCACTGTGCTGTGAGTAGCACGCAGTCGCAAATTAGTTTGCAGACCAACTGGAGGTTTGGACAAAATGTGTTCACTGAACTTCATAGACAAGTTGTTTTTGTGGCTGTTGTTGTGGACTTGCACAGTTATCACTACAACAACTTGACCTCTCTACTTGTAAAAACAAAAAAGCAGACTAAATGTAAAGATATTTACGAACTAATTCTCACTAAATTCGGGTACTATATAAAAAGGAATTGTTTACACGTGCAGTAATGATTTGGTTCTCATTGTTTCAGAGAGCATTAGACAGATAAAAAATAGCCCAGAGCAAGTTTATCTGCAATGAATTATTCATTAAATGTGGTGCCATGATTAATATCTGATCAAACGCAAACAAGGCCACACGGAGACCATAAATTTGTGGCTTGGTCGTGATTATGTCATCTGTTTTTGTATTCAGGTCTTGTCCACAGGTTGGGCCGTGTGTGGGATTCCAGTGGTAAAACATTCCTCGAGGCCATTTCTCTCATGTGTGTGAGTGTGTGTGTGTCTGTGTGTATGTGTGAGTGTGAGTGAGTGTGAGTCTCTCACACACACTCTCTCTCTCTTTTCCTCTCATATGCGCTGTCTAAAACGAGTATCAACCTCTATGTTTGTCTTATCCACGTTTGTAAACATCAGATTATTTACGATAGCCTTCACACAAGTCCCAAGGCTAAAAAGAAATAAATTATACATATGGACTTGCACCTAGGAAAAACATCATCTATAAAAAATATGACCACAACAAGACATGACCCACACATAGTAACATCCATACATCCTTTTGATGAAGATTTAATAAAGTCAGTATTCGGTACGCCAAACCAAATCACGACATTAACCTGACGATGCCGATGATTAATCTTATCAGTGTTAGGCATCTCGAGTGATGCCTTTTATGTGGTTTCACACTGACTGTTGTCTGACCGTGACTAATTACATTTGGCTCTGCCTCCTCATTGACCCCAATCAGTAGGCGCATCCTTATCATAACCTGAAAGCTCGTGTTTGCACAACAGAGGGTGACTTATATAAGCCCATAAACATTTTTATAATCCCCTCTTTCAAAGGATTGCATGCCATAACATGCCAGGAAGTGTATTTATGTGTGTGTGTGTGTGTGTGTGTGTGTGTGTGTGTGTGTTTGTGTGTGTGTTTATGTGTCAGTGTGGGTGTGTGTTTGTGTGTTTGGGTGCGTGACTACATGTCACATAGAAAAGATGGGGAAAGAGTGCTTGAGAGAAAGGAAAAAAGCGCCGCTACACTTAACTGCTCTTTTTATATCGTGAGCACATCTCTATGGAGGGGTTGTCAGTGACACCCACTTTCACACACTCACTCTTTCGATGACGACGCAGACACAGGTTAGGGTGATGTGGTGTGGATGTGTGTGTGTGTGTGGGGTGGGGGGATGGGGGGGTTGTCAGTGACACCCACTTTCACACACTCACTCTTTCGATGACGACGCAGACACAGGTGATGTGGTGTGGACGTGTGTGTGTGTGTGGGGTGGGGGGATGGGGGGGGTTGTCAGTGACACCCACTTTCACACACTCACTCTTTCGATGACGACGCAGACACAGGTGAGCATGATGTGGATGTGTGTGTGTGTGTGTGTGTGGGGTGGGGGGTAGCACTTTACTACATACCTCCAGAGATAGCCACCTCGGCACGCAGGCCCCTCTACCCCCTATTCCATTTCTAGGTTCTTAGTTCCATGGTTCTGTACAATGCCAGGGAAAAAAGTTTGTCTCCATTTCGGTTGCTTTTTTGGTGTTATGAGTTGACAGAATATCTTTCACGTTCTTTTTAAAGCACAAATCACACTGAATTTTTACATGCTCTCACATGGATCCTGACAAATACACGCACACACACATTCACACTGTGGTCTTTTGCTTAAAAAAGATTGATGGAGATCATTTCCAAACAGTCTCTTATATGTTTTTCTCTTAACAGTGTTTGGAAATTATCTCCATCAAAGATGATCAAACCATCACTTGTCTATGTGAATTACCAGACACCACACAGCCAACAGAACATAATGTTCTTTTTTGCATTGATCCAACAGATGTATGATAATGTACCTCAGATCTGAGGGGCTATAAGCACTCATAAGCAGGTCATGTTGTTTCTGTAATTACACAATAGCTACCCAAGCAATCACTCACTGAAATGATTTTGAAATATGCACCGTTGAACGAAGGTGTTATCATTGCAGAAAGAATTAATGCATTTTAAACGCGCTGCCCTCAGATCACTGACATTACTTTACATTTGTATTCTGGCCATTACAACAGAAAACAGAGTGGATAATGGGAGTCAATGTTCAATGTTTGCGCTGGAGCTGTGATGTTTTTTAGCAGCTCAAGATCAGTGGCACATTGCTGTCCACACAGAAGAGCATGCCTACAACATAGGCTGCACGGTATGCTAATATGCTGTTGTGTGTGGGTGGTGTGTGAGCATAGTCTTTGATCTCTCACGTAGCCCAGAGAAACAGAGAGAGAAGGAGGGAGAGAGAGCGAGACAGAGAGAGGGAGAGAGAGAGAGAGAGGGAGAGAAATCATGAATGTCATCCATTTTTCTTGTGATTCATTGTAAACCCATAGCTCCCTTGTTTTCTCATTTTGAACCCAGTGTTTCATCAGGCTTCCACATGACTCCCAGGTGAGCCAGCAATGGGCAAAACCCATTTCCAGCTTTACGGTGCCTTGATGAGGCAGAAACTACAACAGTTTCCTTAACAAGCCTCCATATAAAAACCCGTGCCTGTAAAAAAAGACTGGTTCATTGCGAGCCGACGCATATCACACTGACTGTGCCGTTTCTTTAACTGGAGGAGAGATTGAGGGGGAAAAGGGGGAGGAAAAAAGGAAAAGAAAAGCGGTGTGATTTAGTTAATCATCCAGCTCAGGCGGGCCTCCACTCATCAGTGTCTGCCGAGACCAGAGGGAAAGAGAACAGTGCCATCTATTGATCCTGCCTGTGACAGAGAAGGACGCAGAGGTACAGACGCACTACTGCCCTGGAGGGCCCACCACAATTCTCCATCTCTCTCTTTCCCTCACTCACTATATCTGTCTCTCGGTCCTCTGTCATTTAACCATCTTAATTCATTGTCAGTCTGTGTCTCTCTCTGTAAATGGTTGCATTTCCCTCCGTCTCTCTCTCTCTTTCTCTCTCTCTCTCTCACACACACACACACACACACACACACACACACACACACACACTCTCTGTAAATAGTCTAAACTATGTATATGCTCACTATAGATCACTGTATACCTCCTGTCTTTACACAGGTAATATTCCGCAGAATAGGAAATCATTATAAGAAATCATACCGTCAAACAGACAAAATTGACAAAGAAAGAAAAATCCACAATAGACTGTATATAGATTCCAGACAATGGAACATTTAGCACATACAAAATAAATACTTGAATAAATGGTCATAAATAGTTCATAATCCCAAAATGTACTTCAGTTAGTAGGTTGATAAAACATTGAAATATACGCAATGCATTTTAGAGCATTCACAAAAACTGTTGCGAAAACACTTTAACAGTTGATATCATTGCTAATGTCGTTCTAATATGACTTCCATACTCTGCGCATTCGCTCATACCTTGTTAGAATTTGCAGCTTTGTACTTTCTCCTGGTGGTAACTCACTGCAAAGTGCGGTGATTGCTTCCTAGCGAATCATTTTCAAACCAAACAACGCCCTTGCCATCTTGAACCCCACCGCGTGAGCCATCTCTGTTCTCGCCGCCGTCTCGGCCTCTTTCGTAGATAAAGGGACAAATTAAGTGTGAAATGCATCAGGACTGCTGAGCATCTAACTGCATCCAATTTTCACCCACGCTCATCCCGCAAACACCTCATCGAAGTAGTCATTTGTCTGCTATATCGTGCTGCATGGTAACCATAGCATAGCCATTGGCCTTAGGACTGTTCCAGATTGGTTTACAATGAGCATTTCAATGTAACCGTTGTTCACTGTCGATTTTTATGGCCTCTGTTATTGTTTATCTTCTGAGCACTGTGTGCTCAGCGCGAGCAGGCATATTTTTCTACTCCGCCACAATGTTTAGTCTGTGCTCTCGAGCAGATGAGCATTAAGTCTCACAGCACACATATGCTCTGTCTGTCTGGCTCTCTCTCTCTCTCTCTCTCTCTCTCTCTCTCTCTTGTTCTCTTTACAAAGCACATACACACACACACACACAAAAACACACACGCACACCCATACACGCAAACACAGAGACACACAGCACCCACTTATTTCTCCTCTCCTTAACCAATTCCACTCTTACCTTACATGCGCCATACTGGAAAAATAGCAGACAAGAGGAACAAATTGGCCTCTATTTGTGAGCCCACATCTCTGGACTCGTTTTGGTGTTTGCAATGAGAGCATGTCAAAGCCCTCACCAGCAGGTTAGAATGAATGCCTACTGGAAGGAAAGCGTAATGACACATAGTTGCATACATTTTCAACAATAATACATGTATTGGCTTTCTCAGTCACTCAAAGAATGTGTTATTTAAGCAATATGACACGAGTGAGATTGGGGTTGGTAAAGGATATCTCTAACCGCAGTTATATACAACAGGTCTACTACCAGCTAATTCAGGTTGAAGACACCAGATTTTGATTATTCATTCTCTGCTCCAAAAAATTGTTTCAGTGTTCAGTGTCAAATGTTGCGAAGCAAAGAATATTGTCAGTCTGCGGCAGAGTCAGAAAGGCTACTTATACACTAATTTGTGCACGCACCTGTCTTTACGTTACATGTTCATCTGTGCACACACCTGTCTTTATGTTACATGTTCATTTGTGCACACACCTGTCTTTATGTTACATGTTCATTTGTGCACACACCTGTCTTTATGTTACATGTTCATTTGTACACACACCTGTCTTTACGTTACATGTTCATTTGAGCACACACCTGTTATACTGTATGTTACATGTTCATTTGTGCACACACCTGTCTTCACGTTACATGTTCATTTGTGCACACACCTGTCTTTACGTTACATGTTCATTTGTGCACACAGCTGTCTTTATGTTACATGTTCATTTGTACATTCCCCCAACTCCATTTGTTCCCCTTCTGAACTGGAGAACTATCTGCTCTCGCTTTGAATGAATGGAATGTTGATGTTGTACAATTTAACCAAGGATTTAGGTTAAAGCAAAGATTGTAGACTACTCCGCCTCAATCCTCTCTGGTTTATCAAAGTTTACCAAATGTGGAGTGATTGAGTCCGAGTGGGATTGTGCCAGGATATCCCAACTCAAGGAAAGCCTGTCGTTTAATCAGAAATTAATACATTGTTTGACTGGATATCACTGTTGTATAATGTAAATTAAAGGATTGTGGTTTTTTTTTATGTCATCACACTTACTGGAAATGTGGTTGTCGTCATTCCTGCCCAGATAGAAATCCAGATGGGTCATCATGCAGCTGTTGTTGGAGACCCTGTCCCTGACAATAAATAAAGCTAAAGTTCAAAAGCCTGAGGTAGACTGAAAAAATGATCTAACACTCCATACGTTGTTTCATAGGGAACACACTCTTTCATACTTTAGCAATGGAGACTTCTCACAAACAAGGTTTGTAATATCTACACCGCTGAAAACACTTTAATTGAATTCCTGTGCTGAGCCTTTGAAATAGCATGTGGATGCAAAAATCACTTTTTTCCGTGTGACCATCTGCTTGTGCCATGCTTTGTTATTTGTTTTATTTAGGTATTGGGAGAAGCCCTTCCTTGGACTAAAAATTAATCACTTGTCTATTCTTCCAAACTTGCTATTCCATTTTCTTCCTAGACATTTGAGATGCAACTAAAGAATATAATTACTTATTGCTGTATACTATTTCACACCAGCAGGTAATGATTATCTCTCCACAGCTTCACTGTTGATGAAGTCATGAGTCTCACATCACAAAGTTGAAAAGTTAAAAAACAATGAGTGCACATATCAATTGTCAATAAGTCATCAGTCATGTATCAATTGTCATAAGGCTTGGCCCAAGTTTTCATACTTAGACATCTTAAAGGAATCTCTGTCTGCTTTTACACACGCTACATACCCATGATACCAGCATTTAACCACAACAGTCCAGTTAGATTAGCATTAACATTTTTATTATTATTATTATTATTATTATTATTATGTTTTTCATAGGTATTCAAGGTTATTTCATTAATCACCTGGCATGATTGCAATAAGATGGCAACTAAGGTTAAGGGTTAGAATGACATGAGATGCAGATGGGTTGGCCAAATATTACACATTCTACCAGATGATGAACACCTCATTCTAATGGACCTTTGTGGTCATTAGGTTGTCTTAGTTAGAGCAACTAACTGCAATTCTTTTTCTTAGACAGGGGCATTCTTCATGAAGCAAAGGCTTGTGTACTTCACATTTAGTTGGCCACTACTGTTGGAAGAGCACTGCACAGGATCTTCCTGATTTCCTTGACATTGTTACTTTACATAGAAAGTAAAAGGTAATAGTAGAAAAGTAGAAAATTGTACAAACTCTGACTGACAGCACCCCTTTAACATGCGCGCATGTTGTTGTTAGACACCACCGCAGTAATGGCGACTTGTTTTCTTCCGGTACTTTGCTGGATTAGTCTATCAGAGTTAGCATTCCTCCTTATTGTGTACAAAAATCTTGCTCCGAACATTGATTATGATTATAGGCAGTTATATTTTTTGTGGCTTTCACAGTTCGTCGATATAGACAAACTATATGTCAAAATACCGTAAAACTCACTTAACTCACTTAACAACCAAAGAAGTTTCACAGTATAATAAAGGTGTCATGTATCTTGACGTGCAGTGAAAGGAGATCAGTAAAAACAAACATTATAATCACTTACTCTTAGGTGTCCACTAGAATAAGGTCATACTAAGGCACTCCTCTGTCAAGTTATCCATGTTTTTATCCACAATGTCCAGAACAAATCCACACCAACCAATACAATAAAGGGATATTTAAAAAAGAAACGTAAATTACTTCTGGTTCACAGCTTCTACTGCAATATGCATGGTTGGACACGTCGTCGTCTCTGCTTTAGAAAGACACCTCAGTCATCAGGATGAGCCACAAGTATGTGTCCCACTCCATTTGTTGGTAATCCTCAATTTTGCACATGGAATGGAAACATGGAAAATAATATATAATATAATATAATATTGTATATAAATTAGTGCTGTCAAACGATTAAAATATTTAATCGCGATTAATCGCATTTATGTCATAGTTAACTTAAAATTAATCGCGATTAATCGCAAATTTGTAAATTTCCCTTCGTTTATTTATTTTTTCCATCATTTTATTTTATTTGAATGCCCTTATCAACATGGAAAAGTGGATTGGCTTGCTTTAAGCAAATGTTTTATTTTATTGAAAACCAACATTGCCAAACAGGGCGGTACAAAATAAAATTATAAAGTGCACATTTCAGGTAAACAAGGACTCAGCCTATAGTGCAGTTAAACCATGGCTTAATATTTTCTTTTTTTCAAGTTTTCTGGGAACATAGCAGTCAGGCCTCTTATTTCAGAAACAATGAACCGTAACAGTTAGGTTACCAATAAAAGGTAAGCCTACTACTTCTTTGCTTTCAGCCAGCTGCCTGTTGACATTTTTAGACAACAGTGAAGCTCGCTTCTTTTGCACAACACAACTTTTAAAAGTAAACTTTCCATTCAGAAGCTTTTTATCATCCATTTCGCCGTATCGCGCTCACCATTCACTCAAACCGTAACGTTAACCTACTACACAGTTTGCGGGGCCAAAAAAGACGTTAATCTAAAAAATAAATAAAAAAAGATTGCGTTAATCTCGCGCTAAAAAAATGAACGCCGTTAAAATGAGCTTGCGTTAACGCCGTTAATAACGCGCTAAACTGACAGCACTAATATAAATATGAACACTTGTCATTCCTCAATTCCATCTTGAATAGCTTTTGATTAAAATGAGATTTGTGTTCCAAATGTTTTCATGTAATGGCATACTCTTGTGTACACACGTTTCTATGTCAAACCTGACCCTGACAAATTAAATTTCCCACTTGCATCCAGAGTAATCTAGATCGAAAAAAAAAAAAATGAAGCGCTTACATTTTGTGAAGGTTATCAATATCTTTCAGACATTTTAGATAGCATACAAGCTATTTAAGTGGTATTTCTTGATATTCTGAGGGGTTATCTCTAACATATCCTCTGCTATCTGCCACCGTCCTATGGCAAGACTGAAAAGTAGGCCATGGAATTTGGGTGTGCAATTATAGGCGAAAATTGCCCAAAAATGCCAAGTTTCTAAGAGCTTACCTTAACTCCTCACCACAAGAACACACTCACAGACACACACACACACACACACACACACACACACACACACACACACACACACACACACACACACACACACACACACACACACACACACACACAGCTTTACATCAAACTTCCAGTGACAATCCAGTGTCCCCCAACCCACCAAGTCAACACAATCTCTATTTGAAATAAGTAGACAAATACATAAATGGATAAAAAAAACTAAACAAAGAAAATAAAAATAAAAAATCTTTCCTAGCTTTTTTGTGACGGCTATGCGCTGTGACAGGGACGCCATCAGACACAGAGAGGATGGGAAGAAGAGGGGGGTGAGGAGGGGAGGATGAGGGGGGTGAGGAGGGGAGTAAGAGGGGGGTGAGGAGGGGAAGAAGAGGGGGTGAGGAGGGGGGGGTGAGGAGGGGAAGAAGAGGGGGTGAGGAGGGGGGGGTGAGGAGGGGAGAAAGAGGGGGTGAGGGGGGAAGAAGAGGGGGTGAGGGGGGAAGAAGAGGGGGATGAGGTGCTCTATGGAGCTCAGAAGTGGCTCGTCTCTGTTCCACTGGCACTGGTGTATTGATCAAATCAATCAGTTCAGACAGAATGGAGATGGAGGGAGAGCATCAGAGGAGGAGAGGGGAGACAGCAGGGGGAGAATGGGCTGGTTGTGGTGGAGATGGGGTGGGTTAGAGTTGCAATTAGGATTTGTACTTAGGATAAAACTGCACACAAACAGCTTCCACAGGGGAGAAGGGGGATGTGTGATGGGCAGTCTTGTAAGGATTGGTGTGGTAGTGACGAATGAGGTAATGTTACAAACAAACACACACACACACACACACACATTCACATGCACACAGACACACAGACATAAATACACATACACAAACACATGGTATACACACAGAGTCATGCACATACAGTATGCACACAGAGTGATGCCTGCATGTTATGACGGTTAGGTCATGACTAAAGTCTAATCATTCATACAGAACTGTTTGGTCAACCCTGATCTGTGGCTGGCCTTTCCCATGTATGCGATTTGTGTCACATTTATAACATGATGCCTAACTACATGCATGCTGTCACTCTACAGCTATTAGACTACTGCCCAACATAATGTCACTGTGCCACCTTGACATTTCACACTGGGGGAGGGAAGAAGGACTTTGACAGATTTACCGCTGTACATACGGATAATGCAGTGGAGCAAATGTGTGGGGGGGGGGAAACGATGAAAAATGGAACGGCGAAAAAGAAGAGTTCATTGTCACAGAACTGAAAGGGGACCTTTGACGGGCGAGAGGAGTTGCATATGAAACAGCTGCAGCAGAGACCTAGTCACTGGCTTACATCTCATTATGCCAGACACAGAGATATTACTTGTGTTGCCATAAACTGGTCACCAAGGAGACCATATCTGAGACAGTCAAGCAGAAAATGGCTCTGTGACTTAGGGCTCCCTCAGTTTTAATGCGCAGACTTTTGAGGGAGACAGAGGAAGGAGAGGAAAGGAAAGGGAAAGAAAGGAAGAAAGAGAGGGAGGGAGGGAGGGAAGGAGCGTGAATGCAAGAGAGAGAGTAAGAGGAAAAGAGAAAAGAAGAGCGAGGAAAGGCTTTGGAAAATCATTGTTAAGGAGAAAGAAGCAATTTCCATTTCCATATGGTCTCCCCATCTCATACAGAGCCCTATGCAAATTCTTGCTCTACAGATATACTGAGAGGCTGTAATCTCAGGAAATATATGGCTGTCTATCATGTAGCAGTGCTTCTGTAATCACCTGCTAAAACATACTGTGTCCTCTTTTACTGGTTGAGAGGAAACGGTATGTTTAAAATGCTACATCTGGTTGTTCATACTTCACACATGACAAAATTATGCTGTTGTTTTTTATCAAGCTTTATGTCAATTCAATGCATATGTCTTCCAACAAAATGTGTTGAAAGGTCAATTCAACTCAATTCAACTAAAAGGACATTTTCATAACTGGTGTCTCCATTACTTCTCTCACAATGCAATACCACATTTTTACACGGACACAGATGATGTAATGACCACAATCCCTCATCACGGTCATCAGGGGTATTTAGCATACATAGGCCCTCTCATGTATGAGGCTAATTAGCAGGCTCAACAGAGGCTCATATAGAGGTTGCTATATATAGTAGTTGCATCATAACTGCATAGGTTTCATGTAGTCATATATTTTTGTTGAATGTGTGCATGCATGACAGCTGTGTACTTTATTACACTGTAATTACACATTCTACTACACTAATACATGCATGTGAAAACTACGTAAACTTTATAAAAAAAAATAAAAAAAGTATGACCTAACAGCTAACTTTAATCATCTATTGATTGTTTTTATGTAGTGAGAAATCTGCTCACCTTGTGTGCGGAGAACGGATGTTTGTCTTGTATAATCTCTGAGCTCTGGAAAAGTCAACAGGCCCCTCTCCTACGCCTCCGGGAGCCCGACAGAGCAAACAAAGGGTCTCCTCGGCGATCAATACTGATCTCTGTAGCCTCAAGGGTCAATCCCAAAGGTCATGCTGCCTATACCGCTTAGCATGCAGTGTGCTTTTCAGCACAAGAGATGCCGCATCCAGTCATGTGACCTAAGTGTGAAATAAGAGCAAAATAAGTCAAAAAGCTTTTACAGTTATTATGAAAAATGAACTAGTCAGTTTCCGGTGACCTTTTCCATTTAGGTTGTGAGCAGATGAATGTATGCAGCATTGCAAAGTTTGCAAGTGTTTTTTTTTTTTTAATCAACATCCGGAGGTATGAGGCAGTCTGTGAAAACTAGGTGAAGTGCAATAAATACAGAGGGCCAAGACGGAACTGAAGGAGCAATTTTATCAATGCTTGCAATTACCCAGGCGAACCCTTAACTGCACAGTACCTTTCTTAGTTCACACTGAAACAATAGGAAATATTAAACACCGGTCTGAAAGGAATAAATCATTTGATATAGCAACTGTTTCTTCAGCGAGAGACCAGACACTCATCAAAGTAGTGATTCATTCAAAGAACATTAATGATGAACCCAAGCACAAAAAGCTCTACCCTCCCCTCTCCTAATTAGTGAGTTCTCTGTGAGAAGAAGGGAAAAAATCTCATTATCAAACAATAAAAGGGATAGATGTGCCGCGAAAAAGGAGAACAAAAAAGGCAGCCGTAATCTTTTCATACGAGTAACTGTATCTGGCCCGCGTCCAGAGCTTAGCCATGGTGGTTTGCGTGCCGTCCTTTGGAATCAATTAACAGTTTTCCCAGCAGTGTAGGAGAGGGGGGCTGAAGAAGAGCTTCGCCCATGCTGCTAGTATCAATCTGGTCAGTCTTGCATGGCAGAGGAGGGAAACTACTAGTGCGCTAAAAGCCAGTAAATCACACTGTTAAAAGTCATTTAGGCTCAAATTAGACACAATACCATTAGGCCTCACATACACACAACTGCCATCTTGGCTGCCGTGTGTTTAACATTGCTGGAGTCTCCTGGTCATCGTCAATACTTAATCTGTGAGGTTTAGATCCTGTAACTATGTACTGTATGTGTTATGTAACCTTGGCCAATTATTAGTAATATGAAGTTTAAAGAATGGAAAGTTTGGGGAAGAAGGTTTGTCTATACCTGACGCTTTGTCCTATTTCTGCACTC
This sequence comes from Clupea harengus, assembly GCF_900700415.2. Taxonomy (NCBI): domain Eukaryota; kingdom Metazoa; phylum Chordata; class Actinopteri; order Clupeiformes; family Clupeidae; genus Clupea; species Clupea harengus. Next base: position 12,150,841 of record NC_045165.1, read on the forward strand.
CCTACATGAGCATATTTTTGTAAAATATTGTTAAAATTAAGACTTCACCACCACAGTTCTTTTCCGAAATCCATATTACTCTGTGAGGATTAGGTAAGGGGAGATAAGATGGATAAGGGGAGTAGTTCAGCATAATCACAGTTACATCCCTACATTAGGTTTAAGATCCTTAAACGATCAGCTTGATCTACCCTTGCTTCACATTCCCAGTATAAACTGAAAGACACAACTGACAGAACTCACACAAATTCACCACGGGCCTCAAACTGTGCTACAACCAGCAGTCTGCCTACTAGCCTTTGGGTGGTGCATGGGCATACCTTGCCTGATTGTCCACACCGGAGAAGGATAAAAGCGATGCTGGTTGCCTCTGGAGAGAGAGGCGTGCACTTCCCCTGAGGCTGGAGTGTACCATGCTGTCCTTTGTGCTGACTTTGATATCCATCCCCCTGGATATTTTTAAGGTAAATTATCTATTTATTGAAATAAAAGCCACATTTCTTTGATGACTCAGTCTTTCTCCACTTTATGTTTCGGCCCATGAATCAGGTCATAATACAAATGGGGAGTTGTCCAGGATCTTTTGATCTTTTTTTGTGGAGACTAGACAGCATTGTGTCTGTAGGGTGAGTGACACTCTGCCTCACCTGCCTCATATGACCGCACGTCCCTGCTGTAGGGTGAGTGACACTGTGGTGACTTTAGTTAGGGTGCTTCAGTTGAGTGGCTTTGCTGCCTTTCCATCGCAGCACTTATTTAGCTTGGCACACCGCAAAAAAATTAGGTAAGCATAGTTCGTTTTTTGATGACGGTTCTTGGTGTTTGTGTCAACATTGTGGCTTGTGGTAAGCACATTGTTGTGCAGTAAACCATTTCATACTGATCCTGACTTCAGTGCGGTATGTATTTCTGGTTAGCATTTTGAATGTAGCTGTGTTTTCATGTGTAAATCAGCCTTCATCGGTGCCCAGACATAAGCGTTCATGAGGTGAGCGTATCGTGTTTTGTGTGTTGTGTGTTGTGACCTTTAATGTTTGTGTATTGTAACCTTTGGCTTTGATAAGACTGCAGGCAAAATTGGATTGGTTTCTTAAATGAGATCTTTTGAGATGACTGTCTGGTCTGTTATTTTCACTGTTGTTTTATTAAGTGATCAGTTCAGATTTGTGCGTCCAGACCTCATCAACCTGCATGGGTTGCTGTGGCAACAATGTAGGCGTCGTAACTACAGTAAGTTCCTTCAAGCTTTGCCTGTACAGAAGCCTCCCCCAAAGTGCCAGCAGACAATCTATTTTGGCATGTCTGCACAGACTGTTGTTCTCTATGCTGTGAAGTCGACACTCCTCCATAGCGCTCTCAAAGAGTATAGAAGCAAGGAATGAATCAGTGTAAGTTCTCTGGCGCTCTGCTAATAGCAGCATGAATTCCACTATTTCCGTCACTCTAGATTTGACGTTGCGTGGCGCATTGCAAGTGACACAAAAGACACTTTGAAGTCAGCTTTGAGTGGCCAGTCCGTCCAGACTGCGACACATCTGTAGAAATCCATGGTTTGTATCCGATTTGCATTATAAAAGATTATTTCATGTGTTTTTTTTTTGGCTGTCTAGACTTCAAAAATCAATCTGGCTACAATCTGGATATGCCAAAATGGGATTAGGACTGACAGTCTGAACAAGGCTCTTGTGTGGTAATGAGCCACACTAGTCTGGATCAGTATGTTGTGGGTGTAGCTTTCCACTTTTGATTGGTCACTGTTGTGCATGCTACACTGAAATTTGTAGAGTTCAGTAACTTGTTGTGTATGTGACCGCTTGCAGGAGGGCAGTCCAATGCTGGAGCAGCTCAGCCAGCAAGGTGTGACTGCAGCCATTTTGTTTTGTGGCACTCTGATTGTGATTGTTGTGTTGTGGCCTTCCAGTTGTGTTGTGAGCTGCTGCACTGAACGGAACATTTTGGCTATAGTATTGGTGTTTGACTTGTGTGGTGGTGGCCTCTGTTCACCTGTGTGTTAGGGCGCCTATTGCTATATTATTTGATTGAAGTGACTTCGTAGTGACTTTGTGTTGGTGACCCTTTTGAATTTTGTCTGATGTGTTGCACAGTTTTGTAGTCCTATATCTGGTACTTTGAGCCTTTAGTTACAGCAACCGTGTTGTTTTTCACTTTTGTCCCAGTGACAATTTTAGAAGTCTCTATGTAGGGCCAGCCTCCACCGTGGCATTCCACCATATGTGTCCTGTGTGTCAGGTGTGGAGGACCGAAGACTGGATGAGCCTGCAGAGGGCCTTTTGTCTTCATTTTATGGACTCCTAGAGGAACCCTTTTACGAGAGGAGGTGTTATGCCCCTCAGCACACCCATTGGCCTGGCAGCCTTTGGGTGGTGCATGGGCATACTTGCCTGATTGTCCACACCGGAGAAGGATAAAAACGATGATTTTTGCCTTTGGAGAGAGAGGTGTGCACTGTCACACTCTTGAGGCTGGAGTGTACCCTGCTGTCCTTTGTGCTAACTTTGATATTCATACCCCAGATAAATTATTTATAAGCTAAATTATCTATTTATTTTTTTGATGACAGCTTTCTCCACTTTCTTTTGCAGCCCACGAGACAGGCCGTGACAATAGATACAGACTGACATGTCCTATTGTGTTCCAATTTGGCCATCTTGAATGTGTGAACACGTGAGGGATGCCAGTTTTAGTAATTGTTTTTCAGCACAGAGCCAAGATCCCTTTTGGCTCCATGAAGCATTGGCTTGCCTTGTCCTGGCCCAAAATATACTGAAAATTAAATTAAACATCTTGAGAAATATCAGCCTGTCAGAGAGACTAAGCCATAAGATGCTACCACCTGTCTCATTTGTCTTGTGAAGCATGTTCTCAGCCTGAAACAACTTGTCACAAATTGTCAAGATGTAAAAGAAGTAAAATATATTCAACATAAAGGGAATAACAACATCTCATGTTCAACACTGTGAACTGATACTTATTAAGTCTCAGGTCTATGTTGAAGCATGGCGCCCCTCCCTGTCTCCTAAAGCATGTAGCGCGGAGGTTGTCTCAGAAAGCTCAGCATGCCTTCCGCTGGCTAGCATCTCAGGTTTTAAATCAAGCCCTGTGTATGCGCTGTGCACACTGCCAGCCCCAGCATTGATGAATACTTCTGTATAAACTCCAAGGTCTGCGCTTTCCTTGAGAGGCTATGCTCACACAGGGAGGGATGGTGGTGGTGGTGGTGGTGGTGGGGGGTGGTGGTGGAGGGAGGGGGGGTGTAGGTGGAGGGTATGGGGGCAAGGACAGCAGAGCAGACGGCTGCATGAGCTCCACCACAAAACACTGATTCATCAGAAGTAAGACATTATAGCTTAGTGACCATAAATGTCCAGGGCAAACAAACGCTCTGAGCTCAGCAGTCTGCCTGCCGCAGAGGGGCCTCGGGGACAGTGAACACGACAGCCAGGGTCTCCAAACAAAACCTCACCCAGCCTCAGCCAGTCTCTCAGTCTGAGAGGGGAAATACACATTATGCTGCTGCCTACAAGCAGTTAAGCAGTAAAAGCAGTAATGGCCTATTTTTAATGCTTTTCCAGAGATAGGGGTAATTTAAATTTAGTGTTTCTGCATAATTGCAGTTTTGCATTATGAAACAGTAAAAAGCAGCATTAATTTGCTCTTCATTTATTAAATTGATCCCATAAATATTGTACATCTAATAAAAAAGAATGGTAGAGAGTTTCTTCCAACAACACTAACGGCAATCTAAAGAACGATCATGATATTTCCTGAGACGTTATCATTTAAATTGGGCAGTTCCTCATAATTCATTAGATAAATAAAGACTCACTCTCTCTCTCTCTCTCTCTCTCTCTTTCCTTTTCTCCCTCTCCTTCCTCTGTTTCTCTCTCACGCAGTCACACTACAGTAAAACAAAACTAGAAAAAATAAATAAATACATCCCTTAAAACTTGAATGAAGAATATTTAAAAGAATGACTGACACAATGAGATCATCCTGAAATTCGCCTCCACTGCATAACAAAGCAGTAGACCTTTAAATGAGAGCGCCTGAGCCCAGCGCCGGAGCCTCTTGTTCTCGTCTGCATTCTGTGTCAAATCTATCATTCTACAGAGGGGAAGGTAATTGGATTTCAGATCTGATTAGCTGTTCACAATGGATTTCCATACCTATGTGAACAGTGAAAGATTTATGGAGCTTGCCGAGAAATACCCACAACCGGATAGGCTCCAATTCTCAACTCTGTCTCTTTCTCTCTCTCTCTCTCTGACACACACTGACACGCAGTCAATTATGTTTTCAGAAACGTGAGACGTGGCACTTTCGGGAAGCTGTGGAAGCCTGTGTCTATTAGGGTTAAGTCTCGGCGGGGACTGCTCTCTATCCGCACATCGCACGGAGGCCATACCTGTTAGTGCTGGAGAAGGTAGGCATGAGGGAGAGGGAGGAAACAGAAAGAAAAGAGGAGGAGGAAGAGGAAGGAGGGGGTGGAGAGGGAAGAGGTAAAGGGGGAGGAGGAGATGGAGAGAAGAAAGAGAGAGAGAGAGAGAGACAGAGACAGAGAGAGAGAGAGAAATCTTCTTCATCTTTCCTCGACACGTTTTGAGCAGTGAGTCACATTTCTCACACCCGCTCCCACCAGGAAACGCGGAGGCATCCGGCAGCGACATCACGCCCCGCGTGAGAGAGAGAGAGACAGAGAGAGCGAGAGAGAGACAGAGAGAGAGAGGCACTGTCCACAGCCATGCGTCTGGGTGTCTGTAACTGTCACACCGCACTGGCTCACATGGTGCCCAGGCTGCCGGCATGGGAACGTGCTCACCTCGGCGTGTCTCACCAGCAGCGGGAGTCACCTCACTCTCTCTTTGTTCCACTTCTTCACAACCGTGTCTTCATCTGTCCCCTGACAGCAACGACTTCCTGCTCTCCATTTTTCATGCTGGTGATACAAGACCTGAACTTCATGCCCTTTGACACCCCCAACACACACACACACACACACACACACACACACACACACACACACACACACCTCTAACATTATCGAGTAAGGTGGAGAGGCAAAAGAGCCTCAAATTAAAGGGATTTCCATTCCCTTCATAACACCGTAAAAGCCTTTGGGTCCTAGTTTGAGAGTGAAAACTGGTGGCAGAAAAAAAGCGATGCTTCAGAGAGCGAGGTAAAGGTGTGGTCAAAGGCACTAAGTGAGCAATGCCAGGCCAAAGCTAATTAGGGAAAGGTTTGATTTAAGTCAATCAATAGCATTGCAGAGGAATCCTTTTAAACTGAATGTATCAGAAGAGATTACAATGTAATAAGATCATAAATAATAATAATACATTTTATTTAATGGCACCTTTCATGACACTCAAGGTCACCTTACTTCAAATAAGATCAATAAAAACATACAATAGTCATCAATAAAACACAACAAGATAAAATAAGATGGACAACATAAATGTAGCTGATGCTATTAGAGAGAGTTATGCTAGTTTAAAAAGATGAGTTTGAAGAGCACCCTTTGCATTGGGGAATGGTGTCTAGTGCGAGAAAGTGAGTGGGAAGTGAGTTCCAGAGTTTGGGTGCAACCCAAGGCCCTTGTACCCATTGTGGTGAAGTCTTTTGAGTCAATATGATAGCAATGTTGCTGCAGGTTCTGGACAGTGTACAGCAGGAGCACTTTTACAATGAATACTTTAAGTGCTTCTTATGTTATACAAAACAAGTACTTTTGTTGACACATTATTTTAGCTTGTCAGATAGGTTTAAAAACGCCCAAGCCATATCCCTTCGAACTATGAACTACGAACTACGAATAATCATTTTATGCAATTTCGAGCCTGTAAAATTGGAAAATGTTATAGTTTTGCTCACTTAGGTTCCATGAATAGGTTAATTTGCATACAGTCGCAGTGAGGCGAGGCTACTGGTGACAGTGTTGTGTATGTAGATATGCTGACACCTCTCTGGGATATCCCAGAAAGAGCCCAGGGTTGTAAAGAGCCTGTACACGAAAGAGCAGCAGTGACCATTAGCCTACATGAACGGGGAGTGCATATGATACAGGAGATTGTGAGATATGTTTATGCTGATGAATTTGAACACCTGGACCAACCTAAATGCAATCTCTCTTTGCATTCTTGCGGCCATGAAGAGACCTTTTGTGGTGGCGTGGCATTTCTTCTTCTGCCGCAGTCTAATTACACTACAATATGTGAATAGACATAACCAGAAAAGTTGTTCTTGTGTATTTACTGATGATATTCGTTTACTGCTGACTAGGCATTTAATTAAAAGTCGGACAAAATGCAATACCTCTTACCAGATGCATAAGTCTTTAAAGGAGTTTAAACTTTTTAAATAAACACTTTATTCAATGTCTTAACTTAAAGTGTTTAACTTTGAGGATATCCGATATAGATTAATTGCATTAATCCACAACACAGGTTTGCTCCTGCTTCCTCCACTCTTCCAATGAAGGGGATTGTGATATTTATTTGCCCAGATAGATCAATCAGAATTGGGCAGTGATGGTTTGTGTTTGTTGCATGCAAATTTGGCCTGTCAGAGAAGAAAATCTCCAAAATCCATGGCTCGGAGGAATTTTTCATATATCGTCGAGTTTAAGTCTGGGCAGAACAGGCCGTTGTCGCAGAGTTTCCACTGCCATATTAGACCCCAGTATCTCAGTTTCCCACGTGGGATTACATTTCCACACCACTGTTTACACAAGTTCCTGCCTGTGCATTCTGATCGACCTGACCTGCATTATTCTAATACCCCATTATTGCCTGGCTAATCCTGCTCTCCTGCGCTCTCTGCCACGGTCTCAGGCCACGCTTCCTGACGCAGTCTGGCCAGTGGTCGGTCCGCTTGAGATAACGATGCTCACGTGACAAAACACGAATGCATACCGATTTAGACTTCACTGATTTAGTGCTGAAAAAATGAATGTTGTGTTTATTTATCCTGACTGACTCTGGTTAGGGTAAAGGTAAGACTGAATCAGGGCAATCCCCTGCTTCCTTACAGAGGATCTCGACATGAGCCTCAGATGTTTGTACAAGGCAAGCCAGCTGGAATCTTTAGATGTCAACTGCTGAAGCCTCCTCAAAGCGACTGCAGGCTTCTATTAAGATGCCAAATTTGAATATGGGAAAACACTTTCCTCTCTCTCTCTCTTTCCCTCTCTCTCTCTCTCATTTTAATCACCTCTCCCCGGCGAATCAGTGTTGTGCGGCATTTATATTGTGTGCAAACGACGAGTCGAGACAATGCATGTAAAATAATCCTTTCTTCCCAGTGGAGGTAAGAGCTTATCTAGCATGTACCTCTCGTGAGGGAGGGAGTAGAGCACTCCTTTTCTCTCTCGCACATCCCCTTTGACCTACACCACCTCTTCCCCCGCCTCTGCACCACTCCGTACCGTAATCCCCCGTGGGGGGGGTCTGGGGTATTAATTAATACCCAAACATCACACAGGTACAGAGCAGTCAGGGGGAAGAGATAAGTGAAGAGACGCTCTCTTGTCCTCTTTCCCCGGTGGACGGGTAGAACAATGGTCTCCGTCATTTTCCTTGGCCCCATTCCAGCTTGTGGATGCACCAAAAGAGAAAATTGGTTCTGAGAGTGTGGAAAAAAACACAGACCCACAGACAACCACACACACACACACACACACACACACACACACACACACACACACACACACAAACACACACACACACACACACACACACACACACACACACACACACACACACATTCTCTCTCTCTCCCTCTCTCACACACACACACACATACACTACTGACACACACACACACACACACACACACACACACACACACACTACTGACACACACAGGCTGTGTCTCAGAGCAGGGCTGGCAGAGGCATCTTTGTGGAGACTGTGGTTTGGACTGAGAACGAGGAGCTGCTGCTCAGAAGCAAACAGCAGCACGGCATTATGTCACCTTTATTTGAAGCAAAACTTTGAGTTAGTTAATATGCGCCTCCATGGAAAGGTAAAAAAAAAGAAAAAATCTATCTAAATCAATCTGGAAAAAAGAATTTGGCTTTGATTGGTGTGTGGGGAGAGAGTGCAGACATGAATCCATTTGAGAACAGGACTTGGACAGAGTAGTTGTGTAACTACCCGCACATGGAACTGGAAACTGGGCTGTGCTTTGTAAACGACCAAAACCGTGACTAATTGGAATTATCGAAGTATGGCGCTAAATAAGTCATGCCAATTATTTCAGCACATGTTTGGACCCAAAAATGATGTTCCAGTAGTACAATAACAAATCCCTTTGCGCATCACTGAAACAACCTAGCTGTTTCAACCAGGACCTCACATGTGTGTGTGTGAGGTTTTCAGTGAGCACTGTGATGCTGTTTCAACCGGGACCTCACATGTGTGTGTGTGGGGTTTTCAGTGAGCATTCAACCAGGACCTCACATGTGTGTGTGGGGTTTTCAGTGAGCATTCAACCAGGACCCCACATGTGTGTGTGTGTGGGGTTTTCAGTGAGCACTGTGATGCTCCCAGACTTCCCTAGCTGTGTGACGGCACGCAGATGATGAACGGCGGCAGCAGAGAGGGGCTGTGTGTTTTAGCTGATTTAGTTCTAGAGATGAGACTCTCTGATGAGCCAATGGCTTCTGACAGGAACACAGCACTTGTGTGCAGAGCAGCAGAACCAAGCAGCTGTGAGCCTTGTCTCTCCGGCAATGCCAGCCTCAGTCATGGCAGGGTGGTGTGTGTGTTTGGGGAGGGGGGGGGGGTGTAGGCCTGTGTGTGTGGGTGGGTGGTAGAGTGTGTCCATGCCTGCGTGTGCATGTCAGTGTCTATGAGTGTGCGTCTAGGTTTGCCAGTGTGGGTGTTGAGTGTGCATGTTTGTGTGTATGCTGTGTGTGTGTGTGTGTGTGTGTGTGTGTGTGTGTGTGTGTGTGTTTGTTAGTGAATGTGAGTGTATACTGTATGTGAATGTGTGTGTATATGATTCTGTTGACCTGAGTGTGTCTACTTGTGAATGCATGTGTATACATGAGTGTCTGTGTATGTATGTGTTTATTTCTGTCTCACACAGATAAAAGCACCCACAGACACACACACACACACGCACACGCACACGCACACGCACACGCACACGCACACGCACACGCACACACCCACACACACACACACACACACACACACACACACACACAAAATACTAATGTACCTTCAGCACACCTTTGGCTCAGTCAAACCTGTTGTGTAATTAGTATGAGCTCCCCCACCATGTGAGGAGAGACAGAGAGAGGAAGAGAGAGAGGAGGTCACTGCTCATGGTGAGCTCTGCTGTGGCACTGAGCACTAATAAGATTTCTGTGATGAGAAAACATTAAATATGTTGAAGGGTACACTAAATGTCAATTAGAGCTAAGCTAAACACACGCCCCTGGGTTTGAAATGTAGTGAGCAGTGCAGGGCAGAATGCCAAAGTTATGAGAGATGACATGGCAGCCATGGCTTCATCTGCATATTGGATGAGCACATGGACCACACATGTTGACTGTTTGAAAGGCAAATAAGGGTTGTCGAATTTTGTGTCCCTCTTCAATTTCTCTGAAGGCGTTTTGCAAACACAGTCACAGTTTTGGAATGTTGTCAAATTCCAAATGGTGTTATCAAGGCCATGTTACACACCAAGCATCACACCTTAAGCCTGCCGTCATGTAGGATGCTTTGTCTTGGTCTTTGCTCTTTACAGTCATATAATCAAGCACAGGTGTATTTATCAACAGTACCAGGTATACAAGTAGATCCTCTGTTGACTGTAGTCATGATATTTTAGGTTTGTTATCTACTGAGATTTTTTTTGTTGATAAAACACCTTTTTTCTTTCAATACCAACAAAAAGATTGATACAAACTCAATAAGATTAAAGAAAAGAAAAAGATAGAATGAAATAAAAGACTAACAAAAACAAAAGAGTGAAGAAGAGGACCAAACGCTGCTTTAAAAAAAGAAGAACATCAAGAAGAAGAAGAAGAGAAAGAAGACTCTCTCTTTTTTCAACCACTTCACAGCCGTGTCTTCATCTGTCCCCTGAAAGTAACAGCTTCCTGGTCTTCTTTCTTTATGATGGTGATAAAAGACCAGAACTTCCTGACCTTTTATTTTATCCCTCACCCCCAACACACACACACACACACACACACACACACACACACACACAGAGAGAGAGAGAGACACACACACACACACTCACACACACACACACACACACACTCACACACACAGAGAGAGAGAGACACACACACACACACACACACACACACACACACACACACACAGAGAGAGGGAGAGACACACACACACACACACACACACAGAGAGAGAGAGAGACACACACACACACACACACTCACACACACACACACACACAGAGAGAGAGAGAGACACACACACACACACACACACACACACACACACACACACACACACACACACACACACCTCAAACTTTATCGAGTCAGGTGGAGAGGCAAAAAGGCAGATTTGTTTCCACATTCACTGAGCTGCGAGCCTCAAATTAAAAGGATTTCTGCCCGAAAAACCCTTTATCTCAGTTTCCCACATGAGATTACATTTCCACGCCACCGTTTACACCAATCCCCACCTGTGCATTCTGATGGACCTGACCTGCACTATTCTAATACTCCATTATTGCTAATCCTGCGCTCCGGCGCTCCCTGCCACCATTTCAGGCGATGCAGCCTGATGCAGACGCGCCAATCGGTCTTCAAGAGTCACCCTGCTTGAGGTGTTGACGAAAGGGCTTGAAATAGCGATGCTCACGCGGCACACGCACACACATATGCATACCAATGTAGATTTGTATGCATGTCAATGTGACGTGACGCAGCCGCGAGTGGCAGCCTGTTTTAGCAGCTCGCCGTTTTTCTACTTTTTTCCTCCTCTTTTCGCGATTTTTTCGTGACTTTAATTTTTCTACTGTGTAAAGTTATTTGTATTAAGATAGTATGCTGCTCTACCTACATGTAAATGTTTTTTCATAGTCTTCCTTAGCCAGTTGGACGTAATTTTTGAGACAAGCCAGGGCAACGGACACGACCGGCATTATTTAATAACTGAATTGGTTGCCATGACGCAGCGAGTGGCAACCTATTTTAGCAGCTCTCCTGCTTGTGTGTGTGTGCGTGTGCGTGTGCGTGTGCGTGTGCGTGTGCGTGTGCGTGTGCGTGTGCGTGTACGTGTGCGTGTGCAAGTATGTGCCACCTACAGAAGTTCTCCGATGACTCCTCCATCGTCAGCTGCATCACGGACGACAACGAGGCGGAGTACAGAGCTCTGGTGGAGAGCTTTTCAGGGTGGTGTGACACCAATCACCTCCAGCTCAACATCGGAAAGACCAAGGAGCTGGTGGTGGACTAATAGCGGAGCAAGAAGAAGAGGCCCCCAACTCCTAACTGGATAATTTGGAGGCGGTTGCGGAGGAGAGAACGAGGAGGAAGCTGGACTATTTATATTTGTATATATATATTTGATTCCTATTCCTATTATCTTGCTGCTATTACACCTGAATTTCCCTAACGGGATTAATAAAAGTTTATCTTATCTTATCTTATTTCACTGATTTAATGGTGAAAAATGTGGGATGTGTTTATTCATCCTGAGTCACACTTTGGTTAGGGTAAGAGAATCTGTGTAATCCCCTGCTTCCTTACAGTGGATCTCGACATGAGCTGTAGATGATTGTACAAGGCAAACCAGGTGGGATGCTTTAGATGTCAACTGCTGAAGTCGCCTCAAGGTGACTGCAGACTTCCAATAAGATGCTAGATTTGAATATGGGGAAACACTTGTCCTCTCTCTCTCTCTCTCTCTCTCTCTCTCTCTCTCTCTCTCTCTTGTTCTCTCTCTCTAGTTTTAATTGCCTCTCCCCAGCGAATCAGTGTGTAGAACCTGCATTGTGTGCAAACGACGAGTCGAGACAATGCGTGTAAAATAATCCTTTCATCCCAGTGGAGGTAAGAGCCTACCTAGCGTGGGCCTCTCGTGAGGGAGGGAGGTGGAGCACTCCTTTTCTCTCTAGCACATCCCCTTTGACCTACACCTCCGCTTTCCCCTCCTCTGCCCCACTCCGCATAATCCCCCAAACCCGCGGGGGGGTTAATTAGTTTAATTAATATCCAAACATCACACAGGTACAGAGCATTCAGGGGGAAGAGATAAGTGAAGAGACGCTCTCTTCTCCTCTTTCCCCGGTGGACGGGTAGAACAATGGTCTCCGTCATTTTGCTCGGCCCCAGTCCAGCTTGCGGATGCACCAAAAGAGAAAATTGGTTCTGAAAGTGTGGAAAAAACACACATACACATATTCTCTCTCATACATGCACACACACACAAACCAGCATGCATGCACACACACACACACACACACACACACACACACACACACACACACCAACACACACACACACAAACACACACTCTGTGTCTCAGAGCAGCGTTGGCAGAGGAATGTTTTTTGGAGACTGTGGTCTGAGAATGAGCAGCTTCTGTTCAGATGCAAACAGCAGCCTGGCCCAGAGGATCCACTATGTCAGCCTTTATTTCAAGTGAAACATGGAGTTAGTTAATATACACCTCCATGGAAAGGTAAAAAAAATATATATAATTTAGTGGAAAAAAGCCTATTTGGCTTTGATTGGTGCGTGGGGAGAGAGTGCAGACATATTAATCCATTTGAGAACAGGACTTGGACAGAGTAGTTGTGTAACTACCCGCACATGGACAGAAACTGGGCTGTGCTTTGTAAACGACCGAAACCGTGACTAATTGGAATTATCGAAGTATGGCGCTAAATGAGTCGTGCCAAATATTTCAGCACATGTTTGGACCAAAAAATGATGTTCCAGTAGTACAATAACAAATCCCTTTGCGCATCACTGAAACAACCTAGCTGTTTCAACCAGGACCTCACATGTGTGTGTGTGAGGTTTTCAGTGAGCACTGTGATGCTGTTTCAACCGGGACCTCACATGTGTGTGTGTGGGGTTTTCAGTGAGCATTCAACCAGGACCTCACATGTGTGTGTGGGGTTTTCAGTGAGCATTCAACCAGGACCCCACATGTGTGTGTGTGTGGGGTTTTCAGTGAGCACTGTGATGCTCCCAGACTTCCCTAGCTGTGTGACGGCACGCAGATGATGAACGGCGGCAGCAGAGAGGGGCTGTGTGTTTTAGCTGATTTAGTTCTAGAGATGAGACTCTCTGATGAGCCAATGGCTTCTGACAGGAACGCAGTACTTGTGTTCAGAGCAGCAGAACCAAGCAGCTGTGAGCCTTGCCAGCCTCAGTGATGGCAGGGTGGTGTGTGTGGAGAGGGGTGTAGGCCTGTGTGTGTGTGTGTGTGTGTGTGTGTGTGTGTGTGTGTGTGTGTGTGTGTGGGTGTGATTGCGTATCAAGCTCTGTCAGTGTGGATGTTGCATATGCATGTCTGTGTGTATATACTCTGTCTACAGTGTGTCAATGAATGTGTCACAGCCGGTGGGCCAGTGGGGATGATATCAGGCCCAAACACAGACACCAGCACAGGAGCCGTGAATAAAGATTGAGATTGAATGAGTCTTTCACAGTAGAAGCCACCAGGCTATGCTCAGTTGTCACTAACAGCCCTGGGTTTGAGACACAGGGAATCAGTCCAGGTAGTGGTTCAGGTGCCAGGCAAAAACTCACTAATCAGGCAGGCAGAGTTCAGTAACGAAAAGGTCAATAAATCCAAAAAACACCGGGATCCAGAAGAGGATGCATTCATAAACCCAGTGAAAAACAGGCAGAATCCAAAACCAGGGACATCGTAACGTGAACACATAAACTTGACCTTATGTGACATAAACAGGAAACTGACACAAGAACATGGCATGGAAACTCACACATGAGCTAGGCTAAGACACTGGGATAATCCAGCAAGGGCTGAACCTCTTGGAATGCAGAGGCTGATGAGGTAAGGGATAACAGGTGTGCATTCAGGAGCCCTGGCAATAGGCACAGCCACCTGTCATTCAGCAAGGTAACCAGGAAGCACAGAGTCTAGCACAAAACACAGGTGGACAGACGGGGACATGGCACACATGAAAAACACAACATGGCAGGACACAGGGAAAACATCCTGGGCTGGAACATGACAGAATGTGAGTTTCTACTGTATGTGTATGTGTGTATAATTCTGTTGATATGAGTGTCTGTGTATGTATGTGTTTATGTCTGTCTCACAAAGATAGAAGCACACACTTATTTTTTACGCACGCACGCACGCACGCACACACACACACACACACACACACACACACATGGCATGGCAGCCATGGCTTCGTCTGCACATTGGATGAGCACATGGACCACACAGCATGACTGTTTGAAAGGCAAATATTTCTCTGAAGGCATTTAGCAAACATTTGCAAGTCACAAGTGGAGTTATCAAGGCCATGTTACACACCAAGCATCACCCTTTAAGCCTGCCGTCATGTAGGATGCTTGGTCTTGGTCTTTGCTCTTTACAGTCATACAATCAAACACGGTTAAGGTGTATTTATCAACAGCATCAAGTAAAAGATCCTCTGTTTGTTGTACTCATGATATCTTTGCCTTTTCGATAACAAAAAAAAGATAAAGAAAAAAAGTTAGAAAAAACAGGAAGAAAGAAGAGAAAAGGAGAGACTGAAATAAAAGACAAACAAAGAACCAAACAGAAGAAAAACATGAAGAAGAAGAAGAAGAAGAGAAGAAGAAGAGAAGAGAAGAAGAGTTCACTCTGTGGAGGTGAGGTCATGAAAGCACAATGCTGAGATGAACACTTGGAGACAACATGTCACACCACCAATCACAGAAGTCTCTCAATCTCCCTCACAGAGCTGTGATAGCGATACGATGGTGACAAATGCACACTTACACACAATTCTAATCAGGAAGTAACTGTGTAAATGACTCAAAATCACTCTCCATCACAGCTTCACAGGATGGCCCATTGAGATAAATGCTACGAAAGAGCGGATGTACTTCATAGGGACAGTGGACCGTGTGGAGAGCTATTTTTAGACCACCTACATCACTGGTATGAAGCCATTGGATGGGAGGAGAACATGTTAATGTAAAGCTCTGCAGGAGTAAGGAGAGCTTTCTACCCCTGGGAAGCTAGTGTGCAAAAACAACAGCAAACAGCAGCCTGATGTTCATAAAATATTAAAGGTGATGGTGATGGAGAGATAGAGTTAGCGAGAGAGAGAGAGAGAGAGAGAGAGAGAGAGAGAGAACTGTAAATTGTATTGAACTCAAGGCCACAGTGGAGTTCTCCTGAAGTCTTAGTAAGGCATTCTTCTATTGTGAAAACATTTTAAAGGGCCTTTTTTTCTCCCTATCTCTCTGGCATTTCTTGTAGTAGACTATTACCACCTCAGGAATTCCAGGTGGTTTTTTTGTGCTATAATTCCATATGAAATGCCTGTTTGCATTCAGTCGTCTGTCTTTGGCTACATTAAATTGGAGGACCACGATGGTGCCTTGGTTTTTGCTGACATAAATGAGTTGCAGAAGTGCCTGGCATGAAAGACTGCAGGATCAGATATTGAATGAAAGCTCCTCCAGCGAAGAAGTGGCCGTAAATTGCTCTCTCAAATTCACTGAAGTGCTTTTTTTTCATGTGTTAAATAAAAAAACGCAGACCTGTGACTTAACGAGCTCGACTAAATTGTTGCTTAGTCTGACAAACACCGTCTGTCGTGATCCTGAAATCATGAAAAAAAGAAAAATGGCAGTGCCTTCATTTCTCATCCCAGCTCAGAGATGAAAAAGAAAAATGTTCATCTTCTTCCAAGAAATCACATTTCACTGCATACACAACCACACCTTCCTCTCGGCTCCCATTTGAAACCTATCAACAACAGAGCCTCATGCAAAATGCAAAAACAAATTGCTTTCCCTTGTGTGACATCCCCGCTCCCTCCCTTACAGACTCTTGAAGAGTTGCAAAGTTCCACTGTATTATAGGAAATACAAAACAACTAGAAAAGTCTATTGAAAAATAGTGTTGTGGCATGTTGCATTAACCATTACACTATTTCACCCACATAAGGCAGATTTCAGGCCGATCTACTGTATACGTCTTTCAAAACAGGCATCAGATGTGTGCTGAGATTCTGACTGGCCAATAGGAGGGAATTCTGTGTTCGAGAGGTTTGAAAGGTCTGCCACTAATGTCACACGTCAGGATCAAAAATTGTGGAAACTGGTGGAGAGTTGCTTCCCAACAGCAAATACACACACACAGACACAGACAGACAGAGAGAGAGGGAGAGAGAGGGAAAGAGAGAGAGTGGCAGACATACACACACGCACACATTCACTGAGATGTCCTGAGATGATTGACAGTCCTTGACAGCTTTGCTTCCAAGAGTCGCCTGATGACATCACAGAAATTCACGCATTGTATTTCAGTCAAATGTTGGCCCAAGTTCAACACACACCACTCTCAGTTCACTGGCGCAATGCTCGTGATATCACCTATTACACTACTAAACATAACATATAATAAAGCATCCACCACGTTTGCCTTCAGTGCCCCTCTGGAGTGGAGTGGAGCTTCACAAAAGTCATCGCGCTATTCTACATCACGAGTTTGAACAACAGCTCAGACAAATGAGAATAGAGAATCGGTTCCCACCTGCCTAATTTCACACGCTATTCCAATGTCTGACGGAAGAAGCAGATTGTGCACTCTTTTTTGGGGGGGCTTTTTGCCTTTAATGAGATAGGACAGTGAAGGTTTGGACAGGAAATGAGATGGAGAGAAGAGGTGGGGAGTGGGATCGGGAAATGACAGCAGGTCGGATTAGTGCTTGAGCCACAGTTCCCCCCAGATTCTGCACTGATACTGTGAATAACCACCTCTCTGTTGCTGCATAACTGTTGTGCCCCCAGGTCAGATGACAAGCCTGGACAGCTTCCATAGCTCTGGGGGGTGTGATGTAGCATAAAAATGCAGCATTTGTTAGAGTTTGGGCAGACAGTTTCTGTCAGTAGCACTTCTGAAAGAGCACGTCTCGCTCTTCTGTCTGTTCCCCAGGCTTTTCAGGCAGATATTTTCTGGTAGTCATTGCCACGGGCATGTGTTTTTCAAGTGTAGCGTTAAATCTCTCCTTCAACAGCCCCATTCTATTCTTAGTCAGTTTTTAAGAGTTCTAAAACCATTCTTGCTTGAATTTGTAGATGTCGGATTTGTGTATTCCCAAATTCATTCTTTCCTCAATTAATTGTCTTGATTAAAGATTACCACCAGTGTAATTTTAAATTCAACCTTCTACACACTCATGATATTTGTACTTCATGAAAGGACTCAGATTTGGTTAAATGCTTACATTTGATTAAAGACATTTTTTGTGGAATTTCTTCAGGTCAGAGCATTTTTATGAAAAATAAATGTTTCCCTTGTTTTCTCAGATATCGGCATTCACTGTCAGAGATACTAGGATAATGTTATCGTTATAAGCTAATGAAAGAGTGGAATTAAGGAATTAATCTCATTATTTAGTAGTCACACCTCGTATATGTATAGTTGTTTTGCTGCTCAGCTCCGCAACCAACTTCCTGATGACATCAAAGGTGAAATTGTAACACTTTACTTTCATCCTTTTAGGCTATTAGCTAATTTAATGCACTCATCCTTTTTTAATCTTTAATCTGTGTGCTTTTAGCTGTTTTAATGTCCTTTACCTTTTTTAATCTCATGTGCCCATTTGGAAGGCACTTTGAAGTACCAATGTGTATGACTTTTGCTATCTAAGGATTCTTTTTTTGCTATTTTGATTAGATTCAGCTCCAGAGCCCCAAACAGTGGCATGATTCTAGAACCTCTGTGCCAATCAATGGACAAGGCTGCCTGAGACAGTCCGCTTCAGTCAGTTGGTGATACCTAGTGTCCTTGACACAAGGAAAGAACTCTCTATAATACATTTCATTAAATCATTTGTTTTTCGATTTTTAGATGTCTGCATAACATCATTGAAGCTACAGTATGTACGTTAGTGTGCGTATCGCTGCTAGAATTGTGAAGTAAACTGAGAGTTGTATAGCTGGAGCAATGCAATCACTAATTTAATTTGGATCCAGAGGCACATCTCATCTGCTGTGACGCCTGTTAAACTGTACATGCAGGCTTCTGGACTAGAAAGATTGGCGAGTAGCAACTCTTAAAATCACTCTGATGCAGCTCAGTCATTAGTACCAGTGAGCACAGGCCCTCAAACCGGCCAATCTGAGCATGGCTGTTTAGACCGAGTGAGATGGGTCCTATGACGCTTGATCCAGTATTTTGACCAAAGCATGTGTGAGAAGGTGAATTTCCTCCCTTCTCACTGTGGCAGGAAAAGGGCTGTTACCCTTTAAGACTGACTCCCCCACTGTAATGGTTGGTTCCATGTTCCCCCACAACAATGGATGAGTCCAAGGATAATTGATTGGACTAATTTAGCCAAGTGGCCTGTGTATTTAAAAGGGTGCCTGATGAGAAGACTAGGAGAGAGACTTGCCAAGAGAGGCACGACAGCAGGGCTACAGACCTTTGGGGAGAAAACAAGTGTACTGCTTTCCCCGTATACCGGAGTGGTGTGAAACAGTACGTGTCTAGATGCGTGGACACTTTTAGCTTAGTTTTGTTCCCTTGTTTTGTAGGCTTGGTTTTGGTGTGCCTTTTCTGTGTGCCTTGTCTCTGTACCGTGTTTGTGTGCCTTGTATTGTGCTTAGTGTGGGTAGGGATTTGTTTTCGATGGCCAGGTAATGTACTTAGTTTCAGGTGAGTCTCTGTGCCTAGATTGGGACCTGGCTTGGGCCGAAAAGGTGCCTGTGATTGGACCTTAGGACAAGCAGGTGCCCAGGGTACAGAGTACTGCAATACCTGTGAGTACGGCCGGTATGTGTGTGTTGTATGTTTGGGCACATGTCTCGGGCTGCTGGAGCCCTTTGTAAATAAATGTGTGTATATATATATATATATATATATATTTTATGACAACCACCATCTCGTGTGCGGTTCTTCCACACTTCACCCAGTCCAGTCGCCACATCCCCAAACAACGTGGGGTGACCGTCCGGTCCTTTACAGCATGTCATAGACTGTCAGCATAGGGTGTCAGCTTGTGGGAAAAGGGGTATAATATGTCTCCTTTAATGTGATTTAAGTGCTGATTTTCTAACCTGATTTATCAGATAAATGTTTTGATGAACCATACCAGGGCCTCCTTTCATACCTGAGGTGTGGCTGCTGTGGGCCTGTAAGAGAATTCAGTGGGGTGTCTGAAGCCTGTCATCAAGCGCTGTTTCACCAAACCACACGAAGGGACCGCTCACTGCAAGATGAGTTGTCACCATAGCAACTTGACAGATATCTGTCCACCTATTTCACTCACCCTCTCACCTCACCCGGAGCACGCACAACAACACCTTCACGCACTAACACTTCACTGCATGGCTATCTCACACACACGCACACACAGTCTTATTTTCTCTCCTTCTCTCACACTCTCTCTCCATCTCTCTCTTCGTCTCAGCGGAGGATAGGCACCTTCTGACCACCACATTGTGTCACACTAGAGTGTATCCAAGTGAATATGTGTGTATGCAGACAGACAGACAGACAGACAGACAGACAGGCAGAGATAGGGGGAGAGAGAGATATGGATAGACCACATGACCAGAGAGACTCATGGTCACAAGAGCAAATAAATAAATAAACAGACCCGCTGTGCCCTTCCAGTTCTGTTGTGTTGACAAGCACGAATGCAGTCAAAGACTGACGGATGATCAAAACAACCCATGTGCATCCACTGTGTGACCGAATGTCAATGTCTGTAGAAGGAAGTGAAGACTCCCACCGAAACACTCGTGGTCAAAATAGTTAGAATGTCACAACACGGTTCCTAACAGGATCCCAGGAAGAGGCATAATATTTTAAAATGTTTCCCAGCATGCCTCAGGTGTTGGACTGTTGTGTTTGCTAGTTTGGTGCGTGTGTGCGTGCGTGCGTGCGTCTGTGACTGTGATAATAAAAGGCTGTTGCTTAAAAAGACCCAGCTTCGTGACATTGGTGTCAGAAGTGTAATGGGAAGATGACAACAACTCTACAGGAAATGGAGGAACAGCTAGACAGGACACAGCCAAAAACAAATATTCCATGCGGTGCATCCAAGTGCAGACGGCAGCCCAGTTCAACGCATGGTCGTCAGCGGAGTCAGCGGTCCAAGTCGCCTTCGTCCTGAAGGACAAGGCCCAGTGAATCCTCACAGACCTCCAGCCAGTGGAGCGGTACAACTGGCCAGCCACCAAGAGAGCACTACAGAGCACTACAGCACTGCTTTGGCCAACCTGTCTATGCTGATGACAATAGGGACAAGCTGGTTGGCAGACACAGGAGAGAGGGAGAGATAGTCTGGGTGCCTTTACCTCCGGCGTGGGTGTCCAACGCGCGGGTGTTCGACGCTACGATGCAGGAGGAGCTCACTCTAAGCCTTCGTCCAGGACTCCAGCAAGCGTGTGTTGAGGGTTTTTGTGTGTGTTTCATAATAAGAGGCTGGTGCCAGAGAAGACCCAGCTTCGTTACAATATATTCCCACTATAGTATATAACACTGGCCCCTGTGCTGGGTACGTGTGAATTTCAGGATAGAGTTTAAACAATTTAACAGCGTTAAATGTGGACCGGCATCACTCTAGATTTCTTATCTCCTCCACCCCTTTCTCACCTCCGGGGCCCTCAGGTCTTCATACCAACCGTTCCACGGGTTACTGTAAAGGTCTAGAGTAATAGTGCCATTATCTGTTGCTGCACGCAGTCTCGGCAACAGGTTACCACTCGCTATCAGGTCAATGGCTCTCACTGACACTATGAGACCCTCCTGGAAAGCTTACCATTTCCACCTGGTATATGGGTCTGCCTGGGGTTTACATGGAGGGTTGAAGTTATCTTTCTCATCTTGTGTGTTGTGCCCTGTCTGGCTTTCTGTTGTATGCTTTCATCCTTTTTTTACGTGTATATTCTGTGAAGATGACCATGTGCCGGCGAAATAACACACTGACAGTTGAACAGCTTTAGTTGACAAAATGCAGTTTAGTTTTAGCTCAAACAGCTGCTGATGGCTGAGGTTTGTTATATAGTTCTTGCTATTTGACCAGCTTCAGGCAAAAAAATAAAATGCAGTTGAGTTACGGTTCAAGTTCCACTGTTAAGGTAGCCTAATGATTCACTGGCTGCATTCCAAAGCGGCGCTTGACCTACTTCTGTAATATTCAACAGAAGGTTTGACACAATATTCTGTTTCAATAGATTCATAGATATAGCCTTAGTAGAGCCAATGGCATGTTGTGGGTCTATTCAGAATAGCATGGACAGATGCAAATTAAAGTAAATTAAAAACGAATAGTCTGTTCAGTTACTGACAAATTGATCTGGGACCTTTTTTTTCACACCACCCTGTGTGCATACATGTCATACCTACAATGGTGTGCCACAGGCTGAATCAGTAACAGCCCACCACGCTCTGAGAGACCCCAGTGCTGCAGTAATTACTCAGTAATCACAACCACAATGCACATAACCAGACCACTGGGCGGACAGGTTACGGGGGTCATAAATTAGCATGACCTCCATCCCTGTCCTTGTTTTCAGTATTGTACAGGAGGCTGGGGAACATGGGGAAACACTGTGTGCCCTGTCTGGTCATGATGAGATGTGAGGGCATTGGACACACTCTTAGGCACTGAAAAGAGACATTGTCAACCTGGCTGGATTCATGGGATACAGATTTACAAGGGCATTTGTTGTTGTTTTTTTGTTTGTTTGTGTGTTGGTTCGTTTAGGCAAAGCGGGCAATAGATATCTGAAAATATCCGTGAAGCCAACGAAGATGGCGGTGGATTGAGTTTTTCAGTGGCTATGGGTGAAATACATTAAATTAGAGAGGAAGCATTTTATATGGCTTGCTCAGATTTCACCTCACTTTCCATTATTCATAGAACATGAGGTCTTGTTGCTCTCTCTCTCTCTCTCTCTCTCTTTCTCTCTTTCTCTCTCTCTCTCTCACTCTCTTTCTCTCTCTCTCTCTCTTTCTCTCCAGTTCAAATGTGCTTTATTGACATGGCAAAATATACACTGTATTTCCAAAGCATTCACAGGAACAGTAGGACATTAATTGCTGTATAGCCAGGGAGATTTATATATAATTATATATATATGTGTTTGAGAAAGAGAGAGAGAATTAGGGTGTGTGAGTGAGGATGTGGGTTGTTACAGTGTGTCTGTTAATACATGTATGAGTGTAATGAGTATTCATAGGTGTGTCACTGTGTGGTCACTCCTCTTTTTATAACAGGTATCTATGTATTAGCAGCTAGTACTTCACAGTCTTCCTCTTCTATTAATAAATGTAGCATTTTCTTGTGGTCTTTGTGGAATTTGGGATACATATAGCTTCAAATTGTGGATAAAAGTTGCATTGAATTTCTGTGTTATCTGGAAAACTCTGACTCTTAGCATTGTCTTTCTTGCCACAGTACATACAGAGACTGTTTCCTTTGGGCATCCAGGTTTGCCTGTGTCTGCCCGTTTCTACTGCCAGACTGTGATTGCTGAATCTGGAACCATGTCATTGTTTTTCTTAACTTGGTGTCTTTTTTTGTGTGTGTTGTTTCACAGTTGTGTTTTCCAATAAGACTTTTCTTTCTCTGTATGAACAATGTGGTTAGGCCCAATTATCTTATCAAAGGTATCAGTATCCTTAGGCTGATTATTGTTTTTCCTATTGATACAATCTAATGAGTACGCCACACTTGAAGAACAGACTGGAAGACGCAGTCAGCAGGATTTCTAGATTTTATTTCAGCATGGGGACACCCTCTAAGCGTGTTGCTCAGAGAATGGCCTGCCAGACTGTAGGAAGGTGTTGCATTTATACCATTCAGTCAGGTAGAATACAGGGGGGTGGTAATGGCCTGCAGGTAATGGCAGGAAGGGGAGACAGTGGGGTGGGGGTTTACCTGTGGGGCAGCGGGTCCTCTGAGGGGGGGGGGGGGGGGGGGGGTGTTGTTGATAGCAGGAAGGAGGCTATGGTATGGGTTACAGAGTCAGATGATACAAAATGATGTTCTGACTTATCTGACACAACAGGAGAATAGCAATATTCGGGTCCATCACTATTAGTCATATTAGTTTTGTTAGTTTGCTGTTGCAGCCTCAGGACTCTCTTCAGTGCTCACTTCTCTGTTCTTAAGGGCTTTGAAATGAAAAGAGGTGGGGTCACTTGTTTTTAAATGTTGCCAGAATTTGATGGCTCTTTTTTCAATATTCAATAACAGAGGGTATTGGCCTACTTCAACAGGTGGTGGTGGGGGGGGGGGGGTTGTTGATAGCAGGAAGGAGGCTATGGTATGGGTTACAGAGTCAGATGATACAAAATGATGTTCTGACTTATCTGACACAACAGGAGAATAGCAATATTCGGGTCCATCACTATTAGTCATATTAGTTTTGTTAGTTTGCTGTTGCAGCCTCACTTGTTTTTAAATGTTGCCAGAATTTGATGCCTCTTTTTTCAATATTCAATAACAGAGGGTATTGGCCTACTTCTGCCCTGTATGCGTTGTTGAGTGTGTGCCTCTGCATTCAGAGGCTACTCCTGCAGAACTCTGCATACAGGATTCCAATTGGGCTTTTGTCCCATTTTTCAGTCTTGGTTCAGCAAGAGACCCTCCTCTTTTCGCTGCTATATAATGCAATGGTTTCAGTTACTGACTGAAATGTTTTGAGCCAAATTCTATTGGGTATTTCAAATTAAATAGATGTTTTAATGACCTAGAAAGCCCTTCTTGCTTCCTCTTTCAGTTCATTCACAGCCAAGCTGAAGCTCCCAGTTGCACTGATTTTTAAGTTATGTATAATTTGCTACATGTTATATTTTTGTTCTGCCAAGGGTGAACTTGTGTTTATTTCCCAAACATCTGATAAATTTACGGAATGTTACATTTTTTTTTTTTTTTTTACATTAATAGCCAGGGTCTGGGCCTGGTAGAACTTTTGCAGTACATCTAGGTTCTGCTGTTGACCCACTTCCGTTGGACACAGTAGAAGCAGATCATCTGCAAACAGGAGAAATTTAATTTTGGAGTCATAAAAGATGAGGCCAGGTGGGGCCTTTCGTTCGTAGTAAATTTGCCAATGTATGTATTGAAGAGGGTCGGTGAAAGTGGACAGCCCTTGGGTGAAGAAGTTTGTTTGTTTATTTCCAGACCAGTGCTGTTTTGATAGCACATTTATTGTTTAAGTACATTGCAAGATGGAGGATCCCAGTGCAGAATAGGAGTCCATCATTCAGTGTGTCTCTGTGTTCAGCTCTGCGTGAGCACCGCCATCTTGGCTCCTCTGAAATTTCTGTTGCGCCTCAGCTCATCTCCCTCCCAGCAGCATGTGTGAAACACCCTGTCTACGCGTCGCAGACAGAGCCAGCCCCCTGGTAAGCTCAGAGAGCTGCTGGACCCAGCCTGGCATGAGGCCCTCTTTCATCAGTCAGGTTTGTTTACACTGAAGAATGCACGCTGGGCCAGAGGAAGGAGAATGGGAGACAGAGAAACCTGTAGTGTATATTTAGGATTGACCACTGTACTCAGCATTCTTGTGCTGTTTGACCTGTATAAAAGCCACAAAAACCAAAGCAGCGGTTGAAAATCAATGTTATATGCTGAATCGAACATTACTGATGAAAACAACATGTATTGGAAAGTAGCAACAATGGGGTGAAGAATAGAAATGAATAGACCCAGGGAAAATACATGGCATAGATAACTCCATGATGTGAAAATAAATGTGCCTACAACATGTGGAACCACGACATGTGGTTCATGGGATGTACGTGTGTACAGAGATTTTTAAGAAGAAAAAAGACAGCAGAATGCTTTTTTGTCAGCAGAAAGCTGAAATAGATTTTACTGACATTACATGGCGGGCTCTGGGCAGTCACACTGTGTGAAATAAAACTCCCAGAAGCCCAGTGAACAGACCCTCAAAGCTCATGTTCAATTTCCGCCAGGAGCTGACCAGCCCCCACACCACCCCCACCCACGCCAGCTGCACCGCACATCTCTGAGGAATAAAAAAGGAGAATTCACTTGGTTGTGACCGAAACTTTGCCTTGAAATGCAATCACTTTGCCCATTGCCTGGTGTCTCAAGAATTCTGTACTGTGGCGAAGCGAGTCTAACAAGCTCTCCGGCCGCGCCAAGCCAGGCCCTTTATCTGTGCTCTCTCTGTCAGGCAGAAAGACATGGATGGACACTAACTGAGTTCTGTGTGCCTGATGAATCATCCACTGTAGACTGTCGGATTTTGTAATAGGCCTTTTATCTTCCTCCATTTTGGCAGGGGTGTTTGTGCCTTAAGAAACGTGTTTTTTTTTGTTGTTGTTTTATTTTTTGAAGGGACATTTTCCTTCTAGAAGCATATTTTACTTCCCGTGAGGATCACACTGGATCTCTGTGCAACAGTGAATAGCACTAAAGAGTTAGTGTCAGAAAGATGTCGGGAGGTAGGGGGTCAGAGAATGGAAGAAAATGTGGGTAATGGCTGCAACAAAGAGACCAACCTGCATTGGAGTGTTGAGAGATTGCACAGGGGTATTGAGAGGATGCACAGGGGTGTTGAGAGGTTGCACAGGGGTGTTGAGAGGTTGCACAGGGATGTTGAGAGGTTGCACAGGGATGTTGAGAGGATGCACAGGGGTGTTGCACAGGGGTTTTGAGAGGATGCACAGGGGTATTGAGAGGTTGCACAGGGGTGTTGAGAGGTTGCACATGGATGTTGAGAGGATGCACAGAGGTATTGAGAGGTTGCACAGGGGTATTGAGAGGTTGCACAGGGGTATTTAGAAGTTGCACAGGGGTGTTGCTCAGTGGTGTTGACAGGACGCACAAGTAGGGATGAGAATTGATAAGATTTTAACGATTCCGATGCCTTATCGATTCCTGCTTATCGATTCGATTCCTTATCGATTCTTTTATCGATTCTTATTGGGCAAGGGGTGAAAAAAAGAGCACAAACGGGTTTATTTACATTCATTTTCTTTTATATAATTTTCTATAATGCTGCACACACCATATACAGTATGTATATACACATTAAAAAAAAAAAAATAACCAAAAACATTTATACATATTCCTCTTGAACTTAAAATAAAACTTACATACCTTAAATAAAATGTATTCTTGTGGTAGGGTGGTGTTGTTACACCTACACTCCCTGCTTTTACATTCACATTCAATCAGCCCAACTATCGTCAGCCTAGTCACTGATAACCTCCACTTAGATGGAGATAAAAGGACCAGACGTTGTGTGCGTGCATTACGGTGTCTGTAACCACACCCCGTCTCCTATTGAGGTGCTTTCCTGATTTGCCGGGTAGGTGTTTGTTTGCTGGCGAGTGGTACAACTTTTACCCATTACTTTGGGGCTTACCTTTTCGTGTTTGTTTTGTAGCCCTGTATTCCTAGCCTTCCCTCTGACGCTCGCCTTCGGTATGTCCTTGTCCCTGCATGTTCAGGTATGCCTTTCCTATTTTCATTAACGCTGGAGGAGTAGCCTCTTTTCACACTGGCTCTAATTAGCGCATATGTTTTACAGTGAGGAACCGTAATTCGCCGCTGACCTCGTCGTTCCTGTGATAACTGTCTGATAACTGCCTGATCACAAAGGTGCTGCTGTTTTGTTTAAACCTGACAATGCGTGTATGATTCAGCATGCTCGTGACTCTGCTAAACTGTTGTTGTGCATGTTGGTCTGACCTATATCTGAGCTGGGTTTTCGTTTTCTTTGTCGTGTTCTTTTTGTCTGGGCATTGTACCATCTTGTCAACTCCAATGGAGTAATGCTTCTGTCTAGTGTGTTTTCTGTCTGCATGTGACTGGGGATAAGGCTGGTGGCGCTGTAGCTGTCCTGGTGCATGCTTGTTGTTTGTTCTGGTCTGTAGTTAGTCCCTATGCATGATTGCTATTACTGTCTGAGTGATTCGTGCTTAGGATGGACTGTTGATATCCCCTGGTGCAATAATTGTTTTCATTTTATTTGTTAAGCAGTTGCTAGGTGCTTCCAGAGGGAGGCTAGGCACCTGGTGGTGGGCCCCTGTCACTGTGTATCAAGCTGGTTAGTGTGCTGTGGGTGTGCCGTGATTGTGCTGTGTGTGCAGTGTGCTGTGGGTTGCTTGCCGTGTCATAGTTCACCTTATAACCACTTCTTTGAGTGTGTGCACGTGTGAGCGGTGTGGATCCAAGAGCACGCCGTCTGCTAGTCTGCCTCCCTCAGGTAAGTCCTACTTAGCACTGCCTAGACTCTAGTCTACTAGTTTCCCTGTTTTAGCCTTACTGACAAATGATATTCAATAAATATATTTTTGTATCTTGCTAACTTGTCAGTCTCGTTGCAGGTTATTTCATGATCCACCTCTTCACTCCTACTCTCCCTTCCCTCAGTTATTAATAAACATTCTTGAACTGGAATCCCGTCTGTCGCTTCGTGCATTTCGAACCTGTTTTTGCCTTGGTGTATAAACTGAAATTACTAGTATAATAAACAGCATACTGACAATTACTTTGAAGTATTCCCTGGGGCTTACTGGTGTAAGTTTTCCCTGGGGTGGCGTAGTCGGACTAATTTGGGGTATAACCATCTTCCCCTCTACTGCCCTCACTACATTCTGTTTAATTTAAACATGTTCCTAGAAATTAACCTAACGAAAATATGGGGCATCTACCGTAGTAAAAGGGTGCAAACCTTTCACCACAAACTTAGTCACTGCTCGGTGACATTCGTTGATCCTCTCCTCGGTAATTTTATTTTTCCCTGCTTTGAGGAAAGGATGGGCTAGAGGTGTACATGACGTGCTAGCTGTAGCCTGTGACCCAGACAGACTACCAGCCTCTGAACCGGTCTGACTCTGAACGTCATCAGCTAAATTGGATGGAAATGGAGATTATCTATATAGTGAAAGCTGGTTTACACAATGAAACAAATGGCACTAACAAAATCGCTGAATTTGCTGAGCTGACATAAAGCCACATTAAGAGGGGAGGCAAACACTACCTCTGCTTCAATGTAGGGGGCTGAAAATGGAAGATTCTATAGCCAAGCTAGCGTAGCTATATGCTAAGTTTAACAATGGATTAAAAGACGATATGCTCAGTTTAATAATGGGTTGACACGAAAACGCGAACGTTTGCTGATAACACACGCCCTCCGATAATTAACACCGTTACGATCAAACATTTCTCAAAACTGGACTTTCAATCCAAACGTGAAGTGATCAATAATGGGAGACCAATGCCGGAGCTAAAATGTATGCTTCAAACGAAGGGACAGAAGATAACTTGATCGACTACACACAATAAAGGCAAATTGCTTCACACAGTGAGTGGTTGTGATCACTTTTGAAGAGTTTACCTTGGACAGAAAGAGATGAAGCGCCGACATTAGCTGAGCTGCTGCATGCATCGAAGACATGACATTCCTGTAATTTAATTCCATGCTGTGTGTTCAAATGCTTATTCATATTTGTTGTATTTCCTCCCTTCAACGAAATTGACTTTTTACACAGGTTACAAGTGGCGTAGGTGTCATTTTTGTCGTGTGAAATAGAGCCAAACTTTAGAACGCTTCTGCCTAGTTGCCATGTTTGCTGCAGTCTGAAGAAGAAACTAAAAAAGTTTGCGCATGCGCAACGCCACAAAGGACCGATAGCAGAACCGTTAAAGAATTTGGCTGACGATTCCAAACAATCGGTTCACTAGGAACCGGTTCTAAAAAAGAACCGGTTCTCGATTCTCATCCCTACGCACAAGGGTATTTAGAGGTTGCACAGGGGAGTTGAGAGGTTGCACAGGGGTGTTGATAGGATGCACAGGGGTATTGAGAGGTTGCACAGGGGTGTTGATAGGTTGCACAGGGGTGTTGATAGGATGCACAGGGGTATTTAGAGGTTGCACAGGGGAGTTGAGAAGTTGCACAGGGGTGTTGATAGGATGCACAGGGGTGTTGGTAGGATGCACAGGGGTATTGATAGGATGCACAGGGATGTTGCACAGGGGTATTTAGAGGTTGCACAGGGGTATTTAGAGGATGCACAGGGATGTTGAGAGGATGCACAGGGGTGTTGCACAGGGGTCTTGAGAGGTTGTACTTTACATATATAATGATTGCTGTCTAACTTGTACATTAATTACTTGGCACATTTTATACCATAGCCCTTCGTACAGCATCACTGTATTTATTTATTACATGTATTTAGTGGTTGTGTAATTACAGAGTATCTAACAGCTAATACAAAATATATAACTACAGTGTTACATTGTCATTACACATAAACAACATTACACAGTCCAACCAGGATTTTCTAATCTTTCTTTTTGATTTCACATATTCACTCAAAGTCAAGGATTTCCCGCATTGGCAGCAAATTCAGTCACTTTTGGCCACAACAATCACAATAAACCACTCGCAAGATCCTAGAGGGGCTGATTACAGTGTACCATGGACCAGGTGATGTCTGGTCAAAGTATTCTTAACATCTAAAAAAAAAACTTTTCTGGATTAGTAATGGGGAACAGAGACACTAACACTATTTGGCATGGGTTCATTCCTGGCTGTACAGACTGGATATCGCTAAACCTCTACTCCTGCTTTTATCCCTTCAGTTTATTCTGGTTCCAGTTATTTAGGATTTCTGTTTAGAACACAGCCTTCAAGTCTACAGTAGATTTGGTCGACTTGCTTCCTCAGATCTGTTCTTTGTTCTACTCTCTGAAGCTGGATGATTTTCATGTTGCTGTTCCCTTTGAAAATGCATCATATGCATGTTTCAGTTTTTCCTTTAATATGGGATTGATTTCTGGAAACCCAATTTCTGGCGTTTACATCAATTGAAAATGAATACAATTAGCCAAAACAGAAAAAAAAAGAATGTATATTGTATGACTATTTCTAAAAAAGACTATGTGGTTAATTTACTTCTACTGTTGTTGAAGATTGTCACAAGCAATTACCTTTTTGTAATCCAATTTGTTTAATAGTCAGGATTTGCGGGAAATCCAAAGTTGGGCCAAGGTACCAGTGGAGATTAGAACAGTGTACATTCTTCAATATGTATATGAGCACAATCAAATTTTTGCAAATTTTCATCACAGGGACATAAGCACAAGCCAAAAGATGCTCCTGAGAATGACGAATTGATGTGAACAGCGAGCATTGTGGGAATGACAACGTTGAGGCAATTACTGTATTGATGGAACATGAGTCGTCTGACGGCTGAGTTCATTTATAGTACTGATGCAGAAAAACAAAGCGACTGAGAAAATCAATATTACAGCAGTGCTGGTGCAGTTACATAATTGTATCAGATGTGTGGCTTCAATTGTTATGGTAATAAAACATAGGAGTGGCTGAGCTTCGGACAGCAGGCAAATGTGTGCTTTGGTAGCTGTCCAGCGCATCGTTGAAAAGATACAGCAGTGCAATTATCTTGGATGTTTTGCTCTGCCTAATTCTCTCTCTCTCTCTCTCTCTCGCTCTCTCTCTTTCTCTGTCATCATCAGTACCTATGGCTGTGGAAGCCGAGTCCAGTTTCTGCATCATTCCTATATATGTTGTAGACTTTTAACCTGAGCTCTGAACATGAGAACATCTGAACGCGCTCCACCACGGTGTTAATGTAGACTGGAGGTTAGGTCAACGTCATTTTTTAGGCCTTGTGGGTAATCAGCACAAGCAATGAGGCACCAGCCGGCAGATCAAAGGCGGTATCTCAGACAGAAATGTACTGCTCATCATGACTGCTACACAGTACAGTGATATTCAGTGCCTTGGCCCCAACCCTATAAAACAGTGATTTACATACCCTTTTTTACTGTCACTTGGTTTAAATCGATGTTCTGATGCCAGTTTATGTTTAATCGGAAATATTTTGTAGTAGATGTGAGTTTCCAAACACGGTTTTTGTATTATGACTCATAGAGTTGTATTACTTGAATTATGACTTCACAGTTGTGTGAATAAAGTTATTAAATGCCCAACCAGAGAGGAGAACATTCTGGATCACTGTTACACCACAGTAAGCAGTGCCTACCACGCCGTCCCCCGGGCTGCACTGGGACTCTCGGACCACGTCATGGTCCACTTGATTCCTGCATACAGGCAGAAACTTAAACTCTGCAAACCTGTTGTCAGGACTTCAAAGCAGTGGACCAGTGAGGCTGTGGAGGATCTTCAGGCATGCTTGGACTGCACAGACTGGGAGGTGTTCAGGACTGCTTCAAACAGTTTGGACGAGTACACAGAGGCTGTGACTTCTTATATCAGCTTCTGTGAGGACAGCTGTGTTCCATCACGCACCAGGGTGAGTTACAACAATGACAAGCCCTGGTTTACAGTCAAACTCAAAAAGTCAAGGTTGGAGAAGGCTGAAGCGTTCAGGAGTGGGGACAGGGACAGATATGTAGAGTCGAAATACAGGTTTAGAAAGGAGGTGAGAGATGCTAAACTACTGTACTCTGAGAAACTTCGACACCAGTTCTCAGCCAACGACTCTGCCTCTGTCTGGAAAGGGCTTAGGTTGATTACCAATTGTAAGCCTAGAGCCCCCCACTCCACAAACGACTCACGCCTGGCCAACATCTTGAATGAGTTTTACTGCCGCTTTGATGGACAATGGAACAGTCCTCACACCATCCCCCGTAACACCACCCTCCACCCCCAGCCCATCAACTGCAGCCCCCCCACCTCAGCTAAGGCCAGCGCCTTCTCACAACTGCCCACCTCAGAGCCCCCTCCCTCCTCCCCCTCCACAGTGACGACTCTCTCCATCCTGGAGAGGGACGTCAACAGGCTATTCAAGAGACAGAACCCCCGCAAAGCGGCCGGGCCAGACTCTGTCTCTCCAACAATCCTCAAGCACTGTGCTGATCAGCTGTCTCCGGTGTTCACAGACATTTTTAACACCTCACTGGAGACATGCCACGTACCAGCCTGCTTCAAGACCTCCACCATCATCCCCGTCCCCAAAAAAGCTAAGATCACTGGACTCAATGATTACAGACCCATCGCCCTGACCTCTGTAGTGATGAAGGCATTTGAGCGCCTTGTGCTGCTTCACCTCAAAGCCATCACTGACCCTCTCCTGGACCCCTGCAGTTTGCCTACAGAGCCAACAGGTCTGTAGACGATGCAGTAAACATGGCCCTTCACTTTATCCTCCAGCACCTGGACTCCGCAGGAACCTACGCCAGGATCCTGTTTGTGGACTTCAGCTCTGCCTTTAATACCATCATTCCTGCTCTGCTACAGGACAAGCTCTCCCAGCTGAGTGTGCCTGACTCCACCTGCAAGTGGATCACAGACTTCCTGTCTGACAGGAGGCAACACGTGAGGCTGGGGAAGTATGTCTCTGAGTCCAGAACCATAAGCACCGGCTCCCCTCAAGGCTGCGTTCTTTCCCCTCTACTCTTCTCCCTGTATACAAACAGCTGCACCTCCAGTCACCAGTCCGTCAAACTCCTCAAGTTCGCGGATGACACCACCCTCATTGGGCTTATCTCTGGTGGGGATGAGTCTGCTTACAGGTGGGAGATTGACCATCTGGTGACCTGGTGTGGCCAGAACAACCTGGAGCTAAATGCTCTGAAAACAGTGGAGATGGTTGTAGACTTTAGAAAGAACCCAGCCCCACCCACCCCCATCACCCTGAGAGACTCCCCAGTCGACACTGCGGAGTCCTTCCGCTTTCTGGGCACCATCATCTCCCAGGACCTCAAGTGGGAGCTGAACATCAGCTCCCTCACCAAAAGAGCTCAACAGAGGATGTACTTCCTGCGGCAGCTGAAGAAGTTCAACCTGCCAAAGGCAATGATGGTGCACTTCTACACCTGCATCATCGAGTCCATCCTCACCTCCTCCATCACCGTCTGGTACGCTGCTGCCACTGCCAATGACAAAGGCAGACTGCAGCGTATCATCCGTTCTGCCGAGAAGGTGATTGGCTGCAATCTTCCATCTCTTCAGGACCTGTTCGCCTCTAGGACCCTGAGGCGGGCAGGTAAGATTGTGGCCGATCCCTCCCACCCGGGTCACAAACTCTTTGAGGTTCTTCCCTCGGGCAGGAGGATGCGGTCCATCAGGACCAAAACCTCACGCCACAAAACCAGCTTCTTCCCGGCTGCAGTTGGCCTTATCAACAAGGCCCGGGACCCCCACCTGACCTGGACTCTTATCCCACCCCCACACCCTAAGTCTGTGTTACATTAACACACATTACATTGCACATTGCTCATCCACATTGCACTCCTGTTTTGCTTTTTGCACTCTACTTTCCACTTTTTTTTATATTCATTGTGTATATATTTGTATCGTATATATTGTGTTTTTTGGTTCTTATGTGTAGTACTTTTCTTATGTGTAGTACTTATTTGTGATTGTATGTTATGTGTAGTACTTATTGTGTTTCTATGTTTTTATGTTTTATGTTTTATGTTTACTGTATGCACCTTCACACCAGAAAAAATTCCAAGTAGGTGTAAACCTACTTGGCAATAAATCCCATTCTGATTCTGATTCTGATTCTGATGCCACATGTTGGTGGCTAAATGTGAACGTAGTACCCCCAACATGAATGTCTGGATTACATGTTCAGTGAAAGTTCAGTGAATGAAACTGCATTGAATGCATATGGTGCAATCATTTTGTATCTTAAACCAAATTCAATACCTGCAGGACCAGCTCCAAAGATACTTGCAATTAGTCTCGAATTTACTGTTACTATTATTGTTTTTTTTTTTTTGGCTCTGTGTGATGACAGCATATGCGAGTCGGTTCGTTTACCAGGGTGCCGAACAGAGCGCCTGCAGCTGCAAATACAGACGCTAAATTGGCCTCGTGCCCAAGCTTAATCATGCTTTTCATCAGCAGTGTACCCAGGACTGCAGGATCAGGGGGTCATGTACCGAATGCCCAGGGGAGTCTAGAAATCCATCTTTTAAAAGATGCTGGCACGTGCACATTGCCTATGTGGACACATTGATTCTGTTACATGATTTCATGGAATAATCACTTTTAACAATATGCACAAACATGTACACACACAAACAGTAACAGTCTGATCACAGAACTTCACCAGAAGACCAGAGTTTTTTTTTTTTTTTTTTCCTGAATATCACCTTAAGTGAGATTGTGCCAATATGTGATGATGATAGATAGCTGCAGAACTATGAATAGAGCTGGTGGAACACAGTTCACAGACTGTCCGTAGCTCCATATGTGAACACTGTCACCCTTACACTGACAGTCCTATCCCTTTTCAAGCTGAAATTAGTTCACTTTGAGAATGATTCATCATTTTCATTCAGAATGATTAATTCTTTTCATTATATTCATAGTTACCTTATTATCACTTTCCTTCAGCTGACGAGGGACAGTAAGGCAGACATGATTTGCAACACTGCATTTTTCCATTAAATGGCTACCAAACTTTATTAATAAGTGAAAGAACTTATGAAAAATTATGTTTTTATTCCATTTTGGTAACATTTTATGAGGCTGCAATAAATAGCAAAGTAGCCATTAGCTAATATTTCTTTGATGATTGGCAATAATTACCAATCTTTACATACAAACCACTTGTTTCTGCGATAACCCATAGCAATTTTAATTAGCATTTAATTTACAACTTAGCAGTTAGTAAGGGTAAATGATTACATGCAATTACATTTATAACAATCTTAATTTATGTAATTTAGCCATTATTGATAGATCATTAAGAAGTAATGAATGACAATCACATTTTTTTAAATAATGAAAAGAAGACTATTTAGTAATACCAACAAAATACATTTGCAATTATTAACAATCATCCACAAACTATAAGGTATTGGCCTGTTTTTATAAAGTGTACCCATTTCTTAAATACTCACAGCGCATCCTCCGAGTCAAAAAGAGGCTCTGAATGCTAGGATCATTTCATCTTAATAAGCTTACAGCACACCGGATCAGGTGTTGAGATGATTCGCAAATATGAAAAAATGATTGAAATACAAAACTGCCTTCATCTCCACAAAGGCCTCGACACGAGCACGTCTCCAACAATGAACTGAGCAAGCAGCCTGCCTACGAGCGGATCGACGTGCTCCTCCTCAATGGCAGCCCGCTCGCCTGCTTTAATCGAGACATGCACGGACATATCTAAGCTCGGCGTGCCACATTGTGCTGCTGATGTACCTCAACACCCCCCCCTTCATCACTGTCAGACAAATGGGTTCAGGACCAGAAGACCTGCAGTCAGGAGCCACTTCCTGCGCCTCTCCCCTCAATGACATTCCAAGGAAGATTGCGGAGGAGATATTCACAGATTGCTTGGAGTGGGAAAATCTATCACTCTCCTCGGGCCATGAGGCGTAATGGGGGAAAAGGGGACAAGGAGAGTGAGGCAATCTGTTATGTGTGACGTGACTAATTCCTCTATCTCTGAATACCGCAGGGTGCACCACACTTAATTTCAGCCACATCTGTAAAATGCAGATAAATAATTGAATGAGTGGAGTAAGTATTAGTGAATTATTGTGAGTATTAGTGAATAAATAGCATTTATAAATACTAGGCTTCACCACAGGAAGTAGGGATTGGTTCTCCCGTGATGCTCCAGAAAACACCTCATGTGACTTTTCTCATTCCCCACACACCCCTCATGTTTAAAAACGATTTGGCAGAGTGCGGCTTGAAATAGAAAAGACTGCTCCCTTTGGTATCAGGCAGTATTCCTACTGAACCAAGGACTGCTAGAGCTCATCACTCTTTGCATACGAGGCTCATTTTTAGCTGTGGGCAAATTATTAAAAGTCAGGCAGAGCACCTGGAGGCACAGAAATCTAGTTGAATCACAAACCGTCTTGCAAAAAGCATGTTTGTGGATCAGCAGTTTTGGCTGCCTTAATGCAATATAATGGTGAGGTAAAGAATAAGTCAGCCAAGGTATTCGGAGGTGCAATCCATATTGTGATTGCAAGGCAGCATTTTGTAAAGCAGTGACCACTTTTATAGAAAGAAATAAACAAATTGAAACTGCATGTGTATAACTTATGGCTAATATGTGTCTTGCTATGCATTTCTTAAAGGTGAGGCAATGCACATTCCACCTACATAAGGCCCGCCATGATGATGTTTAAAAGTAATTTAAGTATAGTGCATATGTGGACTAACGGGTAATACTAAATCGATGTCATTAAGTAAATTTGCAAAGTGGTACTTGTTTCACATAATGGTCACAATGATTTCATTGTTATCCTGATGATGGCAGTCCTATTTGTGGTTTGCTCCGAGCACTGGCGCGTTCATATAGAGGCTGGTGCTGAAGGCCCACCGAGTGAAGTATTGATTTCAGTGATGAGCTGCTGTGTGTCAGACTCGGATCAGCTTCGCCCCTTCAGACCTTTCCTGTGTCTGAATGAAGTTATCCTCACAGTGAGAGGCAAGAAGAAGGCCTTAAATAGAAGCGTAATATAACAGGTCGACTGAAGAACCCAGTGTTTCACACTGTGGGGGAATGATAGTACAGATGATTGTACAGGGTCCCCCTTTTCTTGATTGTTACGTTTCTTATCGAGTAGACAGAAAGACGGACAGGAAAATAAGACAGACAGAGATAGATAGATGCTTAGTATATGAAAGTAACCTGAATACTAGGATCATTAAAAGTAACAGTATAATAACAATATCAGTGGCACATGAAAAAGTCCAATAATAATCGAGTAATGATAATCGCTCAACGAGGTGATGCTGACGATCTCCGCTGACGAAGTCAAGGTGGAGAAAGAGAAAGGCAGTGAGCTGGAGGTTCCATGCATGTGGCCCTCTCTAATTCTGGGCAGGAGTGACAAGCACCATTTCTCAAAGGCACTTACCTGTGAGAGAGCATGGCTGGCCCTTAGGACACCTTTGTCCCAGGAAGATGCAGCTGGCTTTGAATGAGGCAGGCTTCTCCAGTCTGACCTTCTAATTATTTTGCTTCAGGTCCCCCCACACACACATATACATGCACACACACACAATAGGAAAGAAGAAAAAAAATATTATCGCATTCTTATATGGGGCGCCAATTGTAACAGACCTGTTTTCGTATATAGAATGCATTATGTGCTATTAAATGAATTAATTTATTACGAATCCATGGGACACCGTAATGCCTTTTGTCCACAAAAAAACACAAGTGCTTTAGCTTTGTGTCCATGAAATATTGAAGAGCATATTCTTTCGTGCACAGAAAACAAAACTGATGATTCATGTCATTCACTTAATTGGCTGTTGTGCTTTTCATTTTGAAGACACAAAGCTGAGAGCATTTCTCACTTTGTGGACAAAGCAAACTTACTTAATAGATAAAAGTAATTTTGTCCACGTAGTAGATGTCCTAGGCTAACATTTATACCTTTGTGTTATTAAATACACAATGTTCTACAGTATGGCCATTTTGTTTTCTGTGCACAACCGAATGTGCTCTCTTCTATATTTCGTGGACACAATGCTAATGCCTTTGTGTTTTTTTTCATGGACAAAATGCATTATGGTGTTACGTGGCCTCATAATAAATTAATGCATTTTGTTCTGCATACAAAATCAGGTCTGTTGCACTTAGTGCCTCATATCCTTACTCTTCATGGTAAATGTTTCATATTTGTGCTGCAGTGAGTTCATACGTTTACATATGAAAATGTACCTGGACATACAGTATCTCACCCTTGAATGGGATTCCGTTGTATTAGTCTCATTGGTATTTTCTGCACGTGAGTAAGATTAATCATCCAGAATATGTTTTTCCCTTCTCCATCTTTAATTACATCACAGTCCTTCTAGCCAGGTCCTGCCACTTGACTGCTTCCTTGGTAACGCCTCTGGGCTGCTGTTTCAGGCATACAAGATCAAGCTCCTATCGTGAATGCAGAGAAACCCAATACTCCATATTGGATGGGCATACCAACCTTAAAAGTTCCTGGCGAGAATCAGTCTGCAAAACAATGAC
Organism: Clupea harengus; assembly: GCF_900700415.2. Classification (NCBI taxonomy): domain Eukaryota; kingdom Metazoa; phylum Chordata; class Actinopteri; order Clupeiformes; family Clupeidae; genus Clupea; species Clupea harengus. The sequence continues at coordinate 12,189,006 of NC_045165.1, forward strand.
AACTAATGAGTAACTTCTCAGTGCTCACTCAAAGAAGACCAAAAGAGACTCATATTTTTCTGTTTGTTTTTCTCATTGTACGTGTGGTACATTTCACAGCGTGACTTTGTTTGTACTTTTGAATAACCAACACAGACTGTCAGTTATAATTTACAGTTATCACAAGAACATCCGTTAGGCCAAATCTAGCGACTAAAACAGAGCTCTGAGGGAATGTAAAATCAAACGATGTCTGTCTCAACAGGCTCCCTATAGAGCAAAAACAGAATATTTAAGTTTGGCATTGGAAAAACAAAATCGCCATTGATTTAAAACAAAAAAAGAACTGAAAAATAGATTCAGAGATGTGTTATCCACTGGATCTTTGCAAATCATGAATTTCTTGGCCGTCCCATCGAACTCCACCCCTTCCAAGCCAAAATAGAGACAGAAAGACTGAAAAGTACTGACATCAAAAAGAATGCCAGCCCACACTGAAAAAAGGCAGACATAAATAAATAAAGAATAAACAAAAACATCCAAATGAACATAAATAATAACATGACAAATGATATGGTCCAAAAGGATGAAGTGTATTTTAATGACTGTCTTTTAGTTCAGTGGAACTCTTCAATGCCCAAAGTTTAGTTCAACACAAGTGTTTCAATGCCAATGTTTTGTTTTTCACTTTAGTTATTTGTAAATAATGCCGATGTTGGTTTTTTTTTAATGCCAAACTCAAAGTCTCAGTTTTAGCCCCATAGTGTGCTCCTCATCCCCAGTGCAGTAACAGCTTGAAGCAGAGGACTGGGTCAACTTCCACCTCTGCAATGGCACCTTACTGAATGGAATAAACAGAATTGTACATTTGAATTGTACACCTTTACACAGTGTCTTATTATGCTTAGGTATGTCCGCGATCCTAATCCATTACACAAATTCCACAGATTACAAAGCCATAAACATATCCAGCCAATCAACACGCTTCAGGAGCACGCAAAGGGATGAGTGTGATTTGATTGGCTGTTGAGCTCACATATCAACAACCTTTCATCAGAATCATGGGACGCTACCTTTAAGATGAGCAAACAAACATTTCTCCTCCTCTAATCCTTTCATTTAGTGAGTTAGAGAGTAAAGTTGTCTAAATGCCAGATGTCTCTGATAACATGTGAAACTTTCCATTGACCTTTTAGGTGAGCTTATCGTAAGGCCCCCTCACCTTATCTACGCACAGCTGACTTGCATTCTGCTCTGTGTAATTGATTCTGGCTTCCAACAGCCAAGGCTGTGCTATCCTTTGCCTAACTGATAGTGCTATGGTACGCTTTGATGCATAATGCAATAATGTTTCCACTAGATGAACTGTGGAGCTGTAGAAAAGTCTTTTTGCTTAAGGCAGTTTTATGTTTCACCCTTAAATGGTGGAGACATTGCTGGTGTGCACAATTTAGTGAGAACTAAAATGCAATTTTCATTGCTCAATGAGAACTTGGTATGTGATTATGCTTGAGCTACCAGTCGCTACATTTGAAGTTCAATGAACAATTGTTTGTTTGGGGCTGATCATTTTCTGATGAAAGGTTTTGATGAAAGAAATATGGATCTGTTGGACCACATCTGAATGTCTGTTCAACTATGAAATGTAACTGGTATTTGTTCACCTCGATCACTCAGATATATAACTGTGTCTATACATGGACAGGTTCAACTTAGATGTTAGCTATATTGTGTTGAAGTTGAGAGGAGCAACACCATTAATACCATGTGCACACATGGGTGGGTCAGCGGAATGCTTCCACACACAGAGGTGTAAAGTAACGAATTACTTTTACTCACGTTACTGTAATTGAGTAGTTTTTTAGTAGTTTTGTAATTTTTGAGTAGTTTTTGAAATAGGTAATTTTACTTTTACTTAAGTAGATTTTGACTGAAGTATTGTACTTCGCTACATTGAAAATTGTATTCGTTACTGAGTACAAAAAAAACATAGTTCAAGGCGGGAAACTGAAAGGTTGCGCGAGGCAATTCTCACTGCAGTGGCGATAGAGTGCAGTGGTGATAGAGTGGATGATGGCGTCCATGCAAGCCGCAGGTGCCGAGTCACTAGAGCTAGAGAAGGATGATATTGCGGAATACCAAGAAGATGCGGACGACCAACAAGCGGGAGCATCACACTTTCCGCAAGTTAAGATTCAAGAAAACGAGGAAAACCCGTGGCCACATCTCAGCAAACAGTTTGCCTTCAAACGCAAAAGAGGCAACAGCTACATAATGACATGTAAGCTGTGCCTGCCCCGCCAGACAGAACTTTCTGCCTACAAAAAATCTTCTTCAAATCTGCGCAAGCATGTGTTGGTAAGTACAGTATTTGTCCCTGTTGAGACAGCTTTGGTAGTTGAGACAGCTTTTTTGTTGTTTAGTTAGCTTTGCTCCATTAAGCAAATTATGCGTTTCATGGCACTAGCCTACTTTTGGCTAGCACTTGCAACCACCATGAGTATGCTAACGTCGACTATAGTAAGGCTAGCTATACACTCGTGCGCACCCCTCGTGTCCATCTTTCTGTTAACAGCCGTCATCCAATAGACTAATAATAATTCCATTCCTGTCTTCCATTCGTTTCAGGTCATAGCATTATTATGTTCAGTATCTCATATTGTGTTAAAAACTGCAGATCAGTCATTACTATTGAAATACACTACACTACAAAAACGGATATTAGGCTAATTATTTGGCTGCCTCCCAATGCGCACACCATCGTTGTCAGACAGTTGGACAAGTCAATGTCAATGTGTATGTCGTTATCTGGAATTTATCACAATGTTTAGTCAGATATTGATAACGATAAGTGGTGGCTTTACAACGTGCACGTCTTTCATGTTCATGCTCAGGGGTCTCGTTTAGCAAGAATTGAGGATTATGAATTGTGATGGATGTAGAAATAGAAAACCTTATGTCAATCAGTTTTAATGTCAGTGTGTTAAATTAACACCACATTAGATAATGATCGAAACATTTTCTTTCTTCACAGAGGAAACATCCAACTAAACTAACAGAATTCAATCAATCTGTGACCCGCGAGCAAGCCGCAAATCCGCCAGCAGCCACCACAAGCAAGCAGGTCAAAATAAATACTGCAATTTCAATGGGTGGCCACATACGTGTGGCACAGGGAGAAATTGATAAGCTTATGGTTCATTTCATTTGTGAGGGTCTTCATCCATTTTCTGGTTGAGCAGCCTGCATTTAAAAAATTAATATCAACCCTCAACCCCCAATGCAAGGTCCTTTCCAGACCCACGCTAATGAAGAGAATAGAGGGAGCTGTCAGCCAGATGAAGGCAAACTTGATATCTCATCTAAGTAAAGTGAGTTATGTAGCCACCACCACCGATTGTTGGTCTGCGCACCGGCAAAGCTACATAGGGGTTACATGCCATTGGATTGATGAGGAGACCTTGGAGAGGAGATCCGCTGCACTTGCATGCAAGCGGTTAAGAGGGTCACACACCTTCAATGTTCTTGCAGGTGCCCTGGATGAAATTCACTGCCACTATCGTATACGGGAAAAGGTGGTAAGAACCACCACAGATAGTGGCTCAAATTTCATAAAAGCATTTAGCATTTTTGGTGAGCAGAGCCAGTCTGAGGATGCAGAATCAGACCAAGACCAAGAATCTTCAGATGAATCCAGTGACGACTACCTAGACACATTCAGCATCCTAGAGCAAGACAATGGCTTTGAGTACCAGCTTCCCACACACCAAAGGTGTGCATGCCACTTGTTGAATTTAGTTGCCACGACAGATGCTGACATTGCAGAAGGGAAGAATGACACCTACAAGAGGCTGTCACGTGCAGCCTTTGGGAAATGTCAAGCCATGTGGAACAAGTCAGGTCGCTCATACAAGGCAGCAGAAATTGTGGAAGATAAATGCAGTCTCCAGCTCATCCGACCCAATCACACGCGATGGAACTCAACATACATGGCCGTGGAGAGAATCATACGGATCATTCAAGAAAAGGGGGAGGACGCCATCAGGAATGTCAGTGAAGAATTCAAACTGAAAATGTGAGTTTTAATTAATCCAAAAGTATGAAATGTTAATAACAAAAATTACTAGTTATTACAAATATAAAACAGTGCCTGATGCTACAGTATATATTGTTGTGTGTGTATGTGTATATATACATATATATATATCCATATATATGCAATCATTAGAATGCACTTTACTCAGCATTACACATTTACACATTTCAAACCTTCCCTGTAGGAAATGTATTAACAGTTTTATGTATTTGACTTGTGTTGTACAGGCTGTGTCCAGCGGAAATTGCTTTCCTGACCGAGTACTGCTCTGTGATGAAACCTGTGGTAAAGGCCTTAAACATCCTTCAGTCAGAGACCAACACACACTTGGGGTGGCTTCTCCCAGTGATCTTTGAGCTACAAGCAAAACTCAGCAGGCAGGAGACATCCTCCAAGATGTGCCTGCCACTCATCAGAGCGATTCGGCATGGTGTCCAAAAGCGCTTTGGAGAGATGATTGAAGACCCAGAGCTGATCGCAGCAGCAATCCTCCTACCAAAGTTCAAAACTGGCTGGACTGAGAGGACTGATATCATAGAAGCAGGTATGATTTCATTGTTTAATATCGTACTGCAACCAATTGTTTACTGTAGTTCTCGGGATTTGTTATCAGCCAATACAATGTTATAAATGCTATTATTCTGTATATACTGTCGGTCTGTCATCTCAAGTAGCTATTTATAGCTATTTCTGTGTTATGAAGCACTCTTGATGGCAGCTCAATACTTAATTGTCATAAATGTGGTTTGTCATTGAACAGGTCTAGTCTATGTCAGACAACACCTTGACCGGATGGTAGAGGCTGGGGTGGAGCAAGTTAATTCATCAGATGAAGATGATTTCTTCTCCTCCATGAAGTCCAGAAGGTCAGAAGGTACAGGGGAGTTAAAAGGGTACCTAGCCTGTGTCTCAGGCAACATGTATCTTCTGAACTCCTTTCAAAATATAAAAAAATTGTCCCTAAAACTAAATACTGGCCTACCTGCCTCGGCCACCTGTGAGCGACTCTTCAGCTGTGCTGGGTTGCTTTTCACGGCAAAGCGAGCACGGATGAGCTCTGCACACCTTGAGAATCAGCTGCTGCTCAAACTCAACAAGAAGTTTCTAGATTAGTGCTCTAAAGGTGGACCCAAGTTTAACCAAAAGTTTAAATATACAGTGGGGCAGCAGCATTTTTACTTTTTATTTTATGTGGTTCACATAGTTAAATGTTGTGTTGACATGTTTAATGTCATTGCAATTATATTTGTAAATATTATATTTATAAATATATAGTTCTATATTTGTATTCTCCTTTAATACAAAATAACTGTTTTATGTTTATGTTTTATGTTTAATGTCATTGCAATTATATTTGTAAATATTATATTATTATATTTATAAATATATAGTTCTATATTTGTATTTATGTTTAATGTCATTGCAATTATATTTGTAAATATTATATTATTATATTTATAAATATATAGTTCTATATTTGTATTCTCCTTTAATAAAAAAATAACTGGTTTATGTTTTATGTTTAATGTCATTGCAATTATATTTGTAAATATTATATTGTTATATTTATAAATATATAGTTCTATATTTGTATTCTCCTTTAATAAAAAATAACTGTTTTTGGATTGGATTTATGACCCCTTGTCCTTTTTTGCACTGTATAGGAGCAGCCCCCATCAAGTTGTTGGAAGTAACTAAGTAACTTTTACTTAAAGTACATTTTAAATGAAGTACTTTTTACTTGAGTAGATTTTTAGATTGGTACTTTTACTTGTACTTAAGTAAAATTTCATCAAAGTAACGGTTCTTTTACTTGAGTACAATATTTCAGTACTTTTTACACCTCTGTCCACACGTCACACGACAACGTGACACGCGACGGAATTTGCTTGTTGCCTGTCAATGAAATGAGGGCCCTTTATCTTTAAGCTATTCTCCTGGTAGGAAATTGCTTTGGGGATATATACCTCTGGCATGGATCTGGTGTCTATGAATCATATCTGGGCCAGGTTCACTCCAGACTCTAAGGACACATGGGAGCAGAATGCGCTGTGGGGGTCATCTGTCACCTCTCTGTACCCATAATCCCTCTCTGCTGTATCAAACTCAGCTACTAAAACCGGCAGTGAATCTAATACACCTTTCCCCTCTTTTCCTGCATACTGACGTCCGAAAACGTTTCAGGTGCGGCACTGTTCTTCAAAGGACAATAGCATCTCGGATTTGTATTCAACAAGGCGTACGAGTGTGCCACTCGCTCTCAAAATCCTGTGAATACTGTTGATAAGATGGAGGACTAAGGACCTTGAGCATTTTTAAGCAGTGCTGGGGACAATAGATAAGGATTCAAAGAAACAGGGTTTTTTTGTGCCCCACAGGGCCAATCACATTTTCTGCATTTCTCAACTGAACACTCAGCGAAGGAGGCAGACATTTAAAAAAAAAAAGTCAGCTGAAGCTAGACATATGAAGTGGAATATGGCAGTTTTCAGTCTTTTGAGGTTTTGTCTGTGTAATTGAAAGTGAACTTAGAATTTCAGCCCCATCGTCTGATCATGAGTTGAATTTGAGAACAGATGAAAATCCGGTATAATGTAAAATATGAAAAGAATAAAGATGTTACTGAGCAAATGTGACTCATTTACCACATGATACTGTTGACACTTTCAGCTGTCTACCTAATGAAGCATTGGATTTTCACAAGGCTGTAAGCAAGTATAAAAAAATAGGTAGAGGACAGTGGTGCAAATGCAAGGGTCATTGCGACATCGTGCTGTCATGGGAAATACAAAATGCTGTTTTGTTGTTTTCAATGAAGACATTGTGCCATTCGCACGTGTGCTCAAGCCTTTTTTTCTTAAACCCATATACAGTGCCTTGCATAAGTATTCACCCCCTTGGATGTTTTACCCTTTTATTGCTTTTATAAATCAATCATGGTCAATATAAGTTGGCTTTTTGGAGAGAAAAAAATCACAAAAAAGCCCTCTTTAATGTCAAAGTGAACGGTCTTTTTTGTATTTTTTTTTTTGTCAAAAAAGCCAATTTATATTGACCATGATTGATTTATAAAAGCAATAAAAGGGTAAAACTTCCAAGGGGGTGCATACTTATGCAAGGCACTGTAGATGCACAGTCTGTCACGTAGAGCGTTAAGACAACTGACAATCACCTTGACACAAAAGTGGTTCTGTAATAAAAAAAAAAACTTCTCTCTAAAGTCTCAAAAGCACCCTGACTGACAGTCCAAGAGATAGATAGCAAACAGAAGCCAAGGCAGTCCAGAGGTAAATATGGCATCTGTCTTGTCTAATCCTGACCCTGAGTACTCACAGGGCCCAGAAGGATCAGCGAAATATTAACCCAAGTCTTCGGGGAGGTCTCTCCCTGCCGAGGGTATGTGCTGGCGCCATAATCCACAGACTGCCGACTGCCACCAACAGCACATTTTAGCTCAGCAGAAAGCCGGAGAACAGAACAGAAAGCCACATCCCAAAGAATGCTGGGATTGACTCCTCCCTCTATTCGTTAATATTTTGTTGAGTTGACTAGTTAACTCCAAATCCTACAACTTGACATTGTTTTTAAGGGAAAATACAAAGTATGTGGAATTGGCAGGCTTTACAGGATTTCAAGAATTTTGACAATATTAGACAGGTAATCACTGCTTGAATTGGTGCTTTAGTGCTTTAGCTGGTTTGATTCTGCCAGCTTGATGTTATAGTGTCACTGCTCACTATCAATTGGACCATTAGTGTACATTTCTTTCTCCATTTTCCCTTTTGTTATTTTGTAAGGTACTGCCGAGACGAATACTGAAAGTTTTACTACACAAAGTGATGCCTATGAACTATGAACCTGGCACACTTGCATCCCTTAAAATGAGGAATCCAGTCAATTTAATGGATACAGAAAAAGATTGTGTGAATCCATTGTGAGACAACTTATGAGACAAATTGCAGGTACTGATGATACATTAGTGTCACAGGGCAGCACTTTACTGAGAAGAGAATAAAACTTTGCCAGCATGTAGTTAAAAGTACTGAAGAAAAACAGAAATGAATTTAAAACGGTTGTGATAATATAATGAGGGGGGAACCACTACACTGCAGTGTGAGTAAACATTGTTTGTAGACTTCAATGTTCTGTGTTCAAATGTGTGCCTCAAAATAGAGTCTGAGTTCTCACATTTTTAGTCTGTTTTAGTTATCACATCGCCTGTATGTCTGAGTCTCCCTTGGAGTCAACCGTGCTCTTGTTTACTCCTTTCTTCATTAGTATCATATGTACGTAGGCCTTCACAACATCACACCATCAATGATTCCAGCAGCTACTTGAACCTCATTCAATAAAGAGCTTCTTGTTTCGCCTGAATAACACTCGCACCGCTCGTCCGATGTGTAAATTAGGACGAAGGCATGCTGTTCAACAATATACCAGTGGTGCTTCGCCTCTCTCACCCTGGCGCTAAATGAATGTGCGTAGAAATTCTTCTCCGAAGATAATACATTTTCTTCACAACTCTGTTGGACTCATTAAATAAGAGCCTGGCTGTACATCTGGTATTCATGTTGTTCGGATCACAACACAGCAGTGGTGATCGGAGCCAACCTTCCAATGACTCATTTCCTCCAGCTCATGCAATATCTTTATCTATAGCTC